>NW_022103898.1:3841420-3853703 GCF_000313985.2 Echinops telfairi | reverse complement strand
GAGCAGGGAGGGAGGGGAAAAATGAGGAGCTGATGCCAGGGGCTTGGGTGGAGAGCAGATGTTTTGAGAATGATGAGGGCAATGAATGCACAAATGTGCTTTACACAATTGGTGCATGTATGGATTGTGATAAGCGCTGTATGAGCCCCTAATGAAACGATTAAAAAGTGAAAGAGAAGAAAAGAGCGAAAGCACAAACAGAACTTAGATGGAGGCAGAGTCTCCAGAGACTCCGCACTCGCCGCCACGGCGTCCACCCAGCCCTGGGCGACCGCGCAGCGGCCTAGAGCCGTCCTGTGGTCGCCAACACCGAGCCTCTCCTCTCCGAGTTACAAGGAACCACGCGCAGCTTTGCCACTGGTCTGCCCCGGCGCGCCCTCAGAGATGCGCACCACGTGAAGGGCCCACAGCTCGTGGGGAAGCACCACCGTCTTCTCGTTCACTCTCCCCCGCCTTGAAGCCTCTCCTGCGTTTACTGCTATCAGACGTGTGTGCTTTAGGGCCCGGCGTACGGTTTCCTAAGCGACTGATAACAAACAGGCAACAGTAATAAAACAAGAATCAGCGAGGCACCGGCTTGCTTCAGAGCCATCTGGTGCCACGTAAGGAGTGGGGCGTGCGCGCCCACAGGCTCTCAGGAAGCCCCTGCATGAACAGGGCTCTAGAATCCCCCACCCCCTACTGCCCGGAGCTGAGGAACTCGGGGCTGCTGGGAGAAGCAGTGCAGTCTGGGGTAGGTGAGGTGGAGCCATCTGGACCGCGGGGCATTTGGCCTGGTTGGGCTTCTCTCTGTGTCTCTCAGATGGGAAATGCCCGAGGAGCAATCATCCACCATCTGCTAGTGATGCTGATTAATTGGAGTGGATTCAGAATGTTAATTAGGTGTTCAGGCTGAGCACCAGTGAGTGGTGGAGGGTCTGGGTGTGGGCCTTGGGTAAAGCGGGAGGGGCGGGTGGGTGTGGGGGCACCGGCAGGTGAGGCCAGTGTGTCTCCCCATGGCTGACTGCTTGTGGTCTCTCCCGCTCTGCAGACGGGGAGGACGTGGATGCTGTGGACGTCTCCCAGGTGCCTGAGGACGTGCTGCGCAACATCGAGGCGGACACCTACTGGTGCATGAGCCGGCTGCTGGACGGCATCCAGGTGAGGCTCTGCGGGGGGCGGGCTGTGGGTGGGAGAGAGCGTGAGGCTGCCTTCCCTCTGGGAGCCCACGGCATCCTGCTGGGCTGACCAGGGGCACCCACTGCCCTGCTCACCCTGGTGCAGGGGTATCCCTCTGGCTGCACTGGGTGGGTCCTAGCTTGTCGCCTGAGCGGCAGGGATGGTGTGAGGGAGAACCGTGCAGAGGGCCTGCACAGCCTGGTGGGTGGCGGTCAAGGAGTAGCATGGAGGCCTGGCCACCCAGGGATGGGCGGCCGGAGGCTGGCCGGGCTCTGCCAGGTCCACCGGTCCTCGCACTCCCGTCCTTGACTTCTCGTTGTCTAAGCCGTGGGGTCCGTGCTCCCCTGGCCCAGGGGGCTTGTCCAGGGGCACACAGAGGAGGTCGGAGCTGGGTTCCTTCTTTTGTTGTAAAATTTGCCAGGTCAGCGTCTTCTTGTGTACGGGGGTGTGGTCTCCGTTGTAGTCCTCACGGTGTGCCACTGTCACCGTATTCACTGCTACCACGGCATCAGAAATCTAGGGCTTCCTGAAAATACGTCTCACCTGTACCCTCCACTCACCCTTGGAAACCATGAACCATCTTGGTTTCTCTGCGTCTGCCAGCTCTAGGAATTTCCCATGCGAGGGCCACGCTGCGCCTTAGCTTTCTGAAGCGCCCCGAGGGGACAGTGTTGATCCATGCTTCACTCCGCACTGCTGAAGCTTCTGAAAGTCGGGGTACTGGCTCTGGGAGAAGGCGTTCTCCTCCTCGTCGTCGACTGTGGGGAAGGTCCTTGTCTCCTTGCAGCATCCAGGGGCCTGGTGACATTGGAGGGCTCCGTGCATGCGCCTTGCCCTCAGGTTCCCCTGGTCTGGGAGGCTCCTTCCACAGAGACCCCGGTCCAAAGGACATGCCCCAGCTTCTTTCTTGGGTGGTGGTAGCTCTCTGTATTTCTGCTCCCGCTGTTAATCCTTTTACATCTCATAAGAGATGGACTAGAGTTAGAGCCTCACCCTGTGGATGAGGGAGCCGAGGGTCGACCACCCAGAGGGTGACTGCGTCTGAGAAGGGTCACGCAGCACCGAGAGTCACACTTGTGCCCCGTGGACGCACATTTGGCATAGAGCACACAGTGACTGCCGCTTTGTCCTGACTCACTTTACCTGCTTCGCGCTTTGAAGGCCAGATGGGCAGGGTTTCTGTGGATGAATGTTTCCTGGGGTCAAAATGCCCTGGGCCGTCTGTTCCGCAGGGGCACATGAACTGGCATTAGGTGCTGGCACCATGGTGGAGGGTGTGTGGCTACCCTGAGTGGGCCCGCAGGCCCTCCTGTTGGGCAGACATGGCCGTGGCCCCATGTCCAGCTGTCAGGGTGGGTTTCCTGAGCCACTGTCGTGGGTTCTCTGGTGCCGCTCCATGGCTCCATGGGGGGCCCACACAGGCACCGGCAGACCCTCATCTGAGGCTTGGGCCTGAGGTGCCGTCTGCAGGATGAGCTCTGATTCTCTGCGGGAAGCTGGGCGGGTTTGTGCCACTCTGGAGAGCTTCACACGGGGCCGCCGCTGTCGGGGGACGCCGCCCGGCGGAGAGCATCCGCGGGCATCTCCCTCTCCGACAGGGCCATCACCACTCTGAGCCAAGCTCCCCTGGAAGGCCCCCCTCTTGGTAAAGAGATTGAATCGTAATGTGAAACTTTATAAATTTCAAATGTCACTGGTTTGATCATGAGTGATGGAACTCCTGCCATTTAAATACAAGATTATCTGCCTTCTATTTGTAAATAAAATCAGCCGTACAATGAAATCGATGCCGGCTTTTCATTTTTCACCCGCGATCTGCTCTCTGATGAAATGGTTTATTGGCAGGCCTGACAAGTGTGAGGCATAGTGCCGCTCCGGTGCCCGTGTTTACAGAGCCTGGCAACCTGCAGGCGAGCATCCATCTTCCGGCCCACGTGACTGTGGAGTCCAGAGCCTGTCCTGGGAGGAGGAGCTCCGGGCGTCAGGGCCCCTGCCCAGGGCCTTGGGAGGGGGGTGCTCTGTCCCAGTCGCTTAGGTAAGGCCGTCTCCGTGTTCGCTTGTGGTTCACAGGGCTGTGGTTGGCTGCTGGTTTTTGGAAGCAGCTCGCCTGACCTTTCATCCTCAACCCTCAGATGGTTTCTGGAAACTCTGGGTGGCAAGTCCGTCCACCCTGGTGACCCTTGGTAGCCGGGCCTCCGGCCTCCTGGGAACATGCACGCCCCATAGTGGCACGGGCTTTCAGATGGACGCTGGATCAGCGCGTCTGTCAGTCCCTCTGGGAAGAGACACAGGGGACTTCGTGCCATGTCCATCAGTCTTGTAAGCGGCGGTGGGAGCCCTCCTTGGGCGTGGAGGGACTTGATCCTGAAGATCACCCTCTTGTTCTGTCCTACCTGAGGTCACCAAGGTGACCAAGGTGACCTTCCCCTGGGGATGTCCTCAGTCTCCACAAGGGCTTCGCCTTCTTGCTTGGAGATAAAGATGAGGATGTGAACGAATTTGAAATGGGACCAGAGAGATTAAATGAGGCACCTCATTTGCATGTGAAGGATGGGCGTGGCTAAGGAAGACTGAGAAAGGTGGTGTTGGGAAGAGTCCTGAAAGTGCCAGGGACCAGGGCGGCCAGCAGAGGAGGCCTGCTGGAGTGCTTGCAGCGGCACGGGGGCTCCGTGTCAGGAGTCGCCAGTCCCTGGAGAAGGACGGACGCTTGGTGAAGTGGTGGTCCCCACCGCGCCCACCGCCCAGGGCGCTCCCTGTGGAGCGAGGGCCACCATCTTTCTTCAGCATCATCTCCAACAAGTCTCAGTGTAGTTACACCCCCACCCCACCCCCACCCCCACCCCCACTGTCGTCCGCAACACCTTGTGGGATTTAGTTTTATTTTGCCAAGTTGGGTGGGTGCCCTTGTCAGAGCGCCACCAAGGAAACTGAGTCAGGAAGCCAGACTCCCAGTGGCTCTTCCCTTGAGGGGCTGCCCCAAGGGGGCTCGTTTTGGAGTTCCTTCTTGCACTCACCGTCCTGACAGCGGCCATCTCAGTGCTGCCGTGGCAGCCACCACTCGGAGCGTGTCCTGTCATTGACCTTTGAACTCACAGCAGAACTGGCCTTACCCCTAGTGTTTGAGAGCGGGCAGAGATAAGGGCGAGGAAGCCACGTACCTCGGGGACACAAACCCAGACCAGAGACCCAAAGCCAACCATGGTCCCACCCCAGTTACAGCCTTTCCGAGCTCATGCCCAGCCTGCAGACTCACAGACCCCGCGGCGGAGAGCAGCAGGCAGCCGCCAACCCTCTGGTTCCTTGGTGGGTGGGTGGGGGGCAGGGGAGTAAGTAGTCTGCGTCCCACTAGGTTTGTGGACGTCTGCCAGCTACATCAACTGGCTGATGGAGTCCTGTGATTTGGCCCCAGGGTGGCAGGCACTTATGTACACAGGTGCCATCCCTGTGCTGATGAGCCTCTCAGAGCCTGGGGGGGAAGGGAGTCTGCAGACTGAGGTGCAAGCAGACAGCCCAGTAGGGCGGGCTCACTAGGCACACGGACAGGTACAGGACATGATGCTGTGTGAAGACCCCCACTGCTTTGTGCCTGTCCCCATTCATGCGGCCCCGTAGGACGGTGGAGCTGCTCTGACGTGATAACTCTGTACAGGGGCAGTGGCCCCTCTTTCTCCCATGATGCTGCTGATGGGTGCGAATTGCTGACCTTCAGGTCGGCAGCCAGGTGCTTAACCCACGGTGCCACCAGGCTTTTCTATGCCGTGCTGTCGAGGGCACAACTTGCTCAAGGTGCAGAGAGCTGAGCTGGGGAGATAAGGGGCATCCTCAGAGAGGAGAGTGGTGACCGTCGGCGGTGACTGCCATGGCCTGGAGCGGATGCTCGGAGAATTTGGGTCCTGGCCAGGCACTCTGTCCCAAGTGGTTCTGCAGTGTGTGGAGTGGAGTGAGTCCTTCCTCTCCCGATCCCTGTGCAGGCACTGCGTGGGTAGGAGGGAGGGCGGGAGAGTCTGAGTACAGTATTCTTCGTTTGACAGGGGACCTATGTAGACATACGTCGGGCATGTGGTGGAGCATCCAGGGGGCCGGGTGACAAAAGCTTCTTGTTGTAACCGAGCACCTTGAGGGAGTGAGTTGCTGTGCTGTGGTGGGCCCAGCATGCCTCACCAAGACTGTGCTCACCACCCTACACGGCTGCATGGTCACTGGGGTTCCAGAAGCTCTCCCCGCCCCAGGAAGGAAGAGCGATTGAACCCCACAACACGTGGAAACCAGTGGACTCACGGGCCATGCAAATGTCAGGGTCCACAGCCCTGAGACCAGAATAACCTAGGTGGTGCCTGGCTCTCACCACCCACTGCTCTGACAGGGTTAGAGAGGGACACAAATGTGGGACAACACTCAGAATCACAGAGCTCTCCCACCTTCAGGTCTGGAAAGGAACCCCCCACCCCTCTGGGGCTTAATTTTCAGCCAAATAGTAGACATTTCTACAAGGGAGCAATGAGATTAGTAAAATAGAATTCCTTAGAATAATCAGCCATTTGAGGTCAAAGGACCGCGTTTACCCAAGGACGAAGTTCTGAGGGCTGGGGAGAGAGGGGTCCAGAGGAGTGGTGTCACACTGCGGGGGTGGTGATGGAGGAGCTGGCTCACAGTGTACGCGAATTGTTGAACGGAAAAACAGCTCTGTAAGCATTCACAGTTGCCGATGCAAAGGTTTTGTTTTGTTTTTGTTTTTCAATGCTTATGTGGGTGAAACCTACCGATATTTACCTTATCAAGAGTTTAAAACTGAGAAACGAAAACGTATTTGGGGATTTATTTTTAAATAATGATGATAAACTCTCATCACACGTTATCAGGAATAACATCTTTTTAGGATAAACTAGCATTTCCTCCAAACGAAAATATTTAGGGTAAAGAAAGGCATTTTTGTGAATCCCGGCGGAGTGCTTTACATTACTGCCAGTCTCTCCAGCGAACAGTTTGACCAGCGACAGTTGGATTTCCATCTCTGCTTCTCTCCTTATGGCTGAAGTGCGAGGAGAAGCCCAGCCTCTCACAGATGTGCAGGAGGAGAAGGGGGGTCCTGAGTAGCTCTTCCCGATCGTTGTGGGTTCATCCACCACCGGTGGGCAAACGGCAGCCCCTGGCCGGTTAGCTTCCTTGTGGGACCTGAAACCAGGCCGGGGAACATTTGCACCGAGGCCACGGGCCTGGCCTGGCCCTCCCAGTGGCCCTGCCGTCTCCGTGTGGTACTAGAATGCCAGGCAGTGGCCATTGCTTACTCATGGGCCGCCCAAGGCCGGCAGGTCTCCCAAGTGTTGACACTGTCCATTTTACAATATCCAGCCATCGCCCTGGTCAGTCCCTCCGCCCAGCTTTCAGAGGGGACTGCCGAGCTCCCGGTGGTGAGTGCAAGTCCCCCCAAGTTTGAATTTGGGCTCCAAAGCACAGCTCTCACCACCAGCAGCAAATCCCGGCCATCCTGTTGCAGGGAGTGCAGGTTCATGTGCTCGTGGTCAGGAAACGTCTTCCAGAGGCCCGAGACGGATGCCCACTTTGTGTGCCAGCCTCTCCTCCACAGAGAAATGATGGCTCTTGGCAGGCATGCCTCCTTCAGCTCCCAGCCCAAACAGCCCCACCCGGTGCCTCCTCGCAGGATCCGGGGCATGCTGGTCTTGCTGCGCCAGTGCCTCCCTCGCAGGATCCAGCGCATGCTGGTCTTGCTGCCGGGTACGCTGTATGTTCTCCTCATCTTGTTACCCGGAATGTTGAGAAGATGCCCCTCGGCGGTCAGGATTTAATAAAGGGACGCCGCGGGGAGGAAATGACAGAGCCTCTCTACTGGGCATGTGTGCTGCACAGGATCTCCTGAAAGCATCGAGGATCGAGGATCGGGGCGAGATGCCCCGGGCCGAGGTGCACCTGACCACACCATGTGCCTGTGAGAGCAGCCGGTCAGTGAAGGAGACCGGAGAGCTGATGGACGGCTTTGCGTTCAGACGCTGGTGAAGACTCTCGAACCTACCCCGGCGGCCAGAAGAACAAGCTCCTCGGTCTTGGAAGAAGGACGGCCAGATGCTCCCTAGCAGCCAGCACGGTGAGACTCTGCCGCACACACGGTGCGCCTGTCATTCGGAGGGACCAGCCCCCGGAGAAGGGCAGTGGAAGAGTAGGTGGTCAGTGGAAAAGAGGAAGCCCCTCAAGGAGATGGACTGGCACGGTGGCTGAAACTGTGTCTACATGGGCATTGTGTCAGACCTGGGGACAGCGGTGACGATGCACAGGACCGGCCGTGTTCTGTCTGCTGTTGGCTGGACTGCCACGAGGTGGAGCCACTCAGGGACGTCTGACGGCAGCGATC
This sequence comes from Echinops telfairi, assembly GCF_000313985.2. Taxonomy (NCBI): domain Eukaryota; kingdom Metazoa; phylum Chordata; class Mammalia; order Afrosoricida; family Tenrecidae; genus Echinops; species Echinops telfairi. The sequence continues at coordinate 3,846,181 of NW_022103898.1, read as the reverse complement.
AGAGCACACACTTTTCTCCTGCATCAAAGATATCCTCAAGCGAGTGCTTGTTTGTGCATGTGGCTGGCTCCCGATGAAGACCCCCGGGAGGACTGGTATCTGTGTGTCTTGGCCCTCCGTCTTGGCCTAGGCTAAGTTACTGGCAATTTTTCCCACCACCCATTTTGCACTGTACGGATAAATGGGGGGTGGGAGACTGGGATTAAAACCCAAACCAAGAGCCCATGAAAAGAGTGTGCAGATTTATCAAGGAAGGAAAAATAACCCAGAGGATTGCAGTCACTGAAATGCACATCTCGTTAGACACAGCAGGAGAGAGAATCAGTTAAAGGGAATGCAGATCCAAGGGAATCATTGAGTGGGCTTTAAGAGAGAGACTAGAAATAGGAACGGGTGGGGGAAGTGGACTCAAACGAAGAAAATGCATCAGGGGAAACCAGGGTTGATGGAGACGAGGGCAGAGAGCTTTCCTGGTGCAAGATGTTGCTTATCTTCATTGAGCATTACAAATATCAAAACAAGGCGCATTAAGCATATGGGTGCGCACGCGTGCACACACACACGAGTCAAAGACAAGAATCAAGTTGCCAAATGTTCTCAAAAGCAGGGACAAAAACGTGAGGCCAGATTGAGTTGAAAATTATAATCCAGCTCTATGCTATTGGTAAGATGCGTCCCTAAAATGTTCCTAGAACTGGTCTCACGCTCCCCTAAAGCTCACGGAAGCGGGAGGTGTCAGGGAAGCGCTGGGAAAGGCAAGAGGTGAACTTAACAGACAGGAGCTCAGAGCTCTGGGGGGCTGATGTTTCTTCTGCAGACTAGTTTGTAGCTATTAGATGGGATAGTTGTCTTCCTAGCTTCTACAGAAGCATGCTCAATGGACTTGCTATTTAGGGCACAGCGGTAAGGCCCTGTCTGCCCTCCTCCCACTTTAGTAGGGAGGAAAATCCACCTCTATGCCCACCCAAGGCCTGGCCCACACGCCCCTCCCCTCCTTGCCTACTCTGGCACCACCCTTTGCACCCCACGCTGCCCACTTCTCAGCTGCGTTCCACAAGCCCTTGCAGGGGCCACACAGACAGTCCTATTAGGGACGTTGTCAGGCTACCACAAGTTGGGATGCGGAAGCATTAAGGGTTTAGCCGCTTACCCACAGCATGGCCTCTTCTCGGCCACGTTGGCAAGCATGCCGCTCTGGTCCACGACCTCCCTGAACGGCCTCCTTGGGTGGCTGTTTTCCCTTGGTGGTCTCAGGATGCTCTTCCTGCTTCTGAGAAGGCTCACTTATACTCAGAGGGTGGCCAGAGCCCTGGAGACTCCTATTTGCATGTTCCCCACCCGGTCGGTGGGTGGGAGGCCAGGAGAAGTGGCCAGAAGAGCCATGCGGGCATCAGGTCATGTCTCCCCAGATGTAGCAGGCAAACAGTCCTCGTTTCCACGCGTACTCTCAGCGGTCGACGTGGGAGTGCAGTGTGTGTCTGGAGACTGCCTAAGCTAGAAAACTACTTGCCGATTCACAGCACATGTAAATAGATCTGTGGAACCACTCCGACTGCTGTCAGCCCTCACCGAGTTCCAGAGATGTGCGGGGAGAGTCCTTCCAAGGAGCGGCTGGGGGGCTCTGAGTTCTGATCTTGGTGAGCAGAGCGGTACCTGAGCCCCTGCCCTTCCTGGGCTCCTTTCTGTGTTTATAAAGACCAACCCCAAACTCACCGCTGTTGAGGAGGTGCCGCCTCGTAGCGGCCCAGCAGGACTGGCTAGAACTGCTCTGGTGGGTTTCCGAGACCAGAACTCTTTAAGGGAACAGACAGCCTCGTCTTTTCCCCGAGGAACAGCTAGCATTTCGATCTGCTGACCTTGGGAGTAGCAGCCCAATACGTAACCGTTATGCCAGCAGGGCTCCTGTTCATGTGTTTATGAGTGCACACGTGCGTGTGTGGATGAGACACACACACACACACACACACACACACACACACACAGAGAATGTGGCAGAATTACTAGAAAACACCGGCAGTCATCCTGATAGGTGGCGCGTGTGCATCCATCCTGCGGCAGACAAGGGCCCATTGGGAAGCGTTATCCCATCTGAACTCGTTTGCCCTGGAGACAAGCCCAGGAGGCACCTGTCCTTGGCAGCTAGACGGCAGTGGAGCTGAGATTTGGACCCAGCTGGCTCCAGCACTCAGCTCACCGCCTCCCAGACATTAGGAAGCCATGGGTGCCTCCAGCCCGCCAGCCGCCGGGAGGGGGAAAGTTGGGGCGTGTGAGGTTGCGATGGGGATGAGGGGCCTCACCCGGCTCGCTGTGTTAGGGGGCACCCGTGGTGCTCTTGGTTCTGAGGGAGAATGGCTCAGTGCTGGTGGGTTTTGAAGGGGCCTGTCAGGAGCCCTGTTTGTGGGTTAAGCCTTGGGCTGCTAACTGGAAGGTGGGTTTCCCCACTCCGGCTCCGCAGAAGAAAGCTGAGCCAGACTGCTGCCATTAAGATTGATGGCCCAGAAGCCCCCAGGAACAAAGGGCATTGGGGCTTCTATCTGAATGTTATGGGTGACCGTGGAAACCCACCAGCGATTGGCAGGGTCCCTGTGTGGATTGAGTCTCCAGTGAGTCCCCCCTGACCATGGTCTAGTGGTCTAGGGATGTGTGCCACGTCACTCAGACAGAGAGCACCACGGGGTGGACGGTCGCAGCTGGCATGTTGGGCCGGGATGTAACAGTTTGTCATTTGATCTCCCTTTTGATCCATTTTTAATTTATTCCCCATGTAAACATTTTTTGTCTTCTTTTTGATGAAGCTGTTTCCTATTGTATTTGGACCTTGTTTCTGGGTCTTGCTTTTTTGTAAACTCTTATGCACATGGAAGGCGGGCACATGCACTCTGGAGATGGGCTGATTAAGGATTTCCCTCGGATGTGCCAGGGGGCCTGGTAGTGTCGTCGTGTGGAGCGGGGCCAGCCCTCCCTCCCATAGAGTTCATGGAGGCGGGGGTGTGGGGTGTGTGTGTGGGGGTGTTCACCCTGTTCTGGGGTTGGTGGGCGAGTGGACTTTGGGTTTGGGGGTCTGCGGTGTGAGGTGAATGGCGCCCTCCGGTAGCCAAACTGACCTGGAGGGCTTCAGGAAGAGCTTCCATTTCTGAGAAGTCCGCAGCCTCCTCGCTCTTCCAGGGCCCTCAGTGTGCGGTTTCTGTGTTGTGTGTGTATTGTCTGAGGGTGGGGGGTGAGCCATGGGTGGAATAGAGTTCATGGAGGCGGGGGTGTGGGGGGTGTGTGTGGGGGTGTTCACCCTGTTCTGGGGTTGGTGGGCGAGTGGACTTTGGGTTTGGGGGTCTGCGGTGTGAGGTGAATGGTGCCCTCTGGTAGCCAAACTGACCTGGAGGGCTTCAGGAAGAGCTTCCATTTCTGAGAAGTCCGCAGCCTCCTCGCTCTTCCAGGGCCCTCAGTGTGCCGTCTCTGCTTGGGCTGTCCCGCGCCCCCTCTGGGTGGTTCCTGCGCACAGTCGGGTCTCACAGAAGACCTCCAGAGGCACTTCTGCTTGGCTGACTGATTCTCGTGAGAAAATGGCTGGGCCCCCCTGCGACCTTTCCGGGTGGCCAGAGCTGCCCTCACGGCTGTTTGGGCCCCTCTGCAGAGGTCAGGGGCTTGTCTCCTGGGTCTGCAGGGGACCTCGGCATCTCCCGGTGCTTTTGCTGACCCTTGTGTTTCACAGGGGACACGGGCACCGAGCTGCCGCTGAGCCTTCTCTTGAATTACGGCTTCCACATTTGCCTGGCCTGGAGCCACAGCGACTCCAAGATTCATTGCTTAGCTGGACTGGCTCCTCCAAGTCCGAAAAGAGCGTTGCCTTTTCTAATTAGCTATTTACATCTCCCTTCCCCAGGGAAGAATGATTCAATGCAAAGACCCGGCTGGTGCCCGAGAGTGACAGGCTATGGGCAGAGGGACTCAATTATCTTGGAGCTCGGCATGGAAAAGGCCAGGCGGGTGGAATGGGACATTTCCAGCGTGCCTGTGCTGGGCTCTGGGGACTGTGTCTTGCCTGGGGGTGGGGTGCCCCTCCAGTATGGCTGTTGGGAGTGAACCTTGGAGGACGCCTGGGTGCAGAGGGGGCCAGATGGAGCACAGGAAGCAGGGCAAGCCCCGCAGCCGGAGGAACTGGCTGTGGAAGTGGCCATGGGCCCTCCGAAATCAAGCAGGTGACCTTGCCTCGGGAGCCCCAGGAGCGAGCGGAGACGCCTCCGGGATCTGTTATGAGCGAGAGCAAAGGAGGGCCTGCCTGCTGCCTGGATAAGCCTCAGAGAGAGCTCAGCACTTCAGTGAGGAGAGCCCCCGGGGACAGGAGGACAGTTCACCTGGGGACAGGGAGAACCCAGGTGAAGACTCCTCTTTGAAGCCCTGGCTGGGCTTCCTCTGACGCTTTCTCTGGAAGCAGGCAGGCCTCCTCCTCTTCGTTCTTCTCACCTGGGCACTCTGCTGGCCTGGCGCAGGGCGGCTCCCGCAGGCGGCTCAGCTTACTCCACACCGAGCATGGCCGCAGTGGAGGAGAGCGCTGTGCTCCCGCTCCCTCTGCTCTGCAGCCTGCCCACCCTCGGCGGCGGCGGCTTGTCTTCTGACAGCAGAGCGTTTCCCTTTAGAGGAAGGCTGATTTATCTTCTCTTCAGGGGGCGAAGGCTTTGTGTGTCCTAACTGCTCCCTCCGCCCATCTAGTCCTAAGGGCCTTGTGCACCTTCTCCCAGACGGCTTCTCATTCAGCCTGTACTCTGC
>NW_022103898.1:3839914-3841111 GCF_000313985.2 Echinops telfairi | reverse complement strand
CCTCTATTTCAGCTGCACCCCACAGATGTCATGAGACTGTGTTTTAGTCAAGGGTCAACGCGCTGTCTCGCAGGCCTTTATTGCTTTTTTAACCCCATAGGTTGTTTAGGGATGCCCTCAGTAATGTTCCGGTCTCTGGGGATTTTCCACAGAGTTCTCTATTATGGAGGAACGTTTCACTCCTAACATGGCCTGTCTGTAACGTAGACATCTTGTCTTCAAATGCTCTGTAGGCTACATACAGGATGGCAGGGGCCTACCCAGCCCCCCATCTTCCACACGGAGGGTCCACCTACCCTGCAGGCTGGGTGGGGCTCTCAGTGCTGGCCACTGTTCCTCGGTGAGTTCAGCTGCAGAAGTTGGGGGATCAGGGCGGGCTCGCGTGTCGTGTGGACACTCTCTTCTGTGTGGCCAGTGCCGGTGCCCATGAGGATGTCCCCACTCCTCCCTGCTCACAGACAGAGCACAGATAAGAGAGGGAGTGAGGGGTCAAACCAGGCCTGGCGCAGTTTTGCAGCCTCTTTCTCTTCTGAGGGTGATCTCTGAGGCCCCCACCGGGCCCTCTCCTTGTCCTTGTCATCCCTGCCCCCCTCAGAGAGCACATCAAGGTGGCCAGGGTCCAGCTCTGCGGGGCCTTTGAGCACGGCAGGTGCTCCAACATGACAGATGGATCTAGACTCCCAGGGAGCTCAGCCGCCACGGTGCTGCCGAGCCTGGTAGAGGGGCACTCGAACAGATACAGGGCCCCCAGTTCAGCTTGGGAGTCCCAGCCACCCCGGGATGGCCCGTGAAACGCACTCTGACCGTGCTGACGGGGCTGCGAGATTGCCCCCTGCCGTCCCAGCTGGTGGCCTGTCCTTCCTCAGTCGTGTGACAAGAGTTACACTCCTAACTCAGGCCACTCTCAGGCGCCACTCCTTCTGGGGTGGCCCCGCACCAAGTCCTGGTCAGCATCTGCCCGCGTCTGCCTCACTGCCAGCCCGTCCTCCTGGCTCCCACAGGCCTGCTTGCCCTTCTCACCGTTGGTGTTGGCCTGGACTGGGTTTGCAGGCCTGGTGCTGATGTACCAGAGTCCCACCTGCCCTCAAAGGGAGAAGGCTCAGAAACCGAACGAGAACTTCCCAGAGTCGTCTCTGCAGGAACCCCACGGGACGGACGTGGGGAGGCCCTCCGGCACGGGGCAGGGGCACACTGTGA
>NW_022103898.1:3838290-3839814 GCF_000313985.2 Echinops telfairi | reverse complement strand
CGTTTTTTGCCGGAACCAGGATCCTCCGAGGACTGGGAAGGCCGTCCTCGGAGAATGTGCTTGGGGCGCCTCCCCCAGCCGCCCTGCACCCCTGCTCCTGCCCCCTCAGGAGGCGAGAAACTGCTATCCATCGGGGGTGGCGGTGGGTGCCAGGTAGCCCAGTGGACCACGTCCCCAGACTCGCCTACCCTAACAGCCAGCAGCAGGGCCAGTGCTAGCTGCCCCTCGGCAGTGTGGGCCCTCCCACAAAGTCCCCCAGGCGCAGCGGAGAAGTCTCATACACGGGGGTGGGGGCACATGCAAGAGCCCTGCTGCCGACCTTACAGGAGAGCATTGGCCACCAAGGCTGAAATGTCCGTGGCTGCGACGGCCACGTCTTTCTCCCAGAGTGGCTGGTGGGGTTGAAATGCCAGCTCTCCAGTCCATAGCTGAGCTCTGTGCCATGGTGCCATGGGATCCTTTCAGCTGCAGTGAGACGTGTAACAGGAGGTCAGCCCTTGCGACCCTCTCTCAGGGCACAGGGGAGCCAGGAAGCTCCCGGAGACACGGAATGGGGAGAAGGGGGCATCCCATCCTGTTTGAGGCCCCTCCTGCTCCTCATCCCTGGCATCATGAGTATCTTCACCACTCAGGACCATGGGGGGAGCGCTGGGTGGCGTGGAGGCGGGAGCCCAGGATCACAGGAGAGGCATGTTTGTGATCCGTCTGAAGGCACAGAGACCACGAGAGAGAGCAGAAGGGGCAGCCTGAGATGAAGTGGCGTGGGCAGGCTGACCCAGATGTCCCCTCCATGGTTAACTGTAGTGTCCAAGCCACCACTGGAGGTCACCTAGGAGAGCTCCCCCAGCACCCAGCTGCACCTGCCCGACCATCTTTGGGGCTGTGGGTGTGTACAGGGCGTGGCCCACACTGCCATTAACTGTCTCATCAGAGAGAGACCGACCCTCGTCCCTGTGCACATGTGTCTCCCAGCAGCATCCGTGCCCCGCCCTGCAGGGCACCTCCTTGTGTGTCCTAACTGCTCCCTCCGCCCATCTAGTCCTAAGGGCCTTGTGCACCTTCTCCCAGACGGCTTCTCATTCAGCCTGTACTCTGCAGTCTACAGTCCGCCCAGACTTAGTTTGAGGGTGCCGGCCAGCCGCTGGATGAGGAGGGCCGCGGCAGAAACCTGCGGGGGTTGCGGTGGGTCTTGGGGTAGGGTGTGTTCCTCGTCCGCTGAGGCGATGGTGCGGTTTTCTGAGGGGTCGAGTTCGAGCCAGCGATTGTGGCAATGCCTCAGTTGAACGTGTGGGGTCCCCAGGGGTCACCTGGGACAGGGTGGTATTGCTAACACAGCAAAAGCCAAACCAGCCCTGCATTCTCCAGGCGACCCTCACCTTGTCTGGAGCTATTAACTGTGCTGCACCCTGCTGGATGCTCCTTGGTAACGTGCTTTTAATGACGCTCACCTCTCGGTTCATAGAGAATGTGGGTCTGTTGTTTGTTTTGCTTTCCCTCTTCTGCTGTGTGTACCAGCCTTCTAAA
>NW_022103898.1:3836009-3837019 GCF_000313985.2 Echinops telfairi | reverse complement strand
TTGTGCATTGAATGTCGGGGTTCCAAACCACGGCGTAGTGTGTGGCAGACCTTCCAGGACAGATGGACCAGTGCCCTGCCACAGCCCAAGATCACACTCCCCTCCCCTTTATAAGGGACAGGACACGCAGACAGTATGTGACGGACCTTCAGTGCCACCGCCCGCCATCTCAGCCCCCCCACGCCATGAGGACAAGTGGACGCACAGTCCCTGGGGACGTGGGACCTGGAGCAGGACTGCCAGCAGAGCCGCTTTCGTTTTCAGGGTGCGGGACGGACGCAGGACATGCTCTGCGCACAGTGAAATTAAATGTGTGCTCAGTCGGAGAGATCTGGAAAAATCCCCAACCATTCCTAAGCTCATACACTTCTGAACAGCCCATGGATCTTCAAGCGGAATTAGGGGCTACTGTGAACCGCAGGACAGACCACAAACACTGTCTGAGATGTGTGGGATGCAAATGCAGCAACATCGGAGGGAAACTTCCAGCACCAACTGCCACCCGTGCTCCGAGGAAGGTCTGACGCCTGGTTGCCCTCCACACGGGCTCCCCAGGCAGGCGGGCTCGTCCTTCTCCCCAGGGGCGGCTGCTGTGTTAGAGCCACCGGCCTTGCAGTCAGCAGTCCAACTACCCCACAGTGCCACTAGGGCTACCTGGGCGGCAGGGGGAGGCATTAAAAAACAGGAGTCTCCAATCAATGACGAGCTCCCACCTTAGAAAATTATAGAAAGAAGAAAAAAGAAGCTTACTATAAGGAGAAATAGCGTACAGAGCAGAAATCACAGAAATAAAACACGGAAGAGCCATAAATGAATGAAACCACACGTTTGAGAAGAGGACCAGAAGGGTCCACCTGTAGCCAGACTGACCAGAGCAGAAGGGGTGAAGACATGCCCAGCACCTGTACGTACTGCTGCCGCTACTGATGACGCTGACTAGACAGGGAAAGAAGACACGTGGGCCCGATGCCAATGAAGCGGTCAGTGTCGATGGAGCGGACCCCTGTCTC
>NW_022103898.1:3830194-3831950 GCF_000313985.2 Echinops telfairi | reverse complement strand
ACGAGCCCCCAATAAAATGATTTATTAAATTAAAAAAAAAAAGCATTATGGTCTCGGAAACCCCCAGGGGAGGTTCTACCCCGCCTTGTAGGGAAGGTCCCCGTGGACACATGGGCACCTGCGCGATGGCTGTGAGTGTGAGTGTGTGTGTGTGTGTGTGTGTGTTGCCCCGACTCCTAGTCCTTCTAGAAGCGCAGGCCTTCCAGATGATGTAGCTGATTAGCGGGAGACCCTGCCCCTCCCTGGAAGGGGGCCTATGTGTTGGGTGTCTGAGAGGCTCGCCCTGCCAGCCCCTCCCCAGCCCATTGATGTTGTCACCCTCCATGGCGTGCAGGGGTGAGCACCGACCCACCATGCCACTCCGCGCTGCAGGTGTGCGGGCTGGTGCGGCCCAAGAGGCTCAGCTAGGGTCAGGTGGACGCTGGGAGCCTGGCATGCGTTTTGTTTTGTGGCTGCCGATCAGTTTAGTTCTTTAAACTCTGCAGGAGGAGCAGCTTGTACCATGTGCTTTGTTGACAGACAGACAGCTTCTTCAATGGCTGTGCTAGGAAGAAGTTGGGAGCAGGCTGGGACGTGGGGCCTGTCCGTCTGCTTTGGGACGGGCGTTCATATGTGCTTTCCTGCTCGCTCTGTCTCTCGCTCACTCACCCTCTGACCCACATCTGAACGGCAGGAGCCCCGGTGGCACAGACACTGAAGGGCTTGGTTGCTCACCAGTCCCCCTGAGGTGCCTCAGAAGAAAGGCCTGGTGACCTGCTCCAGAAGCATCACCTCTGGAGTGGAGCTGACCTTACGGGGTGTCACAGAGAGTCCGAGCAGGGACTGGGGAGCCGACCTTACAGGGTGTCAGCGTCTCTGTGGGGAGGTCCTAGCAGGGACTTGGGGATCTCAGACTCAGGCAGGGGCGTGAGGCCTTGTGCAAGGCAGGAGGTAATGCTCGGTCAGTGCGCAGTTTGCTGGCAGGGCCTGCTCTTGTCAGAGGGCAGCTGTCTGCATGGACGCCCCGCCCCCACACAGGGGCAAGCCCACGTGCCATTGGATCAGGGAGCCAGCAAACATTTCCTGGGTCATGTGACAGTCAGCCTTGGGGGCTGGCCGCCTGGGCGCCTGCCCTCTGCCTCTGGCCAGACTGTGGGGAGCTGACAGGACACACTTACGTCTGTGCTCCCAGGGATGGGTTGCCACCCCGAGCTGCCCCCCAGGACTCTCCTCTGTAAGGGTCAAGTGTTCTAAAGGGGCCCTGCATCATCGTCCTCCTCTTCTCTGGACCCCGGGGCCCATAGTCTCCCGGCTCTGTGGAGGGCATGGCTGGGGGCTCTGCAAGGGCATGAGTGGGTACTGCGGGGAGCTTCGCACCCTGACAGCATGAGTGGTGCTGCAGTGAACTGGGTGTCCCATGGAACCAGGAGTGGGTGCTGTGGGGAGCTTGGGGTGCCCTGATGGCGTGAGTGGTGCTGTGGCAAATTAGGTGTCCCATGGAACCAGGAGTGGGTCCTGTGGGGAGCTTGGGGCGCCCTGACGGTGTGAGTGGGTGCTGCATGAACTGGGAGTCCCATGGGACCAGGAGTGGGTGCTGCGGGGGACTCGGGACGCCCTGACGGCCGGCCCTGTTTGTCCCCACAGAGCGCGTGCACGGGCACCTGGAGCAGCACGACGTGAAGTACCTGCAGTTCGCTTTCCGCTGGATGAACAATCTGCTGATGCGCGAGCTGCCCCTGCCCTGCACCGTGCGCCTCTGGGACACCTACCAGGTGAG
>NW_022103898.1:3827550-3829517 GCF_000313985.2 Echinops telfairi | reverse complement strand
GGGGAGGGGCTGGCCGGGAGCCCCAGCAGACTTCTACCCCCAGAGTCTGGCCTGTGGTGTCAGACAGGGCTGAGCACAGTGGCAGAGACTGGACCTTGGAGAGGCCAGAGAGGGCTGTGCGGTCTTCCTGGTCAACCACATGCCCCCCTGGGATGCCCTCCCCTCCGACAAAAATATGGTTGGGGTCGGGCAGGGAGTGCCCAGTGCTGGTCACACCACTGGCCGGCCACTCACTCACTCTGCTCATGTCCACAGGAGCCACTCAGCTCCCTGGCCAGAGCCCTGGCCCTGTTGGGACTCTGTGTCCTACTGCAGGCAGGTGCTGGGACCCTGTGTTCCACTGCAGGCAGGCAGGGGGCTGCTGGGACCGGAGGCCAGGCCTGGGCGGCACTCTGAGCCTGTCGGTTCGTCGGCCTTTGCTGAGACAGAAGAATGGGCCCCGGTCTAATTACGTGGAACAGAATCTAGTCTCCCATGAACTGCTAGCACTCTGACTCCTGTGATTGGTGGGTGCTCCACACCTGCCCCCCCCTTGTTGAACAGGGGCCCCCGGGAGACTGCCCCCATTAAGGATGAGCAAGGTTCTGAGTCAGGCGTGTTTCAAGGAGCCAGGAAAGGGGTCTTCCGCTCGCCGGCCCTGCACCACTTCTCGGAAGGCCCCTGCAGGCATGCAGTTGCTGCGAAGTGTGAGCTAATTTCCCTGAGCTTCCTTTGTTGTGCGTTGTCTCGCTTGCACCCTGGACTGGCCCTGAGCAGACAGGACCCAGGATAAGCTCTCTGCGCTCTAGGGGGTGGGAGAGGGGGAGGGGAGGGGTGTTGCTATGTCACAGGGTCAGGTAACCATGAAGTCAGGTTGCGTCTGGCAGTGAGGAGGCAGCGATCGAAGTGGCCATCCAGGGATATTCGCCCTAAACAGGAGTGTGCATTAGCCGGCAATTGTCTGCTCGAACAACTCGTTCCCCCACCCCCAGCCCCTCAAGTTAGCTGGAAACCCTCTTGGGACTTCTGTCACCTGGAGGCCCTTGTGCCTATCCTGCCCCAGCCAGGGACTTGGCACACCCTCTCCTGGGTTACTCTGTCTCAGCATGACATCATACAGGCATCCCCAAACTAAGGGGGAACCCTGCTTCACAGAGTCCGTGTGCAGTAATGCCTCACCTGCCTCATTGTTAGGTGGGTACCAGCATTGGGTGCCCCGTGGAGGGTGGGCTACTTGCCTCTCCAGAGAGCCTCAGCCCATGAGTCCCAGCTGTGGGGCTTCCTCTGTCCACTCTCGCCCGTGGACAGCCATCCCCTCATGTTGCGGTGTCCTTGTGACCAGAAGTCCCTGAGCTGGAGGAGGGTGTGGTTTGCTGCTTGGTCCGGGTCACTCCCCTCTCTGTCCCCCACCTGAGGCCCAACTGGACACTGGCTGGGACGGTGCCTCACATAGGATGGCTACTGGATGCTCAAGTGGAGTCCACGGTGCCCTTGGTGCCCTGTGACCTGCTTGGATTTCCATCTCAGGCTCTCAGCACTGAGGAGCCAGCCACGGCCATTTCTAAAAGGGGCACCTGCCTGCCCCACGTCAGAAGGGCTCACTTCATCAGAGTCCTGGGGCAGAGCCCCCTTGCTGGCGGGAGGGACCCTGCAGTGGTTGGACATGTCAGAGGAGTTTCTGACCGTGTCGCCTGTGCAGGCCCCATGCCCCGCAGTCTTCATGAGACTTGAGGTTGAGGTGGTAACTGGGTGGCAGGCTGTCCCCGACTTAGACATTAGTGAGGGCCTGCAGTGACCCCCACCCTGTGTACACCTAGCGCGTGCATGTGTGTGTGCATACATATATGTGTGTGCATGTGTGGGTGTGTTTGTGTGCATACTTATGTGCCTGAGTGTGTATATGTGTGTGCATACATGCGTATGTGTCTGCGTGTGCATGTGTCAGTGCATGTGAACGTGTGTGTGCAGGTGAGGTCGGAGTGTGCATG
>NW_022103898.1:3815087-3826808 GCF_000313985.2 Echinops telfairi | reverse complement strand
AGCCAGAGTGGGCAGCCCGGGAGCCCACCTGAACAAGTGTAGTAATGGGCACGCTGCCTCTGTCCCAGTAACGAGTTTCAGTCTGGGAACCTCACAAGGACTGCTCTAGAGAGAGAGAGAGCTATGATGGATGGATGGATGGATGGATGGATGGATGGATGGATAGATAGATAGATTTTTGAAAATAAGTAACTTAAAAACCAAACTATGTGATGAAAATGACAAGGGTGGCATGGTCACTGGTGACTTTCAGACCCTCCTACTCGAGGCAAGTGTGAGGCACAGGAGGAAGGACGTGCTGTGTGCACGCACCTGCCTGACCAGCAGCGTGCCTTCTCTGTCCACCCCCCACCGTCTCTGCTGATGCTGTGCCTGAGTTAGGGAGCCAGAGCTGCTCCCGCCTCACTGAAGGAGTGGCTCGTGCTTCTCGTGAAGTGTTTTCCCGTCTTGGTTCTGACCGTCCACACAGCGTAGGTGGTAGTCCTCCATGCCCTAATGCAGAGGCATGGGCTTTCCAGCCTGGGTGTGCAGACCGGGTGGAGAGCAAGGGCCAGGCTGGGCTCAGGCACACCGAGTCCTCCCTCCAAGTGGTGTCTTTTCTCTTGATAGAACACGTTCTTGTGGGTAGAAAACCCCAAAAAGCCCACTGCCCTTGAGGTGGTTCCAACTCACAGAGCCTGATAGGACAGGGTAGGACTGCCGCGGTGAGTTTCCAACACGGTCACTCTTTATGGGAGTAGAAAGCCTTGTCTGTTTCCCACGGAGCAGCTGGTGGTTCTGAACAGTTGACCTTAACGTGAGCAGCCCACCTTGTGCCCACTGCATGGCCAGGCTCCTACTTTGGGTAGACAGCCTCGTCTTCCTCTCCTGGGGCGGCTGGTGGGTTCGAACTGCTGACCTTCGGCTTCGAGTAGGTTGATGAACTCCCCCCAGAAAACAAACTCACTGCCATTGAGTTGATTCCTACTTAGAGTGGCGATCCCTATAGGACAGGGTCGAACTACCCCTGTGGGTTTCTGAAATTGGAATTTGGAACAGCTGGTGATTTTGAACTGCTGACCTCCTGGTTAGCACCCACCAAAGAACCATTAAGCAAGGGCCTGCCGGGTGCCGTCCCTGGCATAGACCTTCCTTGCCCAGCCACCTGCCGTCCCCCCAGGGAGCTGGCAGGAGTGTATCGTCACTTCCTACCTTACAGCCGCTGCAGGACTCTTCAGGAAAGGGTCTCACTGACCTGAGTCCAACAGCTGAGGGGCGCGTCAGCTTCGGCACCAACCGTGCTCTTCCCAGTAGAGCTCTGGTCGGTCCGCCTGGCTGCGGCATCTGACGGCGTTCCTCCACCATCCCTGAGCTTCTCAGCAGCCAAAAGGCAGCCTCTTCCTGCTTCCTGGGCCGGTAGCTCCCCATGCCCGGCCCTGCTGGTCTCTGAGGCGCTAGTGACATCGCACCCAGTGTCCCGGCCACTCGCAGCCCCCGCAGCCCGACAGGCTGGCAGGCAAGTGGTGGGAGTCACACGGTGCTGCCCCAGCCTCCGCTGTGGAGTGCTCGTTCCTCCACGTGCCCTCGCCCCAGGCTCCCTCCCTCCCACCCCGGGCCAGACGGTCAGCACCTGTGCTCTGACAGTGTGCAGCCACCCCAGCCAGCCAGGTCCACTCGGGCAGACCAGAGCCCCGCCCTCTAGCCACCTGCCTGCTGGCCACCAGGAGCGGGGAGCCCCTCCTCCCCACTCTTGGACGGAGGCCAGACAGCATGGCCGGGTAGTTTGCCTGGGGTCACGTTTGCCTGTGCCACAGCAAAGCTCTGACTTCATTAAGGTCGTCTTTGGGAGCGGAGTACGCAGTCGGTTTCTTCTCGCTCAACTTACACTTAAAATTTAATGCTGCTGTAAAAATGATGGATAAGAAATTATTCCAGGAAAAATGACATGGACAGACCCTGTAATGGCCGGAGCAGCAGCTGGGGAGGGGGAGGGGCACAGAGGCCGGTGGTTGGAGTGCCTTGGGGAGCCATCAGACCCTCGCCACCTCCGGGCTCAGAGAAGTGGGTTACCATGGTGACGGCGCTGCGCAGGGGCCCTGGGGTCTCTGTCAGGACAGGGTACCACCCACCCCCGCCTGACCACCCGCTGTGGCCCGCTGGCCGGTACACCACAGGGCACAGTTACCCGGCACTGGTCGGGGCAGGGACTTTGGAACTCCATCACCAGGCCTTTCCTCTCAGGCACCTCGGAGTGGGCTCATGTGCTTTCAGTCGCCGCCTGTGCCTGTGAGCCCTGGGCACGGAATCAGGAAAACCCTAGAACAGCCATTCTCAGCCTATGGGTTGTGACCCCTTTGGGGGTCGGATCTCAACCTGTGGGTCGCAACCCCTTTGGGGGTCGGATGACCCTTTCACAGGGGTCACCTAAGACCATTGGAAAACACATTATGATTCATTACAGTAGCAAAATGACAGTGATGAAGTGGCAATGAAAATAATGTTATGCTTGTGGGTCACCACCGCATGAGGAGCTGTGTGAAAGGGTGAGGCGTGAGGAGGGTGGAGAACCACTGGCCTAGAGGGTCCATGCATTTGAACTGTGGTGCTGTACCGTGGGCTGCCAAGGGGACCCACCAGTCTGTTCCGGCAGAAGCACGGTCAGAGGCCCCTTAGAGGCCAGCAAGGTGACCTTTACTTTGGACATGTCAGGAGAGAGCAGTCCCTGGAGGAGGATATCGTGCTTGGTCAAGTGGAGGGGCAGCAGAAACGAGGACGACTTGCCGAGATGGATGGACACCGTGGCTGCAACCGTGGGCTCAGGCACAGCAGCGGTTGAGATTGGAGCAGGGCCAGGTGGGTCTCTGGGGTGGAACGTGACGACATTCAAAGAAGGGAGCCCTGGTGGCACCTCGCTGCTGACAGCAAGGTCAACAGTTCCAACCCAGCAGCCCCTTGGTGGGATAAAGATGAGGCTTCCTGTCCTGTAAAGCCATATGGCCTGAGATGCTCGCTGGCAGGGCCACTCTGCCCTGTCCCCAGTGTCTGCGAGGGTCGGATCGGCCTCCACACAGTGCGCTGTCAAAGAACGTGATTCGGATTGGCGTCTTGCTTATTGTCCTTACTCTGAAGCAAAGGGCGTGATGGTGGTCCTCTCAGGTGACCAATGCTCCACAGGGAGCTTCTGGTAGCTGCTAACGGACCGCGAGGTCGGCGGTTCAAAGCCACCAGCCACTCTGCAGGAGGAAGATGAGTCTGTCAGCTGCAGCAACGATGGGGAACAATCTGCTTCTGTGGACCCCAAGTCGAGGCCCCCTGCCATCAGGGCGATGCCAGTCGGTCTGATGGGACAGGATAGAGCTGCCCCTGTGGGTTTCTGAGACTGGAACTCTTCACGGGAGGAGGAAGCCTCATCCTTCTCTCTAGGAGCAGCTGGTGGTTTTGAACTGCTGACCTTGCGGTTCGCAGCCCAGCATGTGCCTACTGCAGCCTTGAGAGTGCCCTGGGGTAGCCCTGCTCTGCCCTGAACAGCGGCGGGCACCAGGACAATGGTCTTCCTGCCTGGAGAGGTTTGTTTGAGCATCCACCCGGCTTGGGCCTGAGGACTGGTCGATGACTTCCGGCTGTGCGTGTCACCATGACAACCCAGGGGGGCCTGCCAGCTGACCCTGTGTTAATTTCCATCTTAACCCTTGCCAGGCTGAGCTCAAGTCTTGTCCCTGAGGACAGGTGCCCAGCCACGCTGCTGGGGGACAACTCAGCTTTGGGTGCAGGCTGGGAGATGTAGCCGCAGTGACGGCCCTCTCTGCGCCCCTCTTAACTCTGTTGCAGCCTCCTTCATGCTCCGCAGCTGGGTGGGGCGGGACCAAGCAGGTGAGGGTGCAGGGCCTGAGGAGGCCCAGTCTTTGCCCCTCAGAGCTCTCAGCTGCCCGGGAGGCTCCGGGACACAGAGGGTGTGAGGACAAGCTAAAGTGCTAACCAGGAGTTTGGGGGACACTTTCCATGTGAGTCAGGGACTTTGAGTGTGGCCCACCAGACAGCCCTCATGACACCCTGAAATGCTGGCTGGCCCCCCTGTCTGAACTTGAACCGCATGAGATTGAGCTGGAAGTAGCTTCCTCATTGGAGGGTGGGCAGGGTTAATGGGATGGATTGGAAACCGGGGTGGTTAGAGGTGGCCTGGTGCAGGCAGACAGCCGGCAGTGAAACAGAAGGAAAACAGTAGATGGACCTCACTGAGCACCCACATGAAGATTCTAAAGACCCCCCCCACCCCCACCCTTTAAATGGAAGTAAAAAGGATATAGGATATGATGCTATTCACAGGAAAGATCCTGTGTTTCCTATGTTATCAGTGGACCAATAGGAGGGGACATTTAGAAGCCAGCGCCATGTGGAATAAGACGAATGTAGACTGCACCTGCTGCTGCTGGGATTCGGTCTCGTCCAGTGGCTCTTTCTGACTCCTAGTGACCCGTGTGCAGCAGAAGGAAACACTGCCTGGTCCTGCCAGATCTTCGCTCCCAGGGAGCGGCCAGGGGGTTTGAACCGGCAGCCTTCCAGCTGGCAGCCCAGGGCACCACTGCGCGCCCCCAGGGCTGTGTTGTTTCCTATGACAGAGTTTGATGACAGTGCAGTCACCAGGCAGCAGGCACCCCTGTGGCCTCCTGGGCCGGGCCTGTGGCTCTCCAAGGGTGGTCCCTGGGCTCTACCTGGTGACTGGTTAGGAAAGCAAATCCCAGGGCCCTTTCCAGATCAGCTTGAAGAGAGCCCCTGGGGACGCCAGCAGCCTGTGTTGTTTGAGGACCACGGTCCTAGAACTTCCAGCATCACCGGCTCCGAACAGCAAGTTTCCTTTAACTTAGTGGCTTGCCGTGAGTCTGAAACAGACACGGGGGCTCTGTTTTGTTTTTTGTGACATGGTGGGTTTAGACTTAATGACTGGGCAATGCTCTCCCAGTCAGACCTAGCAGGAGCAAAATAGAAGTGGTAATATGCAGATTAAAAAAAAAAAGTTTTCAAGGAAACATGCATTGAGTTAATTAAAGAGAGGCACTTTACTGTAACAACACGACGCGGCCTGAGCCCAGAAATGAGAAAACACGGAGCCCCAATCCAAGATTGCCATTTCCAGGAGAGTTCTGACTCTTCCTTGTCACCCGTGAGTTACCAGACAGATGCCCGCGCTGCGCCAGCGAGGCGTGGAGTGAGCGCTGTGTGCCAGGGGCCCCACGGTGGGAGGCAGCGGTTTTCCCAAGCACAGCTGACCCCCACATTCGGGCCCACCGAGGTACACGCAGTGGCGCTGCGTCCCGAGCCTGGGTTATGAGGCAGGCTAGTCATCACCCACGTGGAGAAGCCTGACGTGCCCCAGCAAACCACGCCCACCACCTCCACGGGTGGGTTCCCCTCCGCAGTGGCCCGAGGGGGTTTCAGAGACTACTAGATCTTTATGGGAGCAGACAGCCTCCCCCTTCCCCCACGGAGCACCTGGTGGGTTTAAACACCCAGCTGAGGTGGCAACCTGTGTCAGATTGGGTTCCCTAGAGAAACAAAACCTGTCTTGGAAGAAGTACAGTTCTTAGAGGTGACTTGGTTTCACGTTCTTTGGACACGTTGTCAGGAGAGACCCGGCCCTGGAGAAGGACATTGTGGGGGAAAGTAGAGGGGCCGTGACAAAGAGGAAGGCCCTCGATGGGCTGGGTGGACATCCTCTGTGGCCTTTTGCCTCCTACCAATGTTGGGTCATGCTTGGGGCTCTGGATCTCTTGTTATGTTGCCTGCTGATCTCAGAAGCCTTTTGCAGATGACCAACCGTGGATTCATTCACCCAACTTCGGACCTCTGCATCCACCAGCCTGTGCCTCCCCGCCCCTCTCTGCTTCACCACCCTGCTTCCTGTTTGCCAGCGTCTGCCAGTCAGAGAAGCCTGACTTGAACAGGACCAGACCTACCTCATTCTACAACAGTGTGAGCTACTTTTGATGTAGCTCTCCTGTATACAGACACACACGAGCTCCCTGCCGGGCCATGTGCCAGGCCCCAGAGAGAAGTGATCGGGACGTTGTGTCACCGCAGAGAAGCAAAGACTCTCTCCAGCCGCAGGGGTGGTGTCACAGCCCACAGGGAGGGTATCCTGTCGGGCAGAAGGGGAGCGAGGGTGGAGAGTGGCAGGGGACTGGAGTCCACAACGGAGCACGTGGCCTCTAGGAAGGCAGGGAATTCCTCGTGACTTGGCTCCCTGCTGGAGGTTGTAGGGACCACCGGCTGCGTGGGGACAATCGGGGGCTCGCTGTCCCTTGCGAAAGAGGCTAGTCGCCAGTGCCGCAGAGACGCAGGGACGGCCAGCTCGCTCTGCTGAGGGATGGAGGTGGGTTTCCTGGTGGCTTCTCCAGCCGTGGAGAAAGCTCAGAGTCACCTGGAGCACCCGGCCCCTCACTCACTGCTCTCGGGTCGGTTCTGACTCACAGGGACCCGACAGAACTGCCCTCCGGGGTTTCTGAGCTTCATCTTCCTCCTACACAACGGCTGGTGCACACTTTGTAATCCTCTCTTCCACCAGGGCTCTGGACTGATTGGTGTGACGTCACAGGGAGGGGCCAGCTGGTCCCAGGCACCCTGGAGGTGGGTTTTGAGTTGGCATAGTGGGTGTGGTAGTTATATAATCTGGTCTCAGTTTGAGGATTACGACTGTAGGGGTGGAATCTAGCCTGTCAATCAGGATACAGCCCATGAGGCCTCTGTGGGCATGGCCTTCCTGAGGATTCTGGGAACTCCTGTATTTATTTCCTCCTTGGAGGTGGGAGATGCTCTCTCTCTCTAGACTCACGGCCTCTGAGACTCTCTACTGACTCCCTGGGTGCCATCCCTGTGGAGACACATGGAGAGAGGCTGATGGAACCAGACCTCTGGAGCCAGAGAAGCCAGGTGGAGACCCCTGCCAGCGCTTAGATGCTTACACTGCCACTGGATCCAGTAAGATTTCCCACCCACTGGCCTGCGACCTTCCTGCATTCGACATCATTGCATGTGTTTCGTGAGTCTGAAGAGGACTTTATAGACTGGTATCAGACATATGGGCTAATACCAGACTTACGGACTTGATCTGCACTGGGCTGGGATGTTTTCTCAATGTTCAACTGCTCTTTCCTACACACATGTGAGCGTCCATGGATTAGTTTCTCGAGTCCACCTGGACTCACAGAGTGGGTTACATGCTGGGCTGCTGGCCACAAAGCCAGCCGTTAGAAGCCACCAGCTGCTCGAGGGAGAACGAGGAGGCTTTCTGCTCCTGTAAAGAGTGACCGCCTCGGAAAGCCACGGGCCTTCTCCCCGGTCCTGGAGGGTCTCTGTGGGTTGGCATGGGCTCGGGGGCAGTGAGTTCGGAGTCTGGGTCAGAGGAAAGGCTGGGAAGGGAGGCGTTGCAGAGCAGATGTGGGCACGGAAGTGGGGGGCAGGCATGCTGCCAGGCCCAGTGTGGGGCGACGGGGGGATTGCTCTCGCGTTGAACTACGACCACGGCGGCCTTGCTGTTGAGAGTCCTGGCGCTAACTCTGGACAGTGCACGTGGCCGGGGGTCATCGGACCACATGACTTGGGTAGGCACACTGGTGTGCCTGTGTCTGGGGCAGCTGTTGGTAATGATGAAATGGGATTGGCCAGACGCGGGGCACTGGGGAGTGGCCCGCTGGTTGCCTAGGGTTCTTGCTATGACTTGTTCCCCTTGGGGCTGCCTTGTGGAAGTCACACATCCTCACGTGTGTGTGCATGTGTGCATGTGCATGTGCATGTGCACACGTGTGCTGAGGCCTGGGCAGGGCCAGGAGAGTTTGCTGCAAAGCCCCCGTCTCTCCCTGGCTGCAGGGCCTATGTGGCTGCCCTCGCTTTGCCTCACCTGAGATTCTCCTCCCTCTCGAATGTTCTGCTCCCTCTGGCGGTTCAGGGAACCCGGCTTCTCTGGTCAGAGTAGTTTCAGGGCAGTATGGGTCTGAACTGATATGGGGAGCTCTGTGCACTGGTACAGGGGGCCGTCAGAGGCCCAGCACGGGGCCTCATGGTGGTTCACCCTTGCCCTCCAAGCAGAGCCCCTGTGCTTGATGCTCTGGGGACCCAGGCAAGGGGGGAGTATCCTTGTGTCCGGTGGATGACCAGACATGGAGGAGGGGCGGGGTCCTGTGTCCAAGCACGGACCTGGGCATAAGCGTAAGTATGCACGTTGTTGTTAGCTGCGATGCTGGCAGCTCAGATACCCCGCAGCCCTGCACCCGGCAGAACAGGACGCTGACGGCCCTGTGCCATCTCCACTCTGCTTATATTGAAGCTATTGTTGTGGCCACTGTGTCAGTCCTGCACGTCAGTACCGTTCTCTCTCTTGCTGCCCCTCTGCATTACCAACATGCTGTCTTTCTCCGGGGCCTGGTCTCTCCTGACCACATGGCCAGAGCGTGTGAGATGCAGTCTCACCATCTTGCCTCTGAGGAGCTCTCTGCTGTGCTCCCTACTGTGTGTGCCTGTGGCAGGGCATTGCCGGCCTGCCAGTGTATTGAACCGTGGTGGTTTGTGTGTTGCTGTGATGATGGAAGCTACCTCACCAGTGTTTCAGGTACCGGCAGGGTCATCCCTGGCGAGTAGATTTCAGCCGAGCTTCCAGACTGTGGCAGTTATCAACTTGATAAATGAGCATAGGGGTGGAGTCTGTCCTGTCACAGCCTGAGGCTGCCTCTGTGGGCGTGGCCTGCTCATGAGGATTCTGGGAGCATCCCTTCTCTGTCTTCTCCTGTTGACAAGCCACGTGGAGACTTGCTGAGCCCTGGGAGAGCCTCTCTCTGCTTCACCTTCCTGTTGAAGAGCCACACTCTGAGAGCTGGAGGAGCCACGGGGAGACCTGCGCCAGCACTGAGATGCTGCTTCCACCGCCATTGGATCCACAAGACTTTGTACCCACCAGCCTGTGACCTCCCTGCATTTTGCATCATTGTGCGTGGCTGAGTGAGTCTGAAGAGTGATTTAGGGACTAGCATTGGACTTATGGGATACTATCAGACTTATGGACTTGATCTGGACTGGGCTGGGACATTTTCTTCATATATAATGAGTCTTTGATATAAAGCTCTTTTTATATGAGTGTCTCTGGATTTGTTTCTCTAGTCACCCAGACTAATGACCAGACCAAGAGCAGGTGGGGAAGATGGCATAGGTTACCCACTTGGAGGAATGAGCCCCTGGCAGCCTCCTGCAGAACAGTGAAACCAACAGCTAGACAATGCCAGCTTGTCCCCCTCCCCACCCCCCCGACAGGTGTCTAAGAGCACCGCCCCCTGCGGGCCCTTCCCTATCCTTGTATTCCCTGTCTGCTCTGCGAAATGGGAACTGGCATCTCGTTACTGCTTCACTGCACATCCCACGTCTTCCTGAGGCCAGGCCGCTTGGCTGGCTTTTGATTGACCTGGCTGTCCATGGCCTTGGCCCAGTTTCCTATTAGCGAGTTTGTTTTTTCTCATCGATTCTTAGAAGTGTTCTTAAAAGATAGACTTCGGATAAGACCCACTTGCCAGTTGTATGCACTGCAAACAGCACCTCTTCTACGGCTTGAGTTTTCGCCTCAATTACCGGCAGGGCAGGTCGTTTGCTGGGCACTTAAGTTTTTTCTGTGGTCAAGTGGCTCGGTTTTTAAAGTTCATGCCGCTCAGGTGCTGCCTCTTCACCTGGCTTTCATGTCCCCTGGAGGTCGGCTTTGTCTACTGCGTGAGGCAGGGAACTGATTGTTGCTCCCGGAAGACACCCAGTTGTCTCTGCTATGAGAGGGCTTCAGGAAGTTTGCAGAGGATCGGAATTAAATCATACTGAGACTTTGCAAAATTCTCTAACTCATACCACATGAGCGGGTGGGACTATTCAATAGGGCATGTGTTACATGCATAGAGGGCATCGGTCAGTTTTTGTTCTGTTCTCCTGGTTGTGAGGATGAGCCGTCTTTGAAGCAGGAGCAGAGAGAGAAACCCCAGGACCATGGGAAGAACCCACTGCAGATCTTTGTCTGAAGGGACTGAGGCCCAGACCAGAGGTGCCAGAGGTCCAGGGACTGTGAGACTGGGGGCCAAGTGGGCTTCCTGGTCCAGGAAGGCAGAGGTGAAGGGTCCGCGTGGCTGAGAGGACTGGAGAGAGGCTGCTTGCTGAGGACACGCGTCGCTGTGTGTCCTTGTGATTTACTGACTGGCAGCTGGAGCTGAGTGGGTCTGTGAGTTCTGTGTGTGTCACTGTGGCGGAGTTCGGAATCCGGCACAAAGTCGAGCGCTGTGGAGGGACAGCAGGTTCAGATAAAGCAGATAAAGGAGGATGGAGGGTGGAGGCATGTCTCTTGGCAACAGGGAAGCCAGAGGAGGTCAGATAGGCCCCACTTCCTCATTTGCTGCCCCCTCCTGCCTCCCCTGACCTGCACCAGCTGCTCTGTCTGCGATGACGCAACCACAGGAGGAGGGGAAGTTTCTGAGCCCAACGCTCATTGCCCACAGCCCCGGAACCACGTGGACTGCGTCACAGCCACACGTGGCCTGATGTCCGGGTGGTACCTTTCCCTTTATCTCCCTTGGAGTCACCTTCTATTCCTGGTCCTTTGTCCTTCAGTAGCCACCGTCGAATCCGCCTGCCCTGGCTTACAAGATAAACCGGTGGAGTGTGATCAGAAGCACATTGACTTTGGTCAGTGAGATGGGGAGGGGCGCAGTTGGCGTCTTCTCTGGGTTGAGTCTGTTCCAGGACCTGCTCCAGGGCGGGCGGGCTCAGGGTGCTCCCATCACTCCCACTGTGCGGACCCTGCAGGGAAGGGCCTCCCAGAGCCTGGCCTGGCAGAGTGCCCCTCATCTCCTTGGCCTGGGGGTTGGAGGACTCCCAGAGTGACATGGCCTTTCGCTGGCTGGTTTATTGGGCAGTTAATTGGAGGGCCACTGATGGCCGGTGTCCGAGCGCATTGGAGTTGGCGTGGGGCACTCCAGGGGTGGTCTGTGATGGCATCTAGGCTCTGACATGAAGCGTCCTGATGGGCATTTTGGAATAATGTGAACTTGGTGGGCCATGATCCTTTCTGGCCCCCATCCATGCTGTGAGGTGTGACCCTGGGAAGCCAAGGGTGGGGTTGTTGTTAGGGGAGGGGTCTGCTGCATCTTCGAAGAAGGTGCCTGAGATGACCCTTGGCTTCAGGCTTTGGGGTGGGGGTGGGGTGGGGGGGCCAAGTACTGGGCAGGCAGACTGACCTGGACAGACAGAAGTGGGGTACAATTGAGGGGGGTGTTTGGAGGACAAGCTGGACAGAGCTGGTTCGACTCCAGGCTGACTGAACCCTGCCTCCACCCCGGGGTTCCTGGTCTTGTCTTTGGCTGTCGAAGCCCCACGCCCGCCTTCCTCCCAGAGCGCAGAGGGGTCGCTGGCCATCCCTGGAGCATCCTGGGTGCACAGCGGGCTCAGTTGCCAGGTCCCTGCTGTCTCTAATCCATGATCCACACAGGGAGTGGTCAGAGTGAAGGTCTACCAGGACGCCTGTTCCTTTGTCGTCCTTCCCAGAACCGTCTTCATTGCCCATTGCAGTGCGAGGGCCTGGCTGTTCCCCTGTGAACGCTGCACTGGGAGGGCAGGGTGGGCACAGGTAGGGCATTACTTTGCTTCGAAGCTCGGGAAGGCGGTGCCCTGTCCCATTCGAGAGCCCCGGGTCCCTCCAGCTCCGCGCTCTGCAAGAGCACCCAGTTGCAGGCT
>NW_022103898.1:3810879-3814110 GCF_000313985.2 Echinops telfairi | reverse complement strand
GCCTGCCCAGCAGGGCCCCTCCCCTCACTCGCACCTGAAGAACCACCCTCGGTCACGGTCACGTCTCCACGCCTCCGCCCCGCAGAGAGCACCTCTTTCTCCCCTTAGAGAGCGCCTCTAGCATGTCTCACGGGAGAGCTCCTTCCACTCTCAGCACATCTGTCTCAGGAGAGCGCCTCCCCTCACACCTGCCTGAGGAGCGCGCCTCCCTCACATCCACCCAGAGAGCGTGCCTTCTGTCACCCCTTTCTGAAGAGAGCAGCCTCCGTCACACCTGTCTGCACTGCTTCTTGTGGCTCCCCGGAGAGAAGGTCCTGTGTCACACCTGTCTGAAGGCCTTCCGTCACATCTGCTCCTGGTGGGAGACAAACGCTTAAGGCTGTTGGCTGTAGAGCCCCCACCTCAGTACTCCGGAAAGGGGGTGGGAGAGGGCTGACCCCAGGCCGACCAGCTCTGGTTGGTTAAAGAACAGCGTGTAGACAGCCTTCCAAAGAGAACACCCTAAGGACGCTGAGTCCTCACCCCCCGTGTCCCCGGTCACCTGGAAGAGTGGTGCTGGAGGGGCTTGGAGGGGAAGGCCCAGCGCCCGCAGTCCAGTGGATGGCTCTGTGGCAGCACCCTTCCCCTGGCACCACCAGGTCCCAGGAAGGAGGGCAGGTCACCTGACTGGCTCAAGGAAGGAGAAAGTCCTTGAGGACCAAGCAGGGCTTGTGAGGTCCAGGAGGAGGCTGGGATTCCCTGTTCTGCCCAGAAATAAAAAGGAACGAGCAGGGGGTACAGGCAGGGCATGGATGGATCTAACATAATTTCCAGGAAAAGATGCCAGCAGAGTCAGCCCCTTCCCGCTGAGCGGACCCCCTCACAGTGAGCCTCCAGCCCGCAGATGCTGTCTCACGGCCACTCTATGAGAGAGACCGCATTGGCTGCCCCGGGAGCCCCGCTCACAGCAGACGGACAGCCCGTAGGTTCTGACCCCACGAGACGGAGCAGATCTGCCTTGTGGATTCTGACTCGGCTGCCTGGCAGGACAGGCAGGGCTGCCCAGTGTGGTCACGGAGCCCCGGTGGCAGAGGGCTAGCACATGGGTGCTCACCAGAGGGACGGTGGTGGGAATGGCCCTAGAGGCTCCACAGCACCCATAAACCTACCAGGGGGGACCCTGAAGAAAAGACTGGTTAGGGGGCCCAGGGAACCAGGGAAGGCTTCCCTGCAGAGATGAACGCTCAGCAGACCTGAGGGACCGCTCTGTTCTGCCGGGGCTGACTGAATCCGCCTTGCTGTACATGCCGGTGCAGCGTGCACACCAGGGCAGGGGACAAAGCACTCCGTCAGTTCTTAGGGACGGGGAGACTCCAAAGGCCATGGCCTGCCCCTCTGCCCCGCCCTTCTCCAAAAGGCAGACGGAAGCAAACTGGAAGCTCTCAGCCTCACAGAAATCACCTTCTCCTGGGACACAATTAACTTACACCTCGGTGACCGGGAAACGCCAAGGAGACAAAACAAAACAGCCATGCTTGTTTGTAGATTTTAGAAATCACACTGGTAAGTCGCCCGGGACTTCAACATGGAGGTCGTGAAAGGAAGTGAGAAGGGGTTAGCACCGAGAGCTCTCTAGGGAACCGAAACCCGTGGGACTCCGGGAAAAGGTGAGCCCTGAGTGCTGGCTGCCCCTGGAAATAGGGGAATGCCCCACATTCCCCAGCTACTCACCCAACTTCAGTTAGAAAAAGGCAGCTCGGTAACTTTAAAAACAAGCGTGCCTCTCTGTGTGGAAGTGTGTGTAACCAAAAGATAAGATGAAATGGAAGGAGAAACAGCAGAAGAAAGGAAATAATACAGAGTCAGGGAATTAATGAAGTGCCAACCAGGAGGCCAGAGTCATCCTCACCAGCAGCTCTAGGGAGAAAGGCCCGGCTGTCTGTCCCATCCAGGTCGACCCCCAGGGAAGCCACATCGTGTCCACCTGGCTGCTGTCAGCCCGCTCTGACCCAGCCCCGTTCGGAGGGGGCCGAGCCCCCCATCTTCTCCCACCCAGTGGCTGGTGGGCTGAACCACTGGCCTATTGGGGAACAGCCCAGTGTTGGCCACTGTGCTACCGGCTCCTTCCCATAAGCCCCAGGAGCAGAGGAGTGACACACTTGCACAGCTATTCTGGCTAACAACGGGCACGAGAAGAAAAAGCAACAACCCTTAAGAGGGCGTTGAGAATGACCGAGACGCTAGTGCCTAAAGGAAGCAGACTGTGAACAAATGTGGAAACTTGGATGACAAATTCCTAGAAAATGCAAGTGTCTGCCATGGTGTCAGGGACACAGAGCAACTTCGAATTGCCTGCTCATCATGTAGAAACAGCATCCCAGGGAACCATCCCCACACAGAACCCAGTCCCCGACCCCGGGCATCGAGCAGATCTCTGCCCCACAGATGTTCCAGTGCCGGGCAGACTCTTGGGGGCAATATAGAGAGAGAAGCGGGAGAGAGCGAGAGGTCGGTGGTGGGGAAGGACAAGGCTGTGGGGGTGGGCAAAGGTGGAGCGCTGTGTATTGATCTGTGTGACCCCACTTCCCACCAAACCTACTGTCTCAGACCTGTGAACGTGACCCCATTTGGAAGGGGGTTTGTGAGTTGTGAGACTTGACTCTGGTTCTGGTGAGAACTTCCAGCGCCTTCCCTATACACTTGGACTTCTGGTGTGTGTTGGGGTCTACATTGCTGCCCGCATTTCTGCTGCCCTTCGCCGCCCCACCCCCCAGTGCTCACTGTCAGCTGTGCTTCCTGGGCAGGTGCCGCCCTGGTAACAAGAAGAGAAACCTCAGGTGGGGTTCCACACTCCCTTGCACGGGAGCCACTGCGGGCTGGCAGGGCAGTTGTGGGGGGGTGGCTCCCACCCGGCAGGTTCAGTAACCGGTAAGGGCACAGTCGCAGGCCTGCAGCCAGCAGCCAAGTCTCTCTGGGCCTCAGCTCTCAGCCACATGGTCCCATGGCCTTCTGTCTCCATGGGCGTGGCTCCCGGGGTCCCTGGGGTGCCGTGGCTGTGGCTTCCAGGGTCTGCACTGCGGTGACAGGAGTAGACTGCCTGGCACGGTGCCCTTGGCTGTGGCTGCGGCTCCCTGCGTGGAGACGGAGCACCTGCTCTTTCGAAGCTGCAGCCTGGGCTGCAAGCTCAGGACTGTGAAAAGGCCGCCTCCATTGCGGGCGCGTGGGATGGACTTTGTGAGGGGACAGGGTGGT
>NW_022103898.1:3796805-3809534 GCF_000313985.2 Echinops telfairi | reverse complement strand
CTCTTTCTCCCTCTAAACGCTGCTGCCCATCAGCTGCTGGCCGGCCATGTCTGAGCACTCCCAGGGTGCTCCTCGGCCGTTGTTGGACTTCTCCTGTCCCCGCCACCTGCCCCCGTCTGCCCGGCGTCTCTCTACCACTGAGTGGAGTGGTGAAGTCCCTGGCAGGGTACTGCACTCCCACCCTGGGCTCTGTGAAGTGCTGGGGTGTTACCTGAGGGCTACCCGCCTGCCCCCTCTCATTCCCTTGACCCAGAGAACCACCCCAGGTCCCAGGCTGAACACATGTCCCAAAGCAGAACTGAGGACCATCCTGAAGGGATATGGTGGGGGAGCCGAGCAAAGGGGTGTTTAGCCCCATTGAGCTGCTCACTGGGAGAGTGGGCACTGCATTCAGAGTAAAGAAAAATGTGTCCCTCTCTCCCCCAAAGTCCAGGCCTATGCCTGACCTTCCCACCTACCCCGATCCCTGCTATGACCCTGGCCCTCTTGGTGGCTGGCCCTCCCTGGCCTCATATCCTATTTGGGTTGGCCGGGATTGGTGGTGTAGGGGGTGGGGCAGGGAGGGCAGGCAGGGCCACTCCTGCCCAGCTAGCTGAGGTGGCCCTGTCAGATGTCACAGGGTGCTCCCCAGGTGTGGGGTCAGGGTCAGTGCTGCTTTCCCCGTGTGTCCATCAAACCCTGGCAAGCTGGGCCACTGGCCATGCTTCATGGCTCAGTGAGGGGTGGGGTGCATGGGGAACAGCCGGGACTTCGGACAAAGGCAGTCTTCCCTGAGGCTGAGGCCCATGGGGTCTGAGTGAAGGCCACGCTTGGTCACCTCTGAAGAATGGTGACCTCACCAGGGAACAGTCCGTATGTTCGGGCTGCGGCTTTTGGTGTGGCTAGGTGGCCATGCAGCTGTCCACCACTCACAGTCCTGCCTGCGAGTCCCTGCCCCGACCTCTTTCCTGGCTCTCTGTTTCCCCAGCTATAGAGGAGGGGCAGTGGGGCTCCACTGTGAGTTACCCCAGTACAAGCTGGATTAGATTTGTGACCTCTGACACCCCACTGGACTCCTAGGCTACCCCCATCCCTTGAGTCCATCCTCTCGGGTCCCCTGCTGACCCTGCTCCACAGGACGAAGTCTCTCTTTAAGAGTTCTGTGTGCGTGGTCACCACAGACCTCAGAGTGTTTGATCTGGAAGCAGCCAGGAAGAACGTCTGAGGGCTGTCTGGGTGAGAAGGCTCTCTTGGTAGGAAGACCCTCTTGGTTAGAAGGCTTTCTTGGTGGGAAGACCTTCTTGGTGGGAAGACCTTCTTGGTTGGAAGACTCTTGGTGGGAAGACCCTCTTGGTTAGAAGGCTCTCTTGGTGGGAAGGCCCTCTTGGTGGGAAGACCCTCTCAGTTAGAAGACTCTTGGTGGGAAGACCCTCTTGGTTGGAAGGCTCTTGGTGAGAAAGTTCTCTTGGTGGGATGGCTCTCTTGGTGAGAAGGTTCTCTTGGTGAGAAGACTCTCTTGGTGGGAAGGCTCTCTTGGTTAGCCTATCTTGTTGGGAAGACCCTCTTGGTTAGAAGACTATTGGTGGGAAGACTCTCTTCGTTGGAAGGCTCTTGGTGAGAAAGTTCTCTTGGTGGGAAGGCTCTCTTCGTGGGAAGGCTTTCTTGGTGAGAAGGCTTTCTTGGTGGGAAGACCCTCTTGCTTAGAAGGCTCTCTTGGTGGGAAGGCTTTCTTGGTGGGAAGACTCTCTTGGTTAGAAGGCTCTCTTGGTGGGAAGACCCTCTTGGTGAAAAGGCTTTCTTGGTGGGAAGACCCTCTTGGTTAGAAGGCTGTCTTGGTGGGAAGGCTCTCTTGGTGGGAAGACCCTCTTGGTTAGAAGGCTGTCTTGGTGGGAAGACCCTCTTGGTTAGAAGGCTCTCTTGGTGGGAAGACCCTCTTGGTTAGAAGGCTCTCTTGGTGGGAAGACCCTCTTGGTTAGAAGGCTCTCTTGGTGGGAAGACCCTCTTGGTGAAAAGGCTTTCTTGGTGGGAAGGCTCTCTCGGTGGGGAGACCCTCTTGGTGAGAAGACCATGTGGTGAGAGGAGCTACTTGGCGAGACTCTCCTCTTGTCTAGAAGGCTTCGTGTTGAGAAGACCCATAGGAGTCTGTGTGTGCAGCCTGCGGCCTCAGGCAGCAGCTGCCCTTTAGACTTGACACAGGGCCATGTCCCCTCGCTGGCCCCAGACCTTGGCATCCTTTTGTTGTGAGAAGCCTCACAGCCACACTCGTTAGCAGGTGCACTGCCTCGTGTGGACGTCCAGGACCCTGGCAGTGATAGGCATTGAGCGAGGAATTTGCATAGGTGGAGACCCCAGCCCAGGAGGGTCTTGTGGCTTGGCCTCCAGGACCTTAGGAGCCTGACAGCCACCCATGCTGGTGTTCTGGCGGAGTCTAGGGTCTCCTATTGGCCCCCAACCCAAATCCTTGCACCTGTGTAGCCCCCAGGCCTTCTGTATTCTGCATCTGTGTACTCACCTCTCTCCCCAAACTGGGCCTGCTGTCTTGTTAACCGTGGGCACAGAGCTCACCTGGCGTCGTGCAGCTGAGCGCTCTATCTACCAGGCATTGTATTCTGGAGCGATGGCTGATGGCTTCACACAGGTTTGTATTTCATCCTGTGCTTACTCGAAGCAGCAAATGTCACGAAATGCCAAAGTAAAGATCAAGAGTCTCTTTCTTTATCGTCCTAAGACACAAAGACAAAACTGAGTCAATTGGAAACTGGTCTCTAAAATAGACTGTTGTGCCTGGTGTGTGAGTCCGGGTGGACCAGAGAAACAGATCCAGGGAGACTCATGTGTATGAGAGAGAGCTTTCTACACAAGAGCAGTTGTACACGGAGAAAACATCCCAGCCCAGTCCAGATCAAGTCCATACGTCCGAGATTAGCCCATATGTCCAATACTAGTCCATACAGTTCTCTTTAGACCCACGCAGTACATGCAATGATGCAGAATGCAGGAAGATCTCAGGCCAGTGTGTAGACGGTCTTGTGGATCCAGTGGTGTTGGAGGCATCTCACTGCTGGCTGGTGCAGGTCTCCACGTGGCTCCTCAGCTCTCTGAGTGTCTCAACAGCAGGAAAGGGAGGGCAGTATGAGTGTGTGGCCCACTTCCAGAGAGGAAGAACAAGTTCCCAGAATCCTCAGGAGAAGGCCATGCCCCACAGAGGCATGATTGGTCATGACCTGATTGACAGGGTTGACTCCACCCCTTTGCTCAAGTTGACAGATGTTGTCACTGCCACACTGGTTGTGCTTCTGTGGGTGACTGGTTGTACTGTCGACGTGGGGTTGGCATTGCTGTGACATGTAGGTTGGTCTGATGTGTTCTATAGTGTGGGTTGATGTTGGTGTGGTCTAGTGTGGTGTTGGTGTGTGGTGTAGTACTGGGATTGGCCTGGTATGTATTTAATCTCATGTGGCATTGGCGTGGTGTGTGGTGTCGTGTGGGTTAGCATGGTTTGCTGGGTCATAGGAGCTGGTGTTTATGTGGTACAGTGTGGGTTGGTGTTGGTATGTGGTGTACTGTGGTTTGGGTTGGTGAGTGGTAGAGTTAGGGTTGGCACTGGGGTCAGGTGTAGTGAGGCTGGCCTCGTGTGGTGTACTGGGGGTCAGGGTTCATGTGTCACCCACTGTGGGTTGGGGCTGGAGTGTGGTGTAGCGTGGGTTGGGGTTGACGTGTGACATAGTGAGGGTTGGTCTGGTGTGTAGTGTAGTGAGGGCTGGCATTGGTTTGTGGGGCACTGAGGGGTGAGTGGGCTTGGTGTTGCCAAGAATAGTAGTGGCAGAGCCCCCCTGTCCCATATTACCCTGCCTGAGGAATGGGGAACCAGGACCTACAGTCTGTGTCATGGTGTCTCTGGGGAGCAGGCCAACCAGTAGTGGGATTGGGAAGGGTGGTAGCTCCTGGGACCACTGCTCACTCAGCCTCAGGCCACCCTCTGGGTCCCTCCATGTCCCAAGCTCTGGGAAGACCGCCTGCCCTCATGCTCCTTGGTGTCCACCCTCCTGAGGGTCCAGGGACAGGGGTTCCAAGGGGACTGTGGACAGACAGCTGAGGGAAGGCCATCTGATGAGGGCTCTCACCCTTGCACACCCGCACAGAGATACCAGCAGGCTTCTGTCCACTCAGACTCCGGAACTGGCCCTCCTTATTAAATCAGACCTCCAGTGTGGTCACGCGGCATGTGACGGCCGTCACTGCTGACTGCAGACACCGGGAAGTTTCATTGCCACCGTGGTAGCAGAGTGATTGATCAGAGGAGTGGGCAGAACGGAGACCAGGTTAAAGGGCGGTGGACAGGCCCTCTGAGCCCCAGAGCATCCAGGGCTTTCTCTGTGGAAACAAGAGAACTTGTGCCAGCCCTACCAGAGCACCTCCTTCCTGGTACCCTAAGCCACACCACACTGCACAGCACAGCAAAGCACAGTGTGACAAGGGGTGTGCACAGGGCAACCCAACCCCATGCTCCAGGTCCCTGGTCCTCTGTGGTGTGCCCCTGGCCCTCTCCCTTGTGCCGTGCAGCAGCTGACTCCCATGAAGAGGGTGCGCGCGAGCCCCCTGCTGCTCTGGTCATACTGGCCTGTGACCGTTGTCCCTTTACGACTGGAGCCCCTGGGGCAGTTGTTACGGCTTCCACGGTCTGTGCTCCCTGCAGAAAATCCATTTCAGGCCCGGACTTTGTTCTGACACACTGTGCTTTTATTAAATCATCCCTCTGCAATGCCTTTCAGTTTCCTTGGGACCAGCCAGTCCTCCAAGGTCACAGGGAAGGTCCCCGGGTGCCCTAGAGATGGGGCCAGCAGGCTCTGTGAGCTGAGCAGGGCCACACTGGGCGTGGGGTGGGGAGCCCACAGGCTGGCTTCAGACCTGGCCAGGCCCAGCTGCTGCTGAGTCCCTGGGGTGCCATTGCTACTCACCTGACCCCTGGGTCCCTGGAGGGTGGTGTTTCTGGTCAACCTCCGTCTCCCCAAGCAGCTGTCACAGGGGCCACTGAAGGACAGACACGCCGCCCACACCCTCCTTCTCTTCCCCAACCCCCCCCTCCCCCCAGGCCTTACAGGAAGACTTCCTCTCCCCAGAGAGCTCTGCTGGGTCCCCGTCCCGCCTGGGTCCCTGCATTCTTGCCTTCTGGAAGCTCCCGCCTGCGCCCCCCAGAACCCACCTACAGGTGAGGTGGAGCAGCCGGGAGCGGAGCATGCCACCAGCCTGTCTCCCTCTCTGCCGTGGATTAGTCTTGCCATTACAGAAAAAACTGCACCCACCATTCACGTCATTAATTGGAAAGCCCTTATTATCTCATTAATGGTGTTTGATATCGGAGGCAGATAAACTTGGAGAAGCTCATCTGTTCAGTCCCTGAAGGAATGTAATTACAGCTTGGGCCCTTAGATCTTCACCTCAGCTCACAGCCTCTGCCTAGCCTTGCCTGTGCTGTGCAGCATGGCTGGAGGGCTGCCAGGCCCGTCTGCAGCACACAGGCACACAGGCTGGGAGTCCAAGTGCCTCTCTGTTGGCTGGGGCCAGGGTGGCAACCTCCCTCTTCAGCTGGCCGGGGGTTGGGGGTGGGGAGAAGGCTCCCTCCTCTGTAGTAGTCTGGGGAGTGGGCCAAGCTAGCTCCATCCTCTGTGGCCTGGGGGCAGGCCCTTTTCTCTGTTTCTGACTCAGAATGACTTGTATGAGGCCTGACCGTCCCCCATTTGTGTCCCACAAGTGGTTCTTTAGGCCACGCCCTCAATGCACGTGGTCTCCCAAACACATCGCAGAGCACCTAGTGCCCAAACTGGGTCGTGTCTCAGGTGTATGGGTTTGGAGCCATCTATTGGGGACATTGTGCCAGTTGAGTGCAGGTTCAGTGGGGACAGGGATGGGTTTGCTGGTGGGGACACTGCACGATGTGTCCACCCAGTGGGCCAACGGGGATGGCATTTGCTACTTCCTGGGTCATCTGGGCAGGCCACGAGGAGAGGCAGCGGGCGGGGTGCGTATGCTGTGTGGGGAGGCTGCAGCCTCACAGAGCCTGCAGTAACAGCTCCACCCTGGACCCCTGCCTGGTTGTTGTGTCTCGTCCCACAGAAAGGTCATGCCTGGTCTGCTGTGCAGCTAACCACCCCATGTCAGGTTACAACGCTTGGGCAGGGACTCCAAATCCAGGGCTGGTGACCCTTCCCCAGGCCCCTCTGTCTGCCTGCCCGCCCCTTCTCCTGCCCACCCTCTTTCCTGAGCTCAGCAGCTCTGTGAGCCACCCATGGCCCCTCAGCCCTCCCTTCTCCACCCCCAGCTCATGGCCCACCCAGGTCTCTGTAGTTCCCGTACAGCCTCCTTCCCACTCAGCCCTGCTCCCACAGCACCTTGTCCATGCTGTGACCTGGCTGCAGGCCATCAGATTGTGCCCTCACCTCTGTGATGACGGGCAGCGTCCCGAGGAGGGAGATAGCCCCACAGCCAGCCTGGACGGGAGTGGGTCTTTTTGTGCCTGGGGGCTCCAAGGTGGACTTCAAGTGTGCCCCAGAGCTGGAGCTCAGCCATCTCACCCCACCTGCCCTCTGTGCCCCCAGAGCCCAGGTCTCCCCCAAACCCCATGTCCCCCTGGATGCTGCTGGCTCTGTACTCTCCCATCCCAAGGCCAAGGGAGGGAGGTTAGGGGCTCTCTAAAGACCAAGAGGAAGGGGCGCTTTGGGGACCCAGGGCCTCAGTGTGGCCCTCTGGGACAGACAGGCTGAGAACAAGACCCTCACATCAGTGTTGGGGGCCCAGGGAGCCACCGAGCCACCCCACCCCCCCTTGTCACCTGAGAGTGTGAGCACATTTCAGGGCAAACACGGTGGGGCGGGGGGCGGGTGCCCTCTTGTCGGGGCTTGTTTTCTGAGCAGAAGGAGGGAGGACCCTGTCATTTCTCCTGCAAAGAAGGGGTGTTTGTTCTTCTCGTTTATCTGTGTCCACAGGGACGTGGCGGTGTGGCACCTGCCTGGCGGGGCTGATGGAAGTGCTGGTGTGGCACACCCTGTGTCCCGGCCCCATAGCAGCACCCCAGTGTGAGTTCCTGGGGCCACTCACAGTGGGGTCCGTTGGGGGCATGGCCAGAGGCTGGGTGTCCTGCTTGCTCAGGGACAGAGTGGCGCTGAATAAAAGAATGTGCCCGGCACTCTGAGGCCACGGCATTAGCCAGAGGGAAACTTCCAGGAAGGTGGAATGTCGTGGTGGAAAGTGTGGGTGTGGTGTCACAGGTGGGTGCTTTAGAAGGGACACGTTTGCGATTGGCCCCAGGTGTGCGTGTGTGTTTGTTTGTGTGTGTGTGTGTCTCTGCCCTCATCCCCTCTGTGGGTGTGGCCACTGTGGTGCCCTCTGCACCCAAGCGTGTCATTCCCAGGAGTCCAGGGACCACTGGGTCTCTGAGCCCTGGACTTCGAGTCCTGCGGGTCTGCTCGCCTCTCCTCCCTGCTCTCAGCCCCTTGCAGGGGGCCTGAGGCCTGGCCTGGGGGGCTGGGGTGCACCTGCCCCCCTGTCACACGCGCACATACGAGACTACACACATTTGTGTTCAAGCCTCGCTACCACCACTGTGGGAGGGGCTCTGGGTTGTGTCTCCAAATAATTCCGTTGTAATAAACCTCGTTCCTGCTGGTAATAATACCCCCCCACCACCACCACCCCATCCCCAGCTTACAGCCTGGCCCAGAGCCAAATGATGGGATACCTCCGGTCGCACAGCACAGCCTCTCCTGCGGAGGCCCTCACTCTGAAATGTCGGTCTGTGGGTCTGTGTGCTCCCCGTGCCAGTCATGTCCCCACAGTCACTGTCCGATCACACGCTGCCCCGGATGAAGCCCTGCGTGTGGATTGGGGGGGGGGGGGTTTCCCACACTGAACTCTCCGCAGGAGTAGAAAGTCCATCTTTCTTCCTCAGCTCAGTTAGTGGTTTCAAACTGCTGATCTTGTGGTTAGCAGCCCGGCACGTAACCTCTATGTCACCAGGGCAGCAGCCGCCCTTTTCAGCCACGAGGCAGTGGGTGGGTGTAGGGGTCCGACTCCCCGCTCTCTCCGTTCTGAAGCAGGCCTGTCTGCTGGGGCCCAGAATGAGGTCGTGGCTGGCTGGGCATTGTCCTTGCTGGGAATCCCCTCTGCCTCTGGCCACGCTGTCCTCTGGCGGCCAGGTGCAACTATCACACGCTCTCTAGGACCACTCTGCCCCTGCCTAGCTGCCCCTGTAGCCTGGTAGGGTGGCCAGGCCTGCAGAGGGTGCCCTCTGGGGCGAGCAGGTTTGGCCAAATGCGAGAAAGGCCTGGGCAAGGGTGACCTCAGTGGCCAGCAAGGTGTGCCCACACCTACCCCTACTGGCTGGGTTGGTGGGAGCCTCAGTCATGGCCTCCACTCCCTTTCCTCAGCTTTGGCGAGTTCTACACGCGGGAGCTTCACCGACACCTGGCCCTGCCCCGGGCTTACAGTGAGAAGACTCCCGTGCAAGGCCGTGACACGTTTGGAGGCTTGGGCTGGGCAGCCGGCAGTCCTGGGCCCTCAGCCTGGCCAGGAGTCCCACAGTGGCAGGGCCCAGGCACCAGATAGCTGAGGGCGAGGTTCCAGGAACGTGTGCACACCTGGAACAGAGTCCTTGCCTCACCTCTGAGGGGCCCCGGCGGGTCCCGTGGGAGGGCGCCCTCGTTTCTGTAAAGGTGCCTGCTGTGGTCACGTGTCTCTCGTGTTCTGTGCTGTTGCTTAAGGTCCCCTCGGGAGGCTTTCGCCACCCTGAACTGCCCTTCCTGGCTTCGTGGGCGAGAGGACAGACTGAGCACCTGGGGAAAGTGTGTGACTTTCACGGTGTGAGGAACAGGGAACAGAGTGGGTGAACCGTGAGACCAGTCACCAAGCTCCTTCCCTGTTGTAGCATGCCCTCAGCCCTCGGGGGCTGCCAGTCACGGCCACGGAGCTCAGTGAGTCCAGGAGCAGTCATTTGCACGGGCCTGCAGGTGGCCTCCCTTAGAAGGGCCCCTGTGTGCTGCCTGGCCAGGCCATGGTTCTTGGTCCGAGGCCCAGGTTCAAGTCCTGGACTGGTGGCCTCCTCTCTCGGCAACCAACTTCCTCTGGTAAAGCCTGTTTTGTGACGTAGCCCGAATGTATGGTGACATACTGTGTGGCATGGGGCTGCTACTGAGGAGCAGCTGCTGGTTTTGAACTGCTGGTCTTGCAGTTAGCAGCCCCCCCTGTATTCACTATGCCTCAGGGTGGGCGGGTAAGGGCATTTCAGCCGTGGGCATCGCTGGTGGCGGTAGCCTTCTGGCCAAAGGCAGGCAATTTGAACCCTCTGAGAAATGCCTCTGCCGACAGGCCTGGCTCTCTGCCCACGTGGGAGTCACTGTGGATCGACCCCACATTTGCCCCTCCGTACACGGAACGAGAGAAAGGTAGAGCTTTGTGGTGAGCTGTGCGGGCAGCTACAGGCCTGTGTTCTCAGGCCTGCATCATTCTGTCTCCATGAACCTGGCGCCTGGCGGAGGGCAGGGGAGCCAGCAGAGACGTTAGACAGAGGGAAGGCGCTCCCTCCTGCACGTGCCCACGGCACTGCCCCTTCTTCACTCTGGGTGGTTGGGATCGGAGCGTCCTGTGTGGGAGCATGTGAGCCATCACAGGAATGGGTGACCTTGCTGGGGCCGGCCACCTTGTCCCCTGCTTGCTCACAGGTGCCAGCCATTCCCTCCTCTGACTCAGTATTTACATGTGCACACACACATGGTACCTGCATGCACACATGTGCACACACTGGTGCTTGTATATATACGCACATGTACATGCTCATGGGCACAATCACTCACATGCACACACATGGTCATGTGTATGTGCATGTATGTACATGCATGTACACACACACTCATGTGCAGAGAAAGGCAGGAGGCTCAGAACATATCTAGCACACAACTCTGGGAAAGTGGGGTGTCTCGGGGAGCTGAGGCAGCACCTCCACAAAGCCAGTGAGAAGCGGGTGTCTCAGGAGCTGGGTCCCCGACATGGTAGGAGGCCCTGCCTAGGGGCTGACCTTGCCGTCACCTTCTTGTACCTCGGGGCCACAGCCCTGCTGGGCAAAATGGAGGTCAAGGCCACCTCGCTGGCTGCCCACAGTCTATGTCTGATGAACCCCTCTTTGGCCCCTCCCCATGGCCAGCTGGTACAGTCTTGGGGGCCACACCCCTCAGGGTGTCCCAGTGGCATATCTGGAGGCCAGCCCCTCACCTGAGCGGGGGTGGGGGGGGGGTGGGGGGCCCTGCCCAGTCTTGCATCCCTCGGGATGGGCCTTTCAGAGAAACCCAGGCCTGAAGATGGCCGTGTTCTCCGCCTGCGGAAAGGTCAGCTGGTGGACCGTCCCTCCTGGCAGCCCCGGACGCCGGGCCGGGCCATTTCCATTCCTGCTCCGTCCTGCAGCCCGGCACTAAATAGATTCTGAAATTGAGTGTGCAGAGCTGCTGCCCTCCCGAGCTGGCGGGGTATTGCTTCTCACCTTGCGAGGAGC
Source organism: Echinops telfairi (assembly GCF_000313985.2). Classification (NCBI taxonomy): domain Eukaryota; kingdom Metazoa; phylum Chordata; class Mammalia; order Afrosoricida; family Tenrecidae; genus Echinops; species Echinops telfairi. Next base: position 3,799,018 of record NW_022103898.1, on the reverse strand, counting down.
GAGGTCATGATAATATGAAGCGAAGTGGATTAAAAATAAAACCAAAGGTATTTATTTATGACCTGCTCGGAATTGGATTGGCACCCGTGTAAGTCGCATCTAATGGTGGGAGACAACAGATTGATGTTGATATGTCCCTGGGGATATCTTGCCGGGGAAATTGGCTCCGTGAATTCAATTTAAAGGCCCGCAGAAAGTATCCAAAATGCAGAAGGAGATGGGACGGAGGGAGGGACTTACTTTCACCACTACAGCAAAGCAGCTGTTAGTTGGGCGGGGGGTGGGGGAGCGGCCAGCAGCTCTCACTCCTGTGATTGGAGAGCTGGACTCAGGGAGGGTGGGGACATGTGACCCGGGGCCACTGAGGGGGGACATGGGGGAGGATGGGAAACGTGGCTGCAGACCCCCAAAGGAGGATACAGGGAAGGGAGGTGACATGTTTGTGGCCAAGGGCCAGCCCCAGCCAGCACTGGAGCAGGAGCTGTGCTCAAGGAGCTAAGCTGCCTGTGAGGTCCAGGTAGAGACCCCTGCCCCTGTCCTACAGCTGAGAAGGGGCTCCGAGAAGGGGAGTTGGCTCCAGGGTCATACCGTGCCGCTTGCCCTGCGCGCTTGAGGGGACCTGGCTGTGGGAGGGCAGGAACTAGCCCAGGGGAGAAACAGCTGTTCCTTCGATAGGAGGGAGGCCCAACGCCAAGCAGTTGGAGAGGACAGGCCAAAAGACATCCCCCCACTCCCATCCCCCGTGCGCCATCCCCCCCACACACACCTGCCCTCTGTGGCAGCTGTGGGGCCAGGCAGTGAGTGTCAGTTGGGGAGAGCCCTGCAGGCCACTACTGGGACCCCGACTTGTCTGTGCCACCACAGGGCAGGGGGGCTAGCCGGTCACTGGCCAGCTGCTGGGAGTGCCCCCCCCTCCCCTGGAGAGTCCAGCTTGTTGCACCCATGCTCTGACACCCCCGTGACTCCCTGGCTCCCATTCTGCATTCTGCCCTCTCCTGCCCTGGGGGTGGGGATAAGGTGGGGTGGGGAATGGGATGGAAGGATTGGACTGAGGGACAAGCTCGGTAGGCCCAGTGGCCACAGCACCATCTGCATAGAGGGCAGGGGTCTCCCTGCACAGTGCTGGGGTTGGGGCTAGAGTGCAGGCCCCCTTCCTTGCTGGGCTTCCTTCAGCACCCAGTGTCCTGAGTGCCCCCCCCCGCCCCCCATCTCCCCCTGTGCAGGAGCTGCTGCTCTTCCTCCAGAACCTGCCCACCGCCGCCTGGGGGGACGAGGACGTGAGCCTACTGCTGGCCGAGGCCTACCGCCTCAAGTACGCCTTCGCCGACGCCCCCAACCACTACAAGAAGTGAGCCGACTGCCGCCTCTGGCCACCCGCCTCCAGCGCTGTGCTCAGACGGCCACCAGCCTACATGGGGGCTGGCCCAGGGGCTGCTGCCGCCAGGATACCAAAGAGCTCGGCCCACTGGGCGTCCTTGCCAAACTGGCGGAGAGCCTAGGGCAGACTGCTGGGGGCCCTCCCGCGGGCCTGCCCCGTGCGGCCAGCTGAGAATAAAGTAACAGGAAACTCAGTGACTCTCGGCCGCTGTTCGTCTCCCATCCAGGCTGGCCATGCTGCCGCTCCCTCCGTGACTGAGCCCCGTGGTGGCTTGTGGGACGTATGTCACCCACCTACGCTTTCAGTCTCAGGCTTCAGCCTGGTGCACAAGGAAGCATGGGCTGCCCCAGGTCTGGAGGTGCTTGGCACCCAGGGGTGTGGAGGTGATGGGGTGGGTGGTCTTGGGTATGGAGGTAGGTGGGGCCAGGGCTTGAAGGTAAGTGGGCCCCACATGTGGAGTTGGGCAGGGACCTGGGAGCAGACCTGGGTGGAGCCCTCAGGTGTGTAGGTGGGCGGGGTTCTGGCTAAGCCCCTGGGGCAGGACCTGTAGCCAGTGGACCTGTACCTCCCTGCAGCACCGCCGTGAAAGAGAGCATCTCCCACCCGCTGGGCCCAGCAGATCGGCGCCTGCAGGAGCCAGTCTCTGCAGCCACCTCTGTCTCCTGTCTCTGCTTCCCCACCTTTGTCCCCCTCCCACCCAGGACCAGGGCGCCTCTTCCACCAACTCTGAGCTGAGTCGGGGGTCCCCGGGACTCAGGACAGAGCGCCATCCTCAGAGGAAGGGTGCCCACGGCTGCCCTGAGTAATGCGTGGGCTCCCTGTGGGTTCACCTAGG
>NW_022103898.1:3795116-3796150 GCF_000313985.2 Echinops telfairi | reverse complement strand
GCTGAGTCTGGGGTCTTCACGAAGACCTCACAGGGCCAGAGGGGGAAGGGCAGCCCTGCAGGCGGCCGCGTAAAGTTACTGTCCACACTCGGCAGACCTCAGAGCCATTCTTGACTGGGCAGACTTGCAGCTGGGAGCTGGCCACAGCGGGCCTCTGACACAGCATTCACTCACACATAGGCCTGGTCTCAGGGTAGCCCCAACATAGCGTCCACTCACACGGGGGTCCTCCCACAGCACAGCCCCAACTCAAGGTCCTCCACTGAAGACAGCAGCTGCGTGCACAGGCTGCTCACAGACGACGGGGCCCATGTAAACCATCTACCCTGTCTAAGAATGGTTTATTCACCGAGGAGGATGATTCCAGATACATTGATTCAGTGTAACAACATGCACCTCCCTCAGCAAAGACGCTGAAAGCAAACGCAGGCGTTTTGCGCTGGTGGGCGCTGCAGAACCCTCGTTGGCACATTGGTTAGGGTTGGGTTGGCAGTTAAAACCACCAGCCGCTCTGAGGGAGAAGGAGTTAGCGTCTCTTCCCCAAGAGAGTGACAGTCGGCAGATCTACCCCGTCCTTCAGGGTCGCCGGGAGCCAGCGGCAGTGAAGGCCGAGAGCCAGGTGGGCGCTGCGAAGTCGGCACCTATTGGGGCATGAGGGAGTGGGGGGACTATTCCATGGGGATCAGTGGGTGATAAATACCTGACACCCGTACAGGGGGCTCCAACGCAAAGTTCCTTACACACGATGCACAAGGATCACCCCACAGGACCCCCGCACCCTGTGTTCCTCACGGTTCAGTCAAGAAGGGTTGCAGCACGGAGAGCCCCCCGTGGGCAGTGTGATGCACGTGTCAGTCAGAGGCGGCTGAGTGTGAGGCGCCTGTGTGGCCTTGGGCGCATACCAATCTGCCCTGCAGTCACCACATCTGCAGAATGGCCCCATGGGTGGGGGTGGGTCCCTCCCACCTGGGAATCGAGCGACTTCACCGTCAGGCTAGAAGGCTGCTTGGGAAAAAGTTCTCAACAGGGTTTAG
>NW_022103898.1:3787469-3795016 GCF_000313985.2 Echinops telfairi | reverse complement strand
GGTCGAACCACCGGCCTGACGGCAGCAGCTGCACACTCCCTCCACTTGTCCACCGAGGTGCCCCGGATGCCCAGGTGCCGTCTGGACCTGCCCAGTCAGGGAGCCCCCGTGTGCATCAGGAAAACCTCTGCCCGACTGCGCCCTCATTGCAGCCACTGTGCCAGTCCATCTACACCCAGATCCCGCTGCGGGCACACGGAAATGCCCTCCACGAGCCTTTTTCGGTGGAAAAGGCAAGTGAACAGCACTGGATTCTGGAAGTGCACAACTCTTCCTGACCTTCTCACCACGATGATTTTTGGTTCTCTCGAAACGCCATCAACTCCAGGGCTGTGCCGTGTCCTTTGGAGGAAGGAATGGGAGGGATGCTGGAGCCACTGTGCCAGTCCATCTACACCCAGATCCCGCTGCGGGCACACGGAAATGCCCTCCACGAGCCTTTTTCAGTGGAAAAGGCAAGTGAACAGCACTGGATTCTGGAAGTGCCACCCTGGAGGCTGACACAAAGGCGGGAACTGGTCGACTCCAGGGATGGGGTCGAATGAGGTTACTCCCTGTGGGACCTGTCCGCTGTGACCTGCTTCTGACTGGTCGATACTGGCCCGGGCAGTGGGTGCCACGCCTGTGGCTGTGCCCCTGATGTCGTCTCTGTCAGGTCAGCCTCACTCCGGGAGGCACCCTGGAAGGGAACAAACCACCACCCAGCATGCCGCCCTCTTCACTTGGGCGGGGTGCCAGGGCCCACCTTCCAGCCATCTCAGAGCATCTCCCTACTGTCGCCCCCGGGGGCTTCCATGGCTGAGCTTTGGAAGGGGGCCTCCAGGCCTTTCGTGGGGGTCTGCCTGGGCGGCCCTGCTACGGCACAACCTCACAGCATCGCGCCTGCTGCCACTGTTGAATGAACGGAGAAGCGGGGCGTGGGCCTTGCCCTACAGACAGCAGGGGTGACGGTCGGGAGGGAGGCCTGGTGGCTGGCTACTCCTTCACCTGCTCCTCGGGACACAGACAGCAGGGGTGACGGACGGGAGGGAGGCCTGGTGGCTGACCACTCCTTCACCTGCTGCTCAGGAGAAAACACCGGTCGACCTGCAGACTGGACACTCCGGAGCCGCTCGACTCTGGCAGCGTTGCTGCGAGCGGTGAGAGACAGCGGGGACACCAGATCCCGTAGGTGGTGTTTTGCTTGGGCTCTTTGGAGCAAAACAGCTGGCTGGAGAGATGTCCACCCTAAGTCAGTCAGCCCGAATTTTCTGCCCAGGCGATTGGCTACTGTAGTGCAGGTTGATTGGGTTTCCTGGGTCAGCTGGGGTACTTTGTCAGGTCCTGGGCCGCGGCCTGCCTGCCAGGACTCTGTTTCGGCACAGGGAGAGGGGTTTCACCGTACTGACGGCTATGCCACTGAATCAGCATCTGCTGATGCCAGGAGGAGTTGGTCAGTTTGTCCTCTTGGGAGGGCCGTGCTTCAAAACGGACCCAGTCCGTTCATCCACGCAGCCAGCCCCACAGGTGTTCAGATGGGAGGACGAAGGAAGAGGAGCCGCAGAGAGAGAGAGGAAGCTCTTGGGACTGTCACATGGGCCCGGTGCTAGAACAGGGCAGCTCCCTGTCCAGAGGGCAAGCTGCCCAGAGCTGGCAGAGCTGCACACGGCTGTGAGCTGGGTCACTTAGCAGTGGGCAAGCCAGCAGCAGGGAGGCTGAAGAAACTGGCCTGTCCTGAGGGGGGTCTGTCCTCACCGAGGGGAGGACAGGACAGAGAAGGTTCTGCATGCACGTCAGGAACTGAGAGCCATGCTGCCCTGGAGAAGGGAGGGATGTGCCCCCCACCACCTTGGGGGAGCCTCCCAGGGTCTGCATGCTTCCTCATCTAACCCCACATTGTGCCTGGTTATCTCCTTAACTAAACCACTTACCTGTAAGGATGCTTAGATCCGGGCCAGGTCGGTGGATGTTGAACTGAGCCAGGGAGTAGAGAGGATCCGAGGACGGAGGGTGGCAGCCCTTTGCCTCATGGAAATTCGCTTTGGGCTGATCCCTGCCCCACTCCCTAGGAAGTCTGCACAAGTCCATGTCACAGATAACAGATGCGTGCAGGCAAGGCCACGCGTGTAGCTGCAGAACAACGGAGACTGTTGAACAAGATCAAACACGAAGCTGCAGTTTCTCTGCATGCCCTCCATCCAGGTCTGCTTCCATCTCTGCGCTGACCCCGGAAGAACACCGCCCCCTGTGACCCACACCCCGTCCAGGGGACAGTCTGCACATCCCCAAGGGACTGAGTCCTGTTCCTCCCCAATGTTCTCTGTGTTTGGGGGGCAGAAGGGAGTCCGAAGGGGCCGGCTCAGCCCTGAGGGCAGATGAGGTGAAGTTTCTCAACGGGATTGCCACAGACTAGCCCTCGCTTCCCTCGGGAGACGGGCAGGGGCACAGTCCACGACGATGGGAGGAAAAACAGTCCTGGGCACAACTCTTCCTGACCTTCTCACCACGATGATTTTCGGTTCTCTCGAAATGCCATCAACTCCAGGGCTGTGCCGTGTCCTTTGGAGGAAGGAATGGGAGGGATGCTGGAGCCACAGCCCTGGTACCTCCCTGGCCGTGCAGACCGGTGACCGACCGGAGAGCCTGGCCTACACACGCAGACTGGACGGGTGTGGGCACAGAGCCGCGAGTGCGTGCACCGAGGTCTGACAGACGCAGTTTGTCCACGGGCGTTTCCCTTGGTTGTAGCGGTGACTGTTGGCGCCCACGGGGAGGGGCCAAGTCAGCAAAACCTGTTCAGTGTCACCCAACGCTGTGAGGGCATGAGTTACGGGCTGGGGGCTCAGGGCCATGGTCTTGGGGACATCAAGGTCAGTTGACATTACATAGCCCACGAGGAACGTCAGCAAGACACAAATTGAGGTAACTTGAGGCACGTGAGCCCTAAGGCAGCATCCATGGAGTCCCATGGGCCATCGTCTAGTGGCCTGCAGACCCTGGACAGGGTGCTCTATGCTGTAAGGTGACATACTCTCTTTCCACCTTCGATCAGCTGTGAGCTGCCTGTCAGTGGGGCGGGGCGTTTCCTTGGAGGCGTGGCCTGCCTCATATAAATGGGTGGTCTGGCGCAGGCCAACCTCTGCAGAAGCCTCCGACTGGACACCTGATCTGCACACTTGGAATGTGCCAGCCCCCTTGATCCCAGAGTTGTCTCAGAGGAAATGCCATCAGGGGCCTCCTTGGGAGTGAGCCGGGCAAGGCTGTGTCTCCTGTGCTTTGGGCATTCTCCAGAGGCCATGCCCCTGGAGAAGGACAGCATGCTTGGTAAAGTAGAGGGGCAGTGAGAAGGAGGTGGGTGGACACGGTGGCTGTAACCATGGAGTTGCTGAGGCAGTGGTTGGGAGGACCGGGCAGTGTTCCCTCCTGTTGTGCCATGAGCTGCAGCCGGCTGATGACACCTGATCTCAGGATCCAGCAGCGATTGCCAGCCTGCCACCTGACCCACAGATTGGGAACCCGTCTTCAGAGCTGCCTGAGTGACCTCCTCGACGGACATCTCTGTGTACCTGTGAGGGGGCTTCAAAGAAATTCATGGGATTGAAAGATATGGAACGTCTCCCATGAACTTCACAGAAGCCTCCCCTCAAGGTGTCTTGCTTTCGACCCCCTTCGTCCTAAGGCAGGACTGCACACTGCCCCCAGAAGTGTTCCCACCCCATCTCCTTCCAGGGGTCCTGCTGGGACCCCCTTGCTCTCGTTCTCTGGCATGGGTGCCCCTTCGCATCAGAGCATGGCATGTGGGGCTTCCCTCGGCCCCCTTTGTGGTGTGCCCCCAGGGCCCCTCACCATCGCCAAGGCCGACACAGGCAGAGGCCTGCTCGGGACTTCTTAATGTCAGAAGCATTTTCTCATATCATTAGAATTCTTCAAAGACATGATGTTAATGACTGCACAATATTCTATTGGATGGATTAACATAGTCCATTTAATTATTCCCCTATTGTACATCAAGTTGTTTCCATTTTCCTCCTGTCGTGAATGGCTCTGTGATTCACATCTACATCTCTGGATGTCTTTCCCTAGTAGGGTTCCAGTCGGAGACTCTTCAGACCATCCTTGGTCAGGGAAGGAGGAGCCAGGGAATAGTCCTCAGGCCCCGGCCCTCAGTGCTTTGAACTCGGGTGGCAACCTGCTCAGTTAGTTTCCTGTAGAGTCTCTTTTGGGGGTGGGGGGAGGGAGCAACCTTCTAAAGCTATCTAGACCCAGAGGATAACTTTTAAAAGAATAGGAATAGAGTATAGGAGGCAGAGGGCTTCAAAACGTTGGTGGGGGAAATTCCACTGTCTTCCCATTCTGTCTTCCAGGCATGTTTTGCATCCCCTTGTACAACTTGCAGACTAGGAAAGATGAAGAAAGGGGGAAGGATTGAGTGCAGAGAAGGCAGGGCGGGTGGCCTCTCCCTGGATCTGCTGCTGAACCTGGAGTGTGTGAGTGAGTGTGTGTGTGAGTGAGTGTGTGTGTGTGTGTGTGTGTGTGTGTGTGTTGGACTCAGGGACCCCACCTCTGCCTCCAGCGAGGGTCAGTTTTCATCACACACGCAGGACAGGGCGGAGCTTTCTCCGGAGAGTGCAAGGCACCTTCCTGGACAGGGCGCCGGGATTTGGTGACTTGAGGCCAGGGCGGTGACTGTCTGGGATTGGGTCTGCTCTGGACCGAGGGCGGCCAGCTCACAGAGAGAAAGTTCAGCTGCATGGACAGAGGGCACCCCCGACTGGCAGGAAATTAAGAAGCACACTGGTTGCCCTGGCCTCAGTTTGCCTAACAGTGAGCCCCTGAACCCCCTTCTGTGGCCCCGACAGCCCAGGTGCTGTGGAACCCGGGCAGAGATTTTGCCCAGGAGCAGTGTGGCTGGAGCCTGACCAGGGGGCTGTTGACCTGTGGCCCATTGCCTCCATGAGCACTTACTGAGCATTGACTGGTCCCGGGACAGGAGCCCCAGTGGCCTCGTGGTTACGCATTGGGCTGTTCACTGCAAAGCCCACAGTTCAAAGCCACCAGCCGCCCCACAGTAGCAGGCCAGGGTTTCCTACCCCCATAAACAGTTACAGTCTAGGAACCCCAGGGGCAGTTGCGCCCTGTCCTGTATGGTCACCGGGGACTGAGTTGGCATCAACACCATGGCAATGAGTTTGTTTTTTCTATGGGTCCCTGGCAGGGATGCAGACCATCAAAGCAGGAGTCATGGTCCAGGTTAGGGTCAGGGAGGACAGGGGCAGGGCTGGGCTGGGGCAGGGTTGCAGGGCTGGGTCTGGTGGGGGCAGGGAGGCAGGGAGTCCCTGCCCCTTCCTCCAGCCCAGAGCCCCTCATTAGACCCTCGATGACCACTGTCCTCACAAGGCTGCCGCCTGGGAATGCTAATGGGACTGGGACAGGGACGGCCACTGCTGACCTGGTTATTAAAAATAATTGGTCACCCATATACAGAGGAAAAATGTGTTCGTCTTCAGTTTGCCTGGGAGATGTGAATTATGCTCACGTTGCCATAGAAACCAAGATACGTTTTTAACATCTTTCAGATATTTAATTTTGTGAGTCTGTGGATGACTGTGCTCTCGACAGAGAAGGAGGAGGGAGGCGGGGGCTGAAGAGAGGGAGGAAGGAGGGTGGGTGGGATGGAGCAGGGGAAGGATGGCGGGCTGAGGTGGGCACAGTGGCGGCCCCGCTCTCCCAGTGGCAGCAAGCAGCTCCCCAGCCCCCACCTGGAGAAAGCTCTGTCTCCCTAATTTTACCTGGAGCCCCTCCTCCCTGTCTGACTCCACCCAAACGCCCTCCCACGGCATCCAGTCGTTCCCACCCCCAGAGCCCAAAGGGAAGAGCAGAAATGCCCCTGGGGTGTCTGAGCTGCCAGTCGGTCCAGGGGCAGCAGCGGACCTTGTTGTCTTCCACGGAGCGAGTGGGGACTGAAACCGCTGAGTTGGTTGTTCTCAGCTCAGTGCCCAACCCTGAGTGCCACCAGGGCTCCCCGCTGTCCTGCCCTCCTGCCATCTGGGCTCATCCAGGCGTGCAGGGCCCAGAGCGTGGTCTCTGCCACCTCCCTCGCCATCCCCCTCTCTCCCAGCCCCCAGCCGGCTAGTGGGGACAGAGGGAGGAACCACGGCCAGCCCCCAGCAGCACAACTTTACCCAGCGGTTCCAACAGCCCATCTCCAAAGGAGTAGGAGATTAAAGCACCTCACCATGGAGCTCAGAAGGAGAAAGGGGAGTGTTGCGGACCCCTGCAGCCCAGGACACGGGCCTTTTGTGGGGCTGGGTCCCCCCCCCCCACCAGGTGCCCTTAGGTGCTGGGCTTGGAGGCAGTCCAGGTGGGAGGGGGGTGCTTTGCACTTGTACCTCACCTGTGTGTGTGTCTGTGCACTTTATTCATGATAAAAGCAGGAGAGGCTCTGAAAGGAAAATTGGAAATGAGTAGTGGGAAGAAGAAAGGGCCATGACCCCTCCCCCATCTCCTCTGGGTGGTCCCCCCTCCCCCCCACACACACACCTTGAGTGTGGCCTCTGAGTTTCAGAACCTTTTTGGCTCTTGCAATGTAACACAGTGACATCATGGCATGGTGTGACATCACGACCCTGGAGTAGTGTGACACCAGAAACTGCCTGGGTTCATGGGGATGTGACGCAGGTCTGCACAGGTCTAGTTCCTGCGAGATACGGGCCAGACCCACCTCCCCTCTCCCACATCGCCATCGTGGTTTCTCACCCAGCCAGGCCCCCCACAGGACACACTCTCCTTCCCTTCCCTGCCGCGCTCCGCACTTCATCCCAGCGGCATGCGGAGCTCGGGACCATGGCCACAGAGATGTGGTGGGTTAAGGAAGCCACAACTCCCGCCAGGGGTCAGGACCACGGTGGAAGTTACAGAAACGACTTAGGATCAGGGTCAGAAAGCACGCAGGCCAGGCCCACGAGGGCCCCTGATGTGGACGCTGCCTGCGGGGCTGCTCGGACCAGGCCTGTCAGCCTCTCTGGGCCGCCCAGGCCCGGCTCCCCGCCAGGCGGCAGCCAGCTGGGCTCTCTGGCTGCTCTGCCATCAGGCTGTGAGTGGTGCTTTTCTGCTTCTCAAAGGCCCGACTGCCAGCCTGCTCGGTGTTCATCAGCTCTGCCGCCAGCCGGCTCCACCCTGGGCCTCCGTACGCCAGCCTGCCCACTGCGCGCTGCCTCAGCTCACGGCAGATGAATCGGCTTTATTAACGGGCTCTGCCCTCAGGTCCAACCACCCCTCCCTGCGCTCGGAGTCGAAGTCAACTCACAGTGACCCCTAGAGGACAGGGTAGAACTGCCCCTGCGAGTTTCTGAGATGTCACTCCGGCGGTGGGGTGACATGATGGGCCTGGGGGATCATGCACCCTGGTGGGGCACTCTGGCTGGGCCTTGAACGCTGAGCAGAATTTGCTGAGTGGGAGAGAGAGGGCATGAACAAGAGAGGATCCAACTCCAGGTCCAGCAGGCCTAGCCAGAGGGTGGGGAGCGTTGAGGTCGGGACGAGCCCCCCTGGGGGCTTCAGGCCTCAGT
>NW_022103898.1:3775274-3786585 GCF_000313985.2 Echinops telfairi | reverse complement strand
GGTGGCACCAGACACCAGGGGCCCGGAGGAGAAAGTTACGGCCAGGCTCTAGGCGTGGTCCATCTGCACATAGTGGGCTGCAGTGCTCTAGATGGACACCCGGGCTCCTCTGAACCGCTGACCTGGCTTATCCAGGCCATTGTGACCACAGGTGTGCCATGGAGGTGCCTGCCATCAGGTCACTCCCAGGACACTGCAGTGTCGGAGTGACAGTGGGGACTGGGCTCGGATCCAGGCCCACCTCAGCCCCGCCTGGGAGGAGCAGGGACAGGCAGCCTTTGGGCAGCCCCGCCTGTGGGAACCCTGTCCCCACCTGGGCTGCTGGCATCGCCGAGGCTTTTTATGCTGACCCGCTGAATCCCCCCGGCAGGAGGCTGCGTCGCCCCCAGGTTATTTATTCATTTCTGCAGCCGAGCTGCTCCGACTGCAGGAGTGTGCAATCGCATCTGCAAACCATAAATACCTCGGGCTTGGGGACTGGCCACGGCACTGGTGCGGAGGTGGGGGTGGGGGTGGGCCCCCTGGCTTTCGGCACTTTCTGTGAGATGCTCAGCCAACACAGCTCTCAGGGGGTGGGGGTGGGGGGCCATGAGAGGCTCCTCCGTGCAGCTGCCGGCCTCCGGGTTTTCCAGAAGGAGGCCCCGCCTTACGTTCTGCAGGGCCGGGGTGCAGTGCCCACCTGCCCAGCCATGCCTCTGCATTCAAGCCCTGAAGGACATGTTTCCAGTGGGCCAAGGTTCCCTCGAGGAGCCATGCTGGCGCAGTGGGCTCTGCATGGAGCTGCTCACCACAGGGTCAGCTGTTCAAACCCACCCGCGGCTCCGAGGGAGAAAGTTGAGGCTCCTGTGAAGAGTTGTAGTCTGGAAAGCTCCAGGTCTCAGAAGCCCACAAGGGGTCATTCTACTCTGTCCCCAGCCTTTCCCCCCACTGTCCCTGACCCTAAGGCCACAGGGGACTCTACCTGGCTGCCCTGTGGATGTAGCCTGATCCTTAGGTAGCTCACTGCCTGCCCCGCCCCTAGCCATCCTTCCTCAGTGTGGCAGGGCAGCACAGACCCCGCGTGGAGGGCACTCAGGAGGATGCACAAAGCACCCCGGATTCTGCTGAGGGTCACCAGGGCCAAGCTTGACCAGGCCACCAGCCAGCATGGCACCTATTCTCCATCCATGGCCACCTGCTGGGCCATCCATCCTCCAGAGCTGGGGCCAGGTACCAGAGGCTGGATCATGCTCATCTCTCCTCTGGAGGCCCGCTCAGATGGGGCATGGTGGTCCTTGGGGAGTGTGGACTTGTCAACGGGCTGGACCAGGGTTGCCGTGGGCTCCTAAGGGACCCCAGACCAGGAGAGCTTGGGTTCCTCCTTGACCACAGACCGGGCGGGGTTGGGTCTCCAGTGCCCTGGGACCAGGTAGGATGTAGGCTGGGCCTCCAGCCTCCGGATGACATGATGGGGTGCTGGAGTCCTTACCCAGCATCCTTCAACTGCCCAGGCCAGGGAAAGCAGTGAAGTTACAGGTGACTCTCACGGACCCTGAAAGTTAGATTTGCCTCAGGAAAGAATTCCTTTTTAAAAACGCACAGCAGGTTGGAAAATATCCACAAACTCTTCAGTGTGAAAAACAGCGGGAAGAAGGTCTGGGTGGACTGAGCGTAGACGAGGGAGCTGTTGTCATGGTGTGACCTCTCCCGCCACCCTTCAGAACGCGTGGGCACCGCTCAGCTCACCCAGCTTCAGCTCCCGGGCCACCTGAGACGCTTGGGGAGGAGAGGGCGGCTCAGAGGTGGGTGGAAAGGCTGGGGACTCCTGGCTCTGTCTTCCCGTGTGGCTGCACTGGCCCGTGGGGCCCACGCTGCTGTGGCCCAGCTGGAGAACAGAAGGGTGTCTGCCCAGGCCATCCGGACCTGCAGCTCGGGGGTTCCATCTCCGGCACGGGTCTCAGTGAGGACACTAAGCAGTTGTCCAGAAGTCATGACCCCTGTCGAGAAAGGATTTCTGGGAGTCTGTGAGGGACACCTGCTGAGTCATTGGGGAAACCAACATGGTGGCCCTACTGTGTGTTAGAGGGTACTTTCTGAGCTCCACCCTACATGAGACTTAACCGCTTACACTCAATGGTGACAGAATGGCGGCATCTGTCTCAACCAGCTGGGCGCTAAGGTTTCCCGAGAGCGCACCCTGATGGAGCACTTGGTATTTCTCGGCCCATCGTGGACGCCAGTGTGGTCAAGCACAGGGGCTCATTCTAGCTGCTGTGCTCCCGCCAGGCCCACTGTTGCGTCTCCAGTAGCTTGATGTAAACAGCAACATGCCGTGCTCCCCGGGAAATTGGGGTGGTAAAAAGAGGACCCAGGGATACCGGAGAGAAACAGCAAAGGCTCTGAAACTGTGGTGTTGTCTACACGGTTATGCCATGGCTGCTAACTGCAAGGTCATCAGTTCAAAATCACCAGCCGCTCCGAGGGAGAAAGACGGGGCTTTCCACTCCCATCAAGAGTGACCGTCTCAGAAACAAACAAACAAACAAACAAACACACACAAACAAACAAGCACACAAACAAAGAGTGACTATCTCAGAAACCCACAGGAGCAGGTCTACCCTGGTCCTCCAGGGTCCCTGTGAGCCGCTATGGGTGTGGTTTTGGGAAACAGGACGCGCACTGTCTGAGTGGTCCTGGGCCTCTCTCGTGCCACCGTGAGTTACTGTTATTGTTGGCTTACATGGAGTCTGCTCTCAACCGATGGCGACCCCATGAATCCTGGAACGAAATAGGCCCCTCTCTTGGGCTGTCCACACTATGGGCTTGGGATCAGGCCCACAGGGTTTGTACTGACTGATTTGCATCAGATCTTTGGGCCCTCCTTCCTGGTCGGTCTTAGTCTGGAGGCTCGGCTGCCCCTGTTCAGCCTCAGAGCAGCATGAACGAGCCCCCTGACAGGCCAGTGGGTGTGCTTCTGGGGCCCTGGCTGGGTTTGAACCTGGGCCTCCTGACTGGCAGGTGAGAATGCTGCCACTGTACTGCGCCTCGGTAGATGGCAAATGAGCACCTGCAAAGAGAAGGCTTTCCCACGTGTGCTGGAGCTGGCGCTCGCTCGGAGTCAGTGGGCAGTGGTGGCCACTAGTCTTCAGGATAGCACAATCAGTGTGCATGGCGGGTGGCTGATTATTTTCCAGAATCCCTGTGTGTGTGTGTTCAATTCTTGTTGACATCAATTCCCAGGCATTCTTTCTGACTCACTTATTTTTTATGTTGTTCTCTCAGATGGTTCATGGCTGCTTTGCTGGTCTAAGGGAACGCAGATGACCGTTGTTGGTTGATCTTGTACCCTGCCATCTTGCTGGTTTTGTTTGTGAACTCTTGTAGTTTTTTTGGTGGATTTGTTGTTGTTGTTGAGATGGCCTATTGACAGTCTCATGGTCTTTTCAGAGAGATATCTTTTGACGTCTTCCTTTCCAATTTGCATGCATTCTCTTTTTCTTGTCTAATTGCTTTGGCTAGAACTTTCAGTCCAGTGCTGAGTAAACAGCTCTCTGTGCTTGGTGCCTGTGTTAGGGACCGGAGCGATTACCCTCTCAATGGAAGGAGATTAAACACAAGGCTGCAATAACAGAAGAGGCTTTATTATGCAAGCTTAAGCCAGGGATCAAGTCCTCAGGCATTTAACCATGAGCACCTTCTTGCACTACAGCCCCCAACAAAGGAAATTCCGAGGTTTTATTTACAGGGTATAGTAACCAGGGTGTTCCCAGCCCGGCCCCTCCCGCTGGTCCGCTGATTGGCTCATTTGAGGTAGGTTGGCAGTCTGGTCCTTTGTGTAGTTCCCACGCTGGCCTTGTCGTCCTCCCCTTGGCAGTTGGGCCGTCGTGCCGCTCCCGGGTTGGCTAGCCTCCGTTTCCAGTATGTCCTACTTTGTACTGCCAGGAAACATGTAACCAAGGCCCACCCGAGGTTGCGGGCCAGTCATGGAGGCAATCTGGCTTTACACCTGTTCTTGGGAAAGGTTTCGTTCAGTTGCCGTTTGGTGTGATGTTAACTGGGGCTTCTCACAGTGTCCTTTTATCATGTCGAAGAAATTCCTGCTTATTCTTAGATCTCTGAGTGTTTTTATCATGAACGAGTGTTGGATTTGTTTCAAATGCCTTTTCACTATTGAGATAATCACTCCCACCCCACCCCCGTCTCCTTTATTCTCTAACAGGGAGTGAGCGCTCCATTGATGTAGCCGTGCAGTCCTGGGGTACACTCCGTGTGGTCCTGGGGTACACTCTGTGTGGTCTTGGGGTATAACCCTCCGGCTCTTTTAAGAACCAATGGTCTGTCTTGCATTTTGAATGATTCTTTGAGTCACCAAGTTATGCAAACATCCCAAAGGTTGATATGTTTCATTAGACAGTATTCCAACCCATTTTCCTATTTCCACCAATGAGCTCATGGGAAATGTCTGTAAATATTGGGATGTGACCAAGCTCAACCGCCGCTTGCCTATCAGTTTGTCGTGCTGTGGTGGCCTACGTGTTGCTGTGAGGCTGGGAGCTATGTCCCTGGCATTTCACATGCCAGCAGGGTCACCCACAGTGAACGAGTCTCAGCGGGGCTTTCAGGCTGAGAGTAGGCTGTGAAGAAGGAATCTGCCACCCACTTCGGAGGAAATAGCTGTTGAAAACCTTATATGAAGCTTCGAAGCATTGCCAGATACTGAAGGCCCTGGTGGCATCGTGGTTATGCTTTGGGCTGCAATCTGAAAGGTCAGCAGTTTGAAGCCACCAGGTGCTCTGTGGGAGAAAGACAGAGCTTTCTACTCCCATAAACATTGACAGCTGCAGAGACTCACAGGGGCAGTTCTACTCTGTCCTAAAGGGCTACTGTGAGTCGGACTTGCCCATATGGTGGGAGTTGTTTTCTTTTGAGTGCGAATGAGCAGTATTGGAGCTAATGCTGGAGGATGGGCCCCTCGGGCTGAGGACAGTCAAACTGACTGAGGGGCAGCTGCTTTCTCAGCGTGGACTTGGCTATGGCGCCGTGGATGGAGTAGAGCCTGTGGGAGCGGAGCCTAGTGGATCTGCATTTGCTCAAGGTAAGGAGAAAGAGCTTCAAAATCTGCTCATGATCGCAGCTTGGACTGTGCGAAGTGTGAGTCTAGGAAAGTTGGACGTGGTCAGAGATGAAGTGCAACACACAAAGACCGACATCCCAGGCATTAATGAGCTGACATGGACCGGTATCGGCCACTTTGGATCAGAGAATCACACGATTTGCTCTGCTGGGAATCACACCATCAAGAGGCATGCTCTGGTGTGCATTGTCCGAAGGGACCTTGGAAAATCAATCATGAAGTATAGTGCTGCCTGTGTTAGGATTAAATCTAGCTGCCTTCAAGGAAATCCAATCAATTTAATTACTATTCAAATTTATGAGGCAACCACAAAAGCTCGCGATGAAAATGCCAACAAATTCTGCCAATGACGTCAGTCTGAAATTGGTCAAACATGCCGTCAAGACGCGTTGATAATTCTTGGCGAGTGGAATGCAAACGTAGGAAACTAAGAGGAAGGAAAACACGGACCTGTTGGTAGACCCGAAGCTGGAGCTCACATGACAGAATTCTGCACAGCCAACGACTTGTGCATCGCAAATATCTCTCCGACAACCCAAAAGGTGACTGTGCACACGTGGAATTCTCCAGATGGAACACACAGAAAACAAATCGACGACATCCATGGGAGGAAACAGTGGAGAGGCTCGATATCAGCAGCTGAAACCAGTTCAGGGACTGACTGTGGGACCGATGACCAATTGCTCGTATGTAAGTTCTGGTCAAAGCTGAAGAAAATTAAAACAAACCCGCGGGAGCCAAAAGGCAGCCTTGAGTCTATTCTACCCAAACTCTGAGACCATCTCAAGAACAGATTTGACTCACTGAGCACTCCTGACAGAAGACCTGATGGGCGGTGGGAGGACATTGAGACCGTCATTCCTGAAGAAAGCAAAAGGTCTTTAAAAAGTCAGGAAATAAAGAAAAGGTCAACGCCGGCTCTGAAACTTGCTCTTAACCGTAGAGTAGCTAAAGCAAATGGAAGAAAGGATGAGGGAAAAAGCTGAATAGAAAATGTTCAATGGGCAGCTCAAGAAGACGGAGTCAAATATGATGAAATGTGCAAACACCTAGACTTGGGAAACCAGAAGGGAAGGACATGCTCAGCACGTCTGAGATTGAAAGAACTCAAGGAAAAATTCAAGCCTTGAGTTGCAATATTGAAGGATTCCATGGGCAAAATAGTGAATGATGCATTCGAGAAGATGGAAAAAATACACAGATGAACAAGTCAACATTCCACCCTTTCAGGAGGAATTTTGGATCCGCCACTGGATCCACAAGACTTTGCACCCACTGGCCTGTGATATCCCTGCATTCAGCGTCATTGCAGGTGTTGCGTGAGTCTGAAGAGGAATTTATAGACTGGTATCAGACATATGGGCTAATATCAGACTTACGGACTTGATCTGGACTGGACTAGGATGTTTTCTCAATATTCAATTGCTCTTGTAGATAAAGCTCTTTCTTATTCACATATGAATTTGTTTCTCTAGCCTACCTGGACTAACACACAGATAATACCAGAAAGATGTTTACTTATATTTAATTGACTATGCCAAGATCATAACAAACTATGGATAACTTTGAGAAGACTGGGAATTCCAGAACACTTCACTGTACACATGCAGAATTTGTACATGAACCAAGAGGCAGTTGTGGGAACGAAACAAGGGCATCCCGCATGGTTTGGAATCAGGGAAGGTGTGTGTCGGGGTGGCATCCTCTCACCATACTTACTCAATCTGTTCGCTGAGCAGACCATCAGAGAAGCTGGCTCATATGATGAAGAATGTGGCATCCGGACGGGAGGAAGGCTTACTAACAACCTGCGGTATGCAGATGGCACAACTTTGCTTGCTGAAAGTGAGGAGGACTTGGGGCACTTGCTGATAAAGACCGAAGATGGCAGCCTTCAGTCTGGATTACAATTCAATGTAAATAAGACAAAATTCCTCACAGCCGGACTCATGGGTACCAGCATGATAAATGGAGAAAAGGTTGATGTGAAGGATTTTGTTTTGCTGGGATCCATAATCCATGCTCATGGAAGCAGCCGTCCAGAGATCAGCGATGCACTGCATCGGGGAAATCTGCTGCATGAGGCATCTTTAAAGTGTGGGAAAGCAAGATGGTTACATGAGGACCAAGGTGCATCTGACGCAGGCCATGGTATTTTGATGGCCTCGTCTGTGTGTGAAAGTGGACATGGAATAAAGAAGATCACAGAAGAGTCGATGCATGAGAACTGTGGTGCTGGTGAAGACTATTGAAAGTACCGTGGACTGCCAAAGACCAAACACATCTGTCTTGGAAGAAATGCGCCAAAATGCTCCTTAGAGGCCAGGATGGTGGATGTGTACTTTGGACATAGCATCAGGAGAGGCCAGTGCCAGGAGCAGGACAGTGTGCCTGGTACAGCGGAGGGGCAGTGAAAGAAAAGACGATAGTCCTCAAGGAGGTGGACGGACACAGTGGCTGCAACATTGAGCTCAAGCATGGGACCGATTGGGAGGCTGGCCCAGGATCGCGCACTGTTTCATTTTCATCCTGCGGTACGTCGGGAGGGTCGCGATGAGTCAGGGGCAACTCAGTGGCACCCAGCAATGACGACCACTAGGATGGTTTGAGGCCACACTGCTTGAACGTAAGTTTTAAAAAAATCTCAAAACCATGGAGTCATTTCCATTGGTCTCGAATCGACCCTTAGATCTGCCTCTGTGGGTTTTTGAGATGTAACCGGGGATGGGAGTAGAAAACCCCTTTCTCTAGCGGAGGGGTTTGACACTGCCCACCTGGTTAGCAGCCCAGCGCTACCTCCGCCAGGGCTCCCATCGGATGCCCAGACCCAGCAGTCTGAAACCTCCTTGCTCTTATGGCCGCAGAGCCGATGCCAGCTCAATGAAAAGGGGAAATCACACCTTTGTATGGATATGAGAATACATTTGACCCCCAGCTGCCCTGGAAGTGTCTCAGGGGACCCTCAGGGGTCCGTGGATCACCTGTGGGGGACTGCTGCATTCTGTGAGCAAGGCAAATGAGGGTCCACCTCCAACACTCCTGGACTTCACCTCCAATGTTCAGAGCGGCGTAATCAAGTCTCAGGAGCCGAGTTTGTATGGTCACTCCCACCGATGCCTGCCCCCAGCGTTACGGCTGCATGTTTCCCTTGTCCCCACTCTGCTCTGCTCCTCCAATCTGTGATGCAGCAGCTAGCGTGAGCGCGCGTCCAAACACGTGTGCCCTGGCATGCTTTCTGACCAGACCCCACGATGGCTCTGATGCTGATAGCCGCACTTCCTCTCCTTCCCATTTGCTCCTGGTTCTTCCTGCTCATGTCACTGTAACCCACAGTCCTCCCTGCTACCTCACTGCCTGCAGCCCATACCCCACGTGCCTTCAGGGGTCACCCTCTCATCTCTGTAAGTTCTTTGTCCAAATGCCCCCTTTTCGGAGTTCTGTGATGAATCCATCTCAGGCAGCCCCTGCCTCTACCTCTCTCGACCCCTTCCCCTTGTGTCTGCCTTCCCCCTTTCCCTCTTTGCCCCTGCAGCCCCTGGACACATTCTGTATTTACTCACTAATCCCTTCTCCCCATTTTGTGCACTGCCCTAGCCCAGCGTCTGGCACACAGCAGGTGCTCCCGGCATATTTTTGGCTGGTATGCTAGACAGGGTTCTCTAGAGAAACAAAGTCAGGACATTTGTGACTTTATATATATTTATATAGATAGATTAATAACATAAGAAATAAACAGCTAATCAGTCCATAGAGCAGTACAAATGGCCCAGTGCAACTCACTTCCGTGAGACAGCGAATACACTGGCAGTCCTTCCAGTCTTGAGGACCACCGGGTGCAAGTCAAGGAAGCAGACAGCTGAGTCCTCAGGCAATCAGCAATGCAGGCAGTCCAGCCACAGGCAGCAAACAGCAAGGCAGGTCACCAACAGTCAGCCAGATGACAAGGTCCGACAGTCCCTAGCTCAAGGGATGTAAACTCCGGTAGTGTGGCCAAGCAGGTCTTGAAGAAATCTCAAACTACAGCAACACAGTCCATAGGTTGGGTGTCCCACAAGTGGTGTCGCTTGCAAATTGAGGCAGAAAACAAGCAAGGCAGCCGCACACTGATCTGATCATCAGAGAGCAAGAGACAAGAAAGGCGAGGCTCTCGGAGCCATTTATCTCTTTGCCCTTCAACTAATCCCACATGTGTTCATTGGCCAGGTTGGCACAATAAGCCTGCCCATCACAGCGGGCTTGGTCAGGTCCAGAGCGGCCCAGAGGGCAGCACAGGCAGAGGGTGTATGGAGTCCTCCCTAGGGCCCCGCCGTCGAGGAAAGAGAAATGCCCCGTTTGGGTTGGAATCAAGTTACAGTGTCCAGTGGGCTTGTGGAGTGTTGCCCAATGTGGGGAATTGTTCAGCCTATTTCCTTGCTTACTTTATGATAAGCTTGCCCCCCCCCCACCCTACCTGAGTCTCTATTCCTACGACAACCTCTGAGTTCTCCAAGACAGTGTCCCCAGCCACCAGGAGCCAGCCTTTCTGGCGCGGCCGGGCGTGTTCCTCACCTCGCTCTTCCCGGTGGAGTCCGCTCGCACTCGGCCTGAAGGCGCTTCCTGCTCCCTGCTCATTTCCACCCAGGGCGTGGGTAGGGGGGTGTAGACGGGCTAGGTGCACAGCTGGGAGCTCAAGAATCCGCCCCATTCCTTATGTCTCAGGTGACTGAAGGCTGGGACCCCACCCGTGAGCATTCCCTCTTCCAGGCTCTGCCCGCTCTGTTCTGTCTGACTTACCTCCAGGTCCCTCAGGGCGTGCCCCTCCCCTTGGGCCTGTGTCCTGAATTCCTGACCTTCCGCTGCCACGTGTCCTGCCTGATGCGGGCAGTCGGGAGACCTCTCGTGTGTGTCTGCAGGGCCACCACCAGCCACGAGGCTGCGCTGCAGCATGTGCGCATGAAGTCATCTGTGAGGAAGGTGTCCCCACTGTCAATCATTGATGACTGCGTGGGGACCCGAGAGCCCGCTCCTCCCCTGATTGCTTAATTGTCTGCCGAGACGCTAAATTCTTTACGCTAGAACTCATTAGGCATCTAGTCAATTATTTTGGGACTGGTCTTTAGGGAAGGTGTTTCTTGCTCATTAAGGCTTTGTCTCCAGGCTTGCCATAGGCTTATCTGGTCACTCAATGCTCTCTGACCCCCTCAAGGGCATGAGCCCACTCAGAGACTCAGGCTCCTTGAAGGGTGATCAGAAGGCCAGGTTTGACGGACAGACGGACGGAGCCAGGAAGAGTCTTAGGGATTTTTGATTGATTTGCATGAAGAGTCTCCACATCTGAAAGAAAATTCACCTTTGACCCTAACTTTTAGAGAATCGTCCTTCCGGGGTGGGGGGTGGGATCCCAAGAACCTTGGGCTGACCGGACTGACCAGTGAGTTTGGCGACGGACCCAGGACAACCGTTTGCAAAGAGCGTGCACCGTGGCCAGGACGGAGCAGGGTTGAATTTCTTGCTTTGCCACCGACCAGCTGTGTGACTTGGGGCAAGTCAGGTTTGCTCTCTGAGCCCCAACTCTCGTCTGTGAAGTGGAGTTGTGCCTGCTGCTTCGTGGGGTGAGCTTGTACGATGGTAAGTTTTCAGAGCCGGGCAGCTCCTTCATTAGATAAACCTGTAAGAGGGTTGGTCACTCAGGATTGCCGTTAGAGGAACTAGTCATTGGCTCTGTGTGTGTGAGTGTGAGTGTGTGTGTGTGTGTATGGAGGACATGTGCAGCATCTGGAGGCAGGGAGACCACTGCCCGTAAGTCCTAGGGCAGAGGCCCTGTCCTGGAGGGGGAGGAGCAGGGGCAGGCTTGCAGGAGCTGGGTGGTGTCTGTGGCCGAGGTGAGACTCTGGTTCACACTGATTCCTCAGCTCCCTGTGCCCACGTGGGCTGGAGTCCCCACTGGTGACAAGGCCCTCTATCCCTGTGGTTGGGCTGCCACATCTGGAGCTCTGTGTCGAGGTTCCTTCCCAGTGCCTCCTGGCCACCCAGGGATTGTGTGGGCTGCAGGTGTGCCCCAGATGGACCCCTGTGGACTCCCAAATGTAGCCCCTGGAACACCAGACACAATCCCCAGTATGCCCAGATGTAGCCCCTGGAACACCAGACACAATCCCCAGTATGCCCAGATGTAGCCCCTGGAACACCAGACACAATCCCCAGTATGCCCAGATGTAG
>NW_022103898.1:3773352-3775174 GCF_000313985.2 Echinops telfairi | reverse complement strand
CAGATGTAGCCCCTGGAACACCAGACACAATCCCCAGTATGCCCAGATGTAGCCCCTGGAACACCAGACACAATCCCCAGTATGCCCAGATGTAGGCCTTGGGACCCCAGACATAGTTTCTGAGACTCCCAGACATAGCTCCTGGGCCACTGATACAATCCCTAGGATCCCCGGACATAGCCTCCAAGACCCCCAAGATGTAGCCCTTGGGACCCCCCCAACATAACCCTTAGGGACCCCTAGACATAGCTCCTGGGCCACAGACAATCCCCATGATGCCCAGACATAATCCCAGAACCTCTCATCAGGCCGGAGAATCAGAGAGACAGCATCACTGGGTGGGGTAATTAATGGTCAGTGCACTTGCCAGCTCCGTGATGTCCAGAACGTTGGAGTCCCGTTCCCCTGTCCCCTCCACCCCGAGGAAACTTGGAGAGCGTCTCCCTCAGAGAGCCTCAGGCATGTGGGCACAGCTCCACTCTGGCCCTGCATGCTGGGCCGCCAACATCAGTCAAGTGGACGGCAGCCGCTTTTGTGCAGAGACGGAGGCCTTGGGGATGGCCGGTCATCTTGTGAACAGACAGGAGGACAGGGTCAGGGGCTCTCCGCAGCCCCATCTCTGTTTCCTGGTGACAACCTGCTCTTCTTCTGGGAACGGAGCCCTCAGTGCTGTCCGCCCCGTGCTCATTCCTCGGGGACTGCTGGAATTCTAAGTTCTGTTTCTGACTGGTGTTGGCCCCCAGCCCCGAGTGAGGGCCCCTAGCTCTATCACCCCGTCACCCCTGAGCATCAGTCTTCCTGCTGTCAGACCCTCTCACCCCGGCCGGGTCCGCCTCTCCTGGGACCTCTCCTCCTGCTTTCTCTCTCTGACGCCTACAGAACCAGCCTCCCCCTCCCTGCTGATCCGTGCTGTGAATTTGTGAGCTGGGCATCTGGCACGGCCTCACCCCAAGCTCACCCCAAGCCGCCTCACCTGCTCCCACCAGCTTGCAGCCTTGGGCATTCCAGGGAGAGTTGTCCCCACACCCCTGGGGCTGCCCTGCGTGAGAACAGGCTGCACAGCCGCGATCGAGAGCAGCCTTAGAGCCACCCGCAGCTCCTGACCCTGTGGAAGACCTATGGTTGGTAAAGGGGAGGGAGGCTGATAATGACCTGGGAGACAGCGGGGGACAGACCGGGACCCAGTGTATGCCGGCGAGTCCTGTCAGAGCCCAGCGGGATCAGAGGCCACAAGGAAGGACAGGGGTGCTGAGCAGCAGGGTGCAGGTCAGGCACTCCAACACAGAGAGACACCTTGCTGGAGTCCCCAGCCACCCAGACTACAGCAGAAAGGGAAGGTACGATGCCCTAAACCAGGAAAACCAAACGCACTGCCATCGAATCCTCCCAGTGACCCTACAGGACAGGGTAGAACTGACCCTGTGCATTCCCAAGGTGGTAACTCTTTTTTTTTTCCTTCAAAGATCATTTTATAGGGGGCTCTTACAGCCCTTATAACAATTCATACATCAATTGTATCAAGCATATTTGTACATAGGTTGCCATCATCATTTTCCAAACATTTATGTTCTATCCGAGCCCTTGGTATCAGCTCCTCTTTTTTCCCTTCCTCCCCACTCTCACCCTCATGACCCCTTGATAGATGATAAATGATTATTATTTTCATGTCTTACACTGACCGCTGTCCCCCTTCCCCCACGTTTCTGTTGTTCGTCCCCCCTGGATGTGTGTGTGGTGGTTATGTGTCGATCCTTGCGATAGGTTCCGCCTTCCTCCCCTCTGCTCCCCACCTTCCCCCTTCCCTCCTGGCACCACTACTCCC
>NW_022103898.1:3769255-3773252 GCF_000313985.2 Echinops telfairi | reverse complement strand
TAGCCTGCAGTGAGAGGCAGGACTGGGGTCATGATAGTGGGGGGTGAGGAGGCCTCAAGGAACCAGAGGAATATTGTGTTTCAACGCTGCTATACTGCACCCTGGTTGACTCATCCCTTCCTTGTGACCTTCTGTGAGGGGATAGCCCATTGTCTACAGGTTTTGGGTCTCTCCTCCGACTCCCTTCGTTCTCAACAATATGGATTTGTTTGTCTGCTTTGGGTCTTCTGATACCTATAACCTGATCCTGTTGACACCTCATGATCGCACAGACTGGTGTGCTTCTTTCATCTGGGCTTTGTTGCTTCTCTGCTAGATGACCGCTTGTTTAATGTCAAACCTTTAAGGCCCCAGATGCTATATCTTTTGATAGCCGGGCACCACCAGCTTTCTTCACCACATTTGCTTATGCACTCATTTTGCCTTTAGCGATCGTGTCAGGAAGGTGAACATCAGAATGCTGGGTTGTTAGAACGAAGTGTTCTTGCATTGAGGGAGGCCTTGAGCAGAGCCCATCCACTACCTCAGTGTATTGCCATATAAATATATGTACATAGGCCAATATCTCCACTTTTATGAATCAGTGTATTTACATACGTACACACCGATGCTCATACCACTATCCATAGCTTTGCTTCCTAGATCTTTCCTCTGTTTCCTTTCACCTTCGACCAAGGCGGTAACTCTTTATGGGAGCAGAAAGCCTCCTCTTACTCCCTTGGAGCGGCTGGTGGTTTTGAACAGCTGACCTGGCAGTTAGCAGCCCAACATGTAACCACTACGCCACCAGGACTCCTCATCAGATGCAATAGGGAAGATACGTTCTCAGAGTGTGGAGTTCTTGTACTAAAAGCAATGTCTTGTCCAAAACAAGATAAAACAAACAATCCCCCCCACCCTCCCGCCCCCCGCCACAGGCCAGGGGATGCTCTGGCGGGAAGGCTGTATAGACAGAAACTTACGGAAGGATTCCAGGACGACAGCACCGCACACAAACCAGTGTCCACTCCATCCAGGCCAGCTCAGACAGAAGCGACCGGACAGCAAGAGGCTGTCATCAGGAGGAAGCTCGGCCGTATCTTTAGAGACTTGGTAATTAGAGAAGGAGTGACTGTGAAAATATCTTAGGCCAGCCCCGCCCCCCCCCCCCCCCCCATTGGAGTTAAATTAGCCGAGGATGGCGAGTCCCTTCTCAGGAGGAGAGACGTGGTGACCTTCTCAGAGACACGCTGTCAGGATGTGCTGCCACCTCACAGGCATTTTCTGAAAACTAGAAGCTCACTCAACACGTCCCTTCAAAGGAAAGCCGGGCATTTTAACAAGGTGTGAAAAGAGAGAAACATTTGAGAACAAGGTCGCACTGGGGCTATTTTGAAATCGGGGGTTGGAGGTGGGAAATTCTGCATTGTGATTTTGTGACTGCAGTGGTGTGTGTCTGTGACAGTTCATGTCCGCCCACTTAACCATCAGGGGGATGTTTCCGACCTGTGTAAAAATAGATATGTAAAGAGAAGCATCAGCGTGCTTTAAACTTGTTTAAGATAGATGATAGATAGAGAGACAGATGGTTAGATGTATAGATGGGTAGATAGATGGATGATTGGATATATATATATATATTTGACTATATAGATGTTTAGATAAATGAACAGATAGCTGGATAGATGATTAGACAGATAGATGAATAGATAGATGGGATTGATAGATGGTTGGGTGGATAGACAGCAGCCAGACAGACAGATGATGGACAGACAGATGATGAATGATTGGGGCTGGGTGAATGATGGATGGATGCCTGGATGGATTGATGGATGATGGATGAAGAGATGGATGTGTGATGAATGGATGGAGAGATGGATGTATGATGGATGGAGAGATGGATGGAGAGATTGATGGATGATGGATGGATGATTGATGATGGATGAAGAGATGTATGTATGATGAATGGATGGAGAGATGGATGGATGATGGATGGAGAGATAGATGGGTGGATGATGGATGGAGATGGATGGATGGATGATGGACGGAGAGATGGATGGATGATGGATGGAGAGATGGATGGATGATGGATGGAGAGATGGATGGATGATGGATGGATGCATGGATGATGGATGATGGATGGATGAAACAACTTGCACTTGGTTGACAAGCACCATCAGTGGACATCAGGAAAGATGGACAATTTGTTGGCCCCTTTGCAACCACATCTCTGTATAGATGTGGACAAGATGGACGACTTCCACTTAGGATAGGCGTGCAGTTGACAAGAGCTCACTTTTCGGTTCCACACATCTCCATGAGGCTCGGTTCCACCTTTGACAACCTTTAAAACCAAGTACAAGCCAGAGCCCAGGCAGATGGCCGAAATAAGGGGGTGGTGGGGTGGAGACTGCAGACAAGGGTCATGGACCCCGGAGACCCCTGGGTCTCTGTGCTGTGTGACTTTGGATCATTTGCCGACCCTCTCTGGACCTTGGTGTCCTTATCTGTATGATGGATGGACAGCTTGCATCTCGTCTTTCTTTGCCTCGTCCACTTGCTTGTTCTCCACTTGCAAACCTGCTCCACATGCTGGGGACACAGAAGGCGACAAGAGTGTGCTCCCTGCCTGAGGCTCGGGTGATGCCAGGAGAGGAGGAAGGCTAGGAGGAGCCCTGGAGGAGGCCACCTTCCTGCCAGACCCAGGTGGGAGGGAAGATGTGGATGAACAGAGGAAGCAGAGTTTGGGTCCAAAGACTTTCAACAGGCCAAAGCCCTGGGGTGGGCGGGGTGCAAGATAGCACTGGGGCCAGGGCTGCAGGGAACAGACACCAAGACCCCCAGTAGTCTGTGGCGCTCAGGGCAGGAACCCCAGAGGCAGCATCCCTGACAGCCTGCCGGTGATGGACTTGCCTTTCTGGACCACCAGTCTTGTGGTTCCAGGGGTCTCCTGGGTCCATGAGCCTTGTAACCCGCCCCAGGCCGTGCTGCCAGGAGCCCAGGTGGCTGTGTGCCACGGATTCTGCGAGGGAGAGTGAGTGTCTCTTCTGTGACAGGAACCCACGAGGGTCAGAAAGGCTTCCGACTCTGGGCAGGTGGTATTGGAGTGGAATGACCCAGCAGTGGACTTAGCTCAGGGGACTGCTGTCCTTGGGGACAGTTTTGGGTGACCTTGTTCCACAACTGTAGTTCTCTATTGCCACCCTAACAGAATGGCCAGAGCAGGCAGTTAGAATAAGCAGGAATGTCTTCTCTCCCATTGGGTGGTCAGCAGCCCACACTGAGTGCCGGCCAGAGGGGCGGGTCCATGTCTCCTGGCTGTCTCCAAGCATTCCTTGGAGAACTCCATGTGTCTTGCCGTCCGTTGTCCCTGGGTCTAGGAGGTTCTCAGCACAGGCAACCCCAGGCCTCCTCTCGTGAGTTCTTTCTGGAGGGTAGCATGTCTCCTCTGCTCACTCTGTCTCCTTTCATGTCGGGTCAGATACAAGATGATGCAGGCCATGGCCCAGGGCTGTGATCTGAGTGAGGGTGTTGTATCCCACTCACCCCCACCCCCTTGCGTCGGATCAGGGCTGATCACGTCAGACCACACCCTGAGGGCAAGGCCGGTCTTCTGCCTGCAGGAGACAGAGGTTGGCAAGGCAGCAGATCAGGGGACTTCGTGGTAAAGCCAGCTGGCTCCAGAGCTGGGGTCAGCCAAAGGAATCTGGGGCCATCCTGGGAAAAGCATGGGGAGGGAGAGGTTGACCATCTGGGAACCAGACCCCGATGTCCCGAGAAGGAGGAGGAAGAAGATGAGGGGAGGGAAGAGCCACTGGCCAGGTGGATGAACGGATGAGGAGGAGGAGGACGAGGAGGACGAGGAGAAGGAGGAGGAGGAGGAGGAGGAGGAGGGATCCCTCTCACTCACGTTTGACTGCACCAAGAGGTAGGCCATCTCGCCGAGGGGCCCCACCTTTTTGCTGACCCTCTGCTTACCAAACATGGAGCCCTTCCCAGAGTCAAATCATTGATCGCA
>NW_022103898.1:3765762-3768254 GCF_000313985.2 Echinops telfairi | reverse complement strand
TGTTCTTGCATCGAGGAAGTACTTGAGTGGAGGCCCAATGTCCATCTGCGACCTCAATAAGTGACGTGCCCACTGTGAACGATGAGTGAAGGACCTCACCGTTGGTAAAACTACCGACTGTGCATGTTCTCTGGGTGAACTGCGAGGGCCTGGTGTTTCTGCGGTGACGGGCCCAGCTGCTCACTGGAAGTCGGCAGTTCAAATACACAGCTTTCTCTCCTGTGGGAGGAAGATGAGGCTGTCTGCTTCCCTGAAGAGTTACTGATAGCCTTGGGGGCCCTCTGGGGCAGTTGCACTCGTCCTACACGGCTGCTGTGAGTTGGAACCAATCCAAGGACAACGGACAGGCGTGGGTGACGACTGGTTCCAAGGAGAGAGGAGCCCTGGTGGCCTGGTGGTGCCGGCTTGGGCTGCTAGCCACAAGGTCAGAGATTCCAAAACCACTGGTCACACTTCTCAGGAGAAAGACAGGCTTTCTACTCCCATACAGAGTTATAGTTTCAGAAGCCCAAGGGATCGCCCTACCCTGTTCTCTAGGGTCTATGCATCGGCATTGACTTGCTGGCCATGAGTTTGGTTCAAAGGAGAATTCGAAAGACACACAGTGTCATTAATGAATGCTGAAATGGATGTTGTCAGGGGCAATTGAGTTGGTTGCAACATAAAGCGACCTTACACACAACAACAACAACAACAACACTGCCCGGGCCTACACTGTCCTCACCATTGTTCCTATGCCTGAGCCCCGGCGTCCATCCGTCTCCTTGCGGGTCTTCCCCTCCTTTGCTGCCCTTCTGCTTGGCCAGACACGACGTCCTTCTCCAAGGACCAGTCCCTCCTGACAGCATGTCCGAAGTATGTAATGAAGTCTCACCACCCTTGCCTCTCAGGAGCTCCCTGACTTTTCCCCATTTAGCATGATCCGGTTGTGAGGGTTTTGATCTTTACAGTGTTTTGTGATCTGTACGGAGGGCTGCCATGCTCGACCTTCGCCAGCCAGTGCTCCCAGTCCTCCTCACTCTCAGCACGCAAGGGTATGCTGTCTGCCGTCGCAGGTTGTTCGTGAGCCTCCCTCTGATCCCGATGCCACACTCTTCTTCATAGAACCCAGCTTCTCTGAGGACTTGCACAGCACACAGATGAATACATTTGGTTAGAGGCTGCAACCCTGGCACACACCTTTCCGGATTTTAAGCCATGCAGGACGCCCTTGTTGTGTTCACACAACTGCCTCTTGATCCATGCAGAAGCTCCACATGAGCACCATGGCGTGTTCTGGAATCCTCATTCTTCTCAAGCTTATCCATAGTTTGTTGTGATCCACACAGTGGAATGCTCTGGCATAGTCAATAAGACACAAGTAAGCATCTTTCTGGTAGTCTCTATTTTGAGCCTCGATTTACCTGACATCAGCAATGATATACCTTATTCCACGTCCTCTTCTGAATCCAGCCTGACCCTCTGGCAGCTCCCTGTCAAAGCACTGCTACACTCGTGTATCATCTTCAGTGCAATGGTTCTGGTGTGTGATACGGGGTAATGTGCTATACTGCAAGCCTTCACTTGGGTAACCTTTCTTCGGGATGGGCACACCGATGGATCTCTTCTAGCCAGTTGGCCAAGTAGTTGTCCTCCAAGTTTCCTGGTAGACAGTAAGTGCTTCGAGAGTTTCATCAGTTTATTGAGACATTTCCATTGGTATTCCATCAATTCCGGGAGCCTAGTTTTGGGCTAATGTTTCAGTGCAGCTTGAACTTCTTTCAGCACCACTGGTTCTTGCTCAAATGCTCCTCTGGAAATGGTGGAATGTCGACCAATTCTTTCTGGTACCGTAGCTGTGTCTTCTTTCCATCTTCTTTGGATGCTTCCTGCATCGTTCAATATTTTGCCCATAGACTCTTTCAAGACTGCAAATTGAGGCTTGCATTTTTCTTTGAGTTTAAGATCGACTGAGTGTATTTTTCCCTGCTGTTTTTCTGATTCTTCGTCTTTTCACACTTCGTTATAGTATTTGGCGTTGTCTTCTTGAGCTGCCTTTGAAAATGTTCTATTCCGCTCTTGGACTTCATCCTTTCTTCCACTTGCATTAGGCACCCTACGGCCAAGACCAAGTTTCAGAGTCTCTTCTGACAGCCACGTCGGCCTTTTCTTTCTTTCCTGTGTTTTGATATCGGCATCTCCAGGGTCTCTTCACACACATGGAGTCAAGTTCACTTCTGAGTAGTCCATCTCGAGAAATTCATGCGATTAGTCACCTTTCGTGTTGTTGAAAAAAGGTATTTGCTATGAACAGGTCGTTGATCTTGCAAAATTCTGTCATGCGATCTCCACCTTCATTTCTATCACCAAGTCCGTATTTTCCAACCACTGTTCTTTTTTTATTTACTTTATTTTATTTTTTAATAATTTTATTAGGGGCTCATACAACTCTTATCACAATCCATACACACATCAATTGTGTAAAGCGCATTTGTACATTCATTGCCTTCATC
>NW_022103898.1:3763151-3765060 GCF_000313985.2 Echinops telfairi | reverse complement strand
GAGAGGGAAGGTCCTCCTCAGTCACTTGCAAGGGCCCTCGGTCCGAGGGGCCGTCTTCCAGCACTGTCTCTGACAACATCCTCCCTCCACTCACTGGGCTCCAAGCATCTGCCAGTGTGAGGGCTTCCCAAGCTCCCGTCTCCGAAGTGCAGCCCAGCCTTCTTTGTTGTCTGGTCCCAGTCAGGGAGCTGGGCTGAAACCTGCTCACTTAGGGTGATCCTGTTGGCGTTTGAAGAAGCAGTGACATAGCTTCCAGCATCACAGCAACACACCAACTACTACAGTTCAACACATTGACAGGCAAGTGGTCAGAAATAGATGTCAAACAAGTGAAAATCCAGCCAGTATTCAGTAATAGTCAGTTGCTTACCACCAGGCACAACCATTTGCATGTCTGTGGACAAAATAATTTGCATTGCTCTATCAGTTTTCTCCAATCATGAGAAAATATAGAATAGCTCAAAGACATGAGAGATACCCTTCTAGGTTATCCCCAAACTAAATGCAATGCACAACCATCAATTTGATTCTGACTCATAGTGACCCTATAGGACGGAGTAGATCTGCAAATCTGCATGGCTGAAGTCCACTACAGCACCAAGATTCCTTTTACCATCCCTCTCAAGGTCGTTCAAAATCCTGGCCGAGCAACGGGTGCTCAGTATGCCTTTAATGGGCAGGGGGATAGGCAGCTTGTATCTGCCACGGTGGACAAGTGTGTGAGGGCAGGATTACAATCAGGTGTGTCAGGGAAGGATGTCACCACCAGAGAAGACCGTGCCTTGGATGAAGAGCCTTTGTGCTGCATGTGTTGGGCTGAGCAATGGGCCAGAGGGGTCAGGCAACCCAGACAGACCCTGGAGGCAGAGGGAGTTACTCCGGACATTGTCCTGCAGGTAACAAAGAGTTGCTGAAGGCCAGGGCTTGACCATCTAGGATGGATGCTTTGTGAACTAAAGAGTAGACCAGAATGGGAAAGGGGATTACATGGGGTCCTTTTTGAACGGTATATGAAAGGAAGTCAGTGTAGGTGTGCACGATTCTGCGTGTTATGGACAGTCATGGGGCACATTGTAGTGGTCACCACAGATGTGCATGCCCCAGCACCGGTTTTCTAGGACCCTACTTCTTTCGTTGATCCACACCGTGTTGTCATGTAAACAATGTCATCTTGCCCGGCCTCAGTCGGTTGGTTCTGGAGTGGGCACCAGGCCAGTGAGCATCTTCCTGAGGGATGTTGGAACTGAAGTGAGAAGAGAGGCTAGAATTCTTTGAGTGCCCTTGGACAAGGTGGCCATAAGTTGGAACGGACCCAACAGCAAGGGGTGTAGGTAGGAGGCAGACGCAATGTGAAGGGCTGCCCGTGGCCCTGTTCACAGAGGTGGATCTCAGAAGGAGAGGAAGCTTGTCTCTTGAGCAAGGAGGACACCTACATGCAGAGAAGGTATGAGGATGGAGGGTGATGCAGAAGTGGCATTCAACATCTGAATCCCTTGCTCCGCTTGTCCTAGGGTGCAGCCACATTCAGAATCTATGAAACATTCAGTGTCTTTTCAATATTTTAATATATATATATATTTACTAAGTTGGGTTGTTTGAGTTATGTCCCCCACAATCAAAATAGTCATAATCGAGAAAATATTGAACTGTATATTTCTATCAGCTTCAAAAATTAATGAGTATCCATAAATTACCATTTGGACATGGCCAGACATTTGGCACAATTTCAACGAAATAGTTTGGGATCTTAGTTCCAGAATGTTATTAATTTTCTTTCACATTATGTCAATTATTTTAGGAACATTATGTCTTATCTATTTGGGAATTAGTTTCCAACAACTGCATTAAACGTCATTTTCTCAGTCATTATTTGGGCTGAACTGTAAATTTTAATTATCTGCTTGCTTGC
>NW_022103898.1:3749253-3762955 GCF_000313985.2 Echinops telfairi | reverse complement strand
CCCCAAGAAGGGAAAATGTGCAGCATGTTCCCTGAGCCCTTGAAAAATAGGTATCAAAGTTTCCACTGTGTTATAGATTGAATTGTGTCCCTCCAAAGATATGTATCAATTTGGCTGGGCCTGGATGCTCAGTCTTGTGTCATTAGCCTCCATGTTGCATTCTGATGTGATTATCCCATGTGTTGTCAATCCTCACCTCTATGATATGGTGCAGCATAATTGATTAATGGCAATCATGTTAAGGAGACAGAATACCATCTACAAGATTAGGTTGTGTGTTGAGTCCGTCTTCTTTGCGATCTGTTGTGATTGCTTTGTTCGCTGCCACTGAGTGATTACGACCCCGAGGGGCCCCATGCAAAACAGAAGGAGACAGTGCCCATCCTCACCATGGTCCCCATTGTCCATCCCCGTGTCCATCCATCTCATCGAGGACCTTCCTCTTGTGAGATGCCCTCCTACGTTACCAAGCACGGTGTCCTTCTCCAGGGACTGGTCTCTCCCAACAATATGTCCAAGGTACACGAGATGACAAAGTCTCTCCATCCACGCCTCTAGGGAGCCTTCTGGCTGTACTTCTCCCAAGGCAGAGGTGTTTGTCCTCTTGACTGTCCAGGGTGCTTCCAACAGTCTCTGCCAGCACCACGATTCAGATGCATCTGTTCCATGTCCGATTTGCTCGTTCGTGCACAGGAGGGACTGAGAACCATCAGGGCTTGGGTCGGGTACACCTTCATCCTCAAGGCAACACCTTCGCCTTCCAGCACTCTGGAGAGGGCTCGCAGCCGATTGGCCCAAGGCGATATACAAGGGCTAAACAAGTGAGCGGAGAGAGATGGACCTGACTACCAACAAGAAAAAGAGCAGAGTGGAGCGCCTCCGGTGTACCTGGGATGCGTGCGCTTAGAACCTCTCAGAACACAAGGGCAAGATTGACGACAGTCATGCCCTGGAGCAGGAGCCCTGCACTCAGAGCCCCAGCCCCTTACACTGTGAGAGATACCCTCATGGGCTACACCGTGCCCAGGTGCTGGTTCTCTTGCAGCAGCACCAGGTAATGAGGCACCATGGAACAGCATGGCTGAGGAGTTCTGTGCAGGTGTGAAGTCCAGAATCCTCGGAGCTTTGTAGCTGGTATGCAAGCATTGCCTTCCAGGGTTTCTGCGTTATAGTTGAAGAGGATCAACGGGAGGGGGATTTCCATTCCTTCTATCTCCCCTCCCCTGCCCCGAACGTCGAGTCAAGTGCTTACCAGTATGGAAGCCACGCTTCCCTATGATCCCTTCTAAGTCTGCCCTAGGATCTGAGGGCCCAATTCGTTCCCAGTGAAGAGGAAGTTTTCATCTCTCATTTCTTTAATGACTTCCCTCTGCACAACCCCCGCGCCCCGTGGGGAGAGTAGCGCCTCTCCTTGGTGCCTGCTGCGTGTGTCCTTGACCCCATGCTCAGAATGTCCATTGCTCTCAGTCCGTGGATCTGCCTCTAAGCCACCACTGGGTCTCGGTGTGTGATTCCGAGCATCCACGGAGGCTCGGTCTTTCAGTAATCAAGTTTCAATTTCAAGAACCCTCTTTTGTTCTCTAATCCTCTACTTTCAAAAACAAAAGAAAGAAAGAGAAAACTGTCCGGCTCCTATTTTGTGGCTGTGATCTATCCTTTTGAAATCTCTCTGTGGGTGCTAATTAGAAATTTACCATGCGCTTCGGTTTCCCGAATTAATCCCGTTTCATCAGGGATTAGCTGACCACCAGGTCATGGGCAAGCTGTGATTTAGAGGATTCGGCTGCCCCACAGAGCCACTTTTCCTGTCTATTTCCCCCTCCGTGTCTGATGAAGTGGCCCTGGAGCTGCCACCAGGCTTCTCTCTCTCCCGAAGGTCAGAAACCTCGTGCAGCAAAAGGCCAGGCAGTAAATATTCGGCGCGTTTGGAGCCGTGCAGTTTCTGTCACGGCTGATACCTTTGCCTTTGTGACGTGAAGCTGCGGCCAAACCGGCCAGGGGAGCGGTGTAGATGGCTTTCGCCGTAACTCCGCAAAAGCCCAGGGCTCTGTCACTGCACCGTCTGCTCTAACTCATAGGAGGAGCCCTCCCTGCCCCCTGGGTGGGGGCATCTCAGCCTCTTTGGAACAATTGCTCTCACTGACCATACATGACGTGGACTACTTGCCACACCGGGCTGTGGTGGAGGGTCCCACCAAGGCCCCATCACCCTCTGATTTGCCTGCTTAGCTTCCCTGCCAGCTTCCTGCTCGAGCCGTATTCATCCAGCTCCCGGGGCTTTGGATATTTCTCTTCCAAAGAGGAACGTCCTCTTCCACGTCCATTAAGCCCCAGGCCTGCCTCTGGGTTTCTCTGCCAAGCACCCGGCAGCCCTGGCCTGGCACCTACGGGCTCATCTCCCTCTACCTGTACAATTGCATCGTCCCAAGCCCCTCCCTACCGAGTCCCAGGCCCCTTCTGAATCCCTGTGTCCACGCACATCTCACTTGGCCGATGGTTTCTGTGCTAAATGCGTGTAGTCCCCAAAGTGGGCCTCCAGTCACAGCCTGCCCTGCGTCTGTCCTGAGTACTCGCCTGCTCGCCCCCACCCAAGGGTGGACACACCAGAGGCTCCTCAGCTCAACATGACCCCAGACCCTCACTCCGTTTGCTGCCCCTCCCCCCCCTGCCCCTTCTCCCCCCCACCGCCCCCCATGCCGGCACAGGCTCCTCCATGAGCGTCTTCACCGTGGTCCCACCCACAGGATGGAAGCCCAGCACCTTCTCTAGGCCATACTGCCTGCCTCTCTCTGGGTCCGCTCTGCCTGTCTGCCGAGGTCCTGACGTGGCATCACCCGTGATGCCACTCAGCCCTGGGATAGCTTCCACAGTCAGACCACCATCATCTCTCTCCTGGGCCCTCAGCACCTGCCCCTGGAGCCGCCCTGGCCTCCCCCGTTTCTCCATCTCTGTCAAGTCTGTGAATTCTGACCCTGCCACTCGTGTTCTCCCGCCCCCAGCATCCTCCCAATACACAAACACCGCCCTACACCCCCACCGTGCACCCTGTACCACCGCCACGCACCCTACACACAGCCCTACACCCCCACCACACACCCTACACACACAGCCTCACACAGACAAACTCCCTGCACACACACTCACCTACACACACAGCCTGCACACAGACCTGCTCAATTCCACACAGCCCTATACCCCTACCACACCCTATACACACACACAGTCCCACACACAGACACACTCACCTACACACACTCTGTAGGCAGACACACTCAACCACACATAAACACACCCCTGTGCACACATCGTACACACGTACCCCTCCGCACCTCTGTGCAGACAGACACCCCTACACACAGACACACACTGAAACACAGCCCTACACACATGGGCACACACATCGGCACGCCCAGGCACACTCACATCTCCTTTGGAGGGCCTCCTGTGGTTTCTTTGCCTCCCCGCACGCCCCTCTGGGCTCAGACTCCCTACTCAGCCCCTCCCAGGAGCACAGGGCCTCAGGCTCACTTCCTCCCACTCTTCACCAAAGAACAGCCACTCGGCCAGGCCATCC
This sequence comes from Echinops telfairi, assembly GCF_000313985.2. Lineage (NCBI taxonomy): Eukaryota > Metazoa > Chordata > Mammalia > Afrosoricida > Tenrecidae > Echinops > Echinops telfairi. The sequence continues at coordinate 3,759,381 of NW_022103898.1, read as the reverse complement.
TGTGGCCTGAGGCCGGTGGAAGGTCAGTGAAAATGAAGGAGACCCCCCAGGAGATGGATGGTCCAGCAGCCACCACAAGGGCCTCATTCACCCCAGCCATCCTGCAGCCACCACAGGACGGGCTCGCCGGAGTTGAGCCACTCCACACTAGCCAGGGGCCCTGGGCCCTCCCCTGTTCTGCCCTGGCCCGGTCCTCTGCTGGAGTGGACCACACCCTTCTCTGGTTAGCTCCACGTCTGACCTCAGTCCAGCCTCCTTGGCTCAGCCAGCCCTTCCTGTCCTCTGCTGGACACGGTCCTGTTGTATCCCCTCAGCCCCGGTCCCATCACCTGCACTTGTACCTAGGTGCAGATGGCCCCTGCTCCTCCCCTGCATGCCCACGCCTTCTCCCAGGACCAGTCCAGCCCTGCCGCCCGCTGTCCCCCAGGAAACCACGCACAGGGGGCTCTGTGTCTCTGTTCACAGTGGGGCTGGCCTGTGGTGTTTCCTAAGACCCCGCTGCTTCGTTGGATTCAAGGTTCCATATTGTTAGACAACCAAGTGGGACACTTTTCAATGAGCTAGGCTCTGGATTCAGCCCTGGAGGGGTCTATTCCTTGAGACCATCTGGGCCAGCAACAGCAACCTCTGAGGTTTTTCAATTTAAAAATTCATGGTGCTTGCTCAGCGAAGTTCCTAGAATGTCTGAGAAACGTTTCCCCACGTCACTGTGAGTTCAACACATCACCAGGTGAAGCTGCACGTGGGTGGGACAAATCAGTGCGCCCCCGGCCTTGAACTGAAAGGCAGATGGTTCGAATCCACCTTGGAAGAAGGATCTGCCTATTCGCTTCTGAAAAGTCACAGCCATGCGAGCCTTATGGAGGAGGCTTGCTCTGAGACACACCCACACACCCACACACTCACTGCACACTCAGACACCCGCACACACCAGGAGATGGAATCAACTAATTTTGCCCACGAAACCAAGGCAGCAGACACCTCTATGGGTACCTCTCCATGCCTGGTAAGTGGTGTCATCTTGGGGTTTGAAGAACGGGTGCCCGGGGATCCTGGGGTTGAGGACGCATGTAGAACAGACCACTGACTGTCAGAAGAGCCGACGAATCTGTCGTGGACGAGGGACAGCCAGAGTGCCCCTCAGCAGCAAGGGGGATGAGGCGCCATCCCACGTGTCTGGACGTGTTGTCAGGAGAGGCCAGGCCCCGGGGAAGGACATCGTGCTTGACAAAGTAGCGGGGCAGCGACAACGAGGAAGACCCTCGACGAGATGGATCTATGGGCACAGAGGCGGCTGTCAGGGCTCCGAGAGGGCCGGGCCTGTGAGGATGGCGCAGGACGCGGGGTGTTCTGTCATGCTGCATGTCAAAACCAGCCCCCTGGCCCCTGCGTGAGGGTGGGCTCTCCACAGAGGCATGACCAGTGCCCCTCGCAGGTTTCCCGGAGGAAGAGATTGACATCAAGAAATGGCTCACACACTTCTGTAGGTGAATCTGTAGGTCTGATGTAAGCGGAAGCCCCCTCTGACTCAGGTTGCTGCGGAAACTGACAAACAGGAAGCAGGATGATGAAGCGGGAGGGCCACAGGCTGGTGGAGACAGAGGCAAACGCACCCAAGGCCCACTGTCTGTTGATGCCTCCTGGGATCAGCAGGCGAGATAACAAGAGATCAATGAAACAGATGCCGAGCGAGCTCTGCCCTACCTGGGGTCTCTCTCTTACATCAAAAGTCGCCGCCTCCCCTGGGATGTGTCATCAGACTGTGACCTGATTCATAGGATGGGCTCAATCCCTACCTTCATCCGGGTATGTCTAGTTGACGTGAACTCTAACCATCACTGTACCCAACAGCAGCAGCTGCCGCCTCTGTTCCTGTTGCTTCTCCGGCCCTTGTGCCCTTCTTGGATCTTCTGGCCCGATCTTCTTCACACTCAGTTTTCCTCCCACGGGTGTGCCATAATTTCCACCCCATTCCTGCCTTTCACAACCAAACAGTGCGCTATGAATGCGTTCTCTACATGCTTTGCCCATGAGAGGGTATCTGCCGCTTCCAGCTTCTGGAAGTGGAACCGTGGGCCTGTCTCTCCCAACGTAGTCCAGTGTGTATGGAACTTGGGCTGACTTGCATTCTCACCGGCAATGCCTTTATTGCATCGGACATCCCACCTTCTGTAGCTCTTCCTAACGTTTTTCCTGGCTCATTTTTTCAGAAGTGGACTGACATGTCCTTCCCCCCGGTCCGGCCTGGTCTGGACGCTCCACTGACCCCTGTCCCACCAGGGTCAGCAAGGGCAAACCCTGCTGCTACACGAGCCACTGTTGGCTTAGCTTCCAGCATCACAGCAACACACAGGGCCCTCGTATGTCTCCTGAGGGATGGGCCAGCACAAAGAAGACCCACAAGGGCACGGATTGACGCAGAGGCTGCAGCAATGGGGTCAAATACAGTGAGGGTGGCCAGGGTGGTGCAGGCTGGGGGCCCGGGCCAGTGCTTTTTGTACTGGGGTGTTGGCCATGCATGGGAACTGCTCAAGGTCACCTAGCGACAGCAGCCGGCGTGTCCTTTCTACCGAGCACATTTGGATAAACATTCGCCCAATGTGGGTCACGTGATCCTCAAGAAAGTCCTTCCAGACCAGGAGAACGAGGCTCAGCAAGATGACATTCTTCAGCATGTTGAGGAAGTGAGAAACGGGCACTCAGACCCAGACAGTCAGACCTTGGGACCCTGCTCCAGCCTCAGCCCAGAGCAGCCTGGGTCTCCTCACGACTTCGGACGTGGTCCCCACCACGGTTTTGACCTTCGCCAATACGGGAGGTCAGGTGCCTTTGTCTCCCCCGCTCGGCGCCAGGTTGGGCCTCTTCACACGCTGCCTCTGGGACCTGGTAGCTCATTACCTTGGACCCGTTCCCCCCTTTGGCTGGGGAGAGTCTTTGATCGGGAGACGCTCCTTATCTACTGGTTCTTTCTGCTGTGAGAAGTTCACCTACTTTCCTAGTCTTTGGCCTTCTTTGAATTTTTTCAGCTACATAACTGCTGACATGTTTCGACAGCCAAGATTTCCCAATTTTTTTCTGCGCATGTATGTATGGGTATGTGTAGTTGTGTGAGAGCATGTGTGTTAAGTGCATATGTCTAAGTGTGTGGGTGTGCAAAGGTGTTCAAACGTATGAGTGTGCGTGTGCGTGTTTGTATGTGTGCCTTAGTGTGCTCAGGAGGCCTAGTCTTCCGAGACACACAGATTAATTCCCTTAGTCTCCTGATCGTACTTCTACCCAAACCCAGACCAAACTGACTGCCATCTAGTTGATGCCGACTCCTGGTGACCCGACAGGGCAGGGTAGACCTGTCCCCTTTGAGTTTCTGAGACTACAAATGCGCTTGACACAATTGATGTGTGTATGGATTGTGATAAGAGTTGTGCGAGCCCCTAATAAAATGATTAAAAAAAAAAAGTAGGAAGCCCTGTCTTGCTCCTGAGGAGCAGCGGGTGGTTTAGAACTTTAGACCTTGCAGTTAGCAGCCCTATGTGTAACCTTTATGCCACGAGGGCTCCTATAGCTTTGTGGGATCCATTGTTTACAATAAATCTTTGCTATACCTAGAGATTATGTTTGTGTAAGACGTAAGGAAGGCCTTTGGCTTACCCCTCTTTCTTTTTTTGTTTACCCCCAGCTACTGTTCAAAATACGATTGCCCGTCGTTTTTCAATGGGTTTCTATCTTTACTCTAAGGGGACCGGGTGGCGCTGTGGCTGAGGCACTGGGCTGCTAGGCTCCAGGCTGGTGGTTCAAACCCACCAGCCCTTCTCGGGGAGAGAGACAAAGTTGTCTGCACCTGTGCAGGTTCAGAGGCTCAGAAACCTTAAGGAGTGGGCCTGCTCTGTCGGCTTGGGTCTTTGGGACTTGGAATGACCCAAGGCCAGTGGTTTCACTCATTCCTTCTTAGTGCATCCCCACGAGGCACCCTGGGTGGTACCAACGGTCAACTCGCTCTGCAGCTCGCTCACTGCGGGGCTGGTGCTTCCAACCCTCTGCACGTTTCCCATTCCCATTACTGCTCCTTTCCGAATCCTTCCTGCCTTCTGAACTCTGACCTTGGGTCAGTTCTGTCCCTTTGATTGCAAAGTGGTCATTTGTTCCACACACTGCACACCTCCCTCAGGTCTTGTTCACCTTATAGACTGGTCTGTTGTTTAGCTGAGATTTGTGCCAGGGAAGTAAATGCATCTCCGACCTGAGAGGTGTCTGAAGGCCATAGTCTTGGGGGGTTCCATGAACCTGCGCTCGACCTGCGAGCAGGACTTTAAAAAATGATGTTGTGATGCTCTACACGCCCTCTCCCGCCACTCTATGCAGGATGTTCCAATACGATCCATTTCCGAGAGTTGGTAGCCCTCTGCTTTCAGGTTGTGGTGGGGGCCGATGGGCCAGTTAGTTAGTCAGTCCGTCAGTCAGGCCCATTGCGCACTGCAGTCGTTGTTTCCAGCATCTTTGACTTTCATCATTCTTCTGCACTCTGAGTGGGGAGAGACCGGCAGCTATGCCTTAGGTGGCCGCTCCTGAGCGTCTCAGTCGCTTCTTAGCAAAGGAGGAAGCACAGCATCGTCTGGGTGGACGGTTGTGCCATTCAGCTGTGGTGTCCCCAGACGTGAGCCTTTGAGTGAAAAGAATTGAACAAGCAAGGGAGGGAGGCAGGGTGAGGTCACCGCCACCCAGCAGGACCTGGAGCAGAAGGTCAGAGAGAAAGGCCCTCCCTCCAGAGCAGCCCCAGGGCAGGAAAACGTGCCCCTGGGGCTGAGGTGGGGAACTTTCCTTCTCGGAAGGGCCATGCGGACAGTGACCGCGCCATGCACAGGCCAGATGAGATTGCTAACGGAAGGACGAGCCTGCTGCATTTGGACCACGCAGGCAGCCCTGGCCGGCGAGATGGCTGGAGCTGCTTCTCCGTGGTGAGGCGTGTGATGGGAGCTGGGTGGATGATCTCTCAAGCCTCTGCGGCCCTTGTGCTGGCCGGCCGTTTCCCTCCCTGACTTGCAACGTCTGTCCTCCTGACCTGTGCGAGAATGAGTTTCTGTCTGCTGGTCCCCCACTTGTGAGACTGCGGTTGAAGCAGGGCTGGGTCTCTCAGGTCGTAACCAACGCCGACCCGCAAGGACCGTACCTGCAGACCGGAATGACTGCGTGGGTAGGGGCTCTGCCCTTTCTGTTTTTATCAGAACAAGAAGGAACGGAAACTCCATGGAGCATAATTCTCCTCCAACCCACCTGGGGTTGCTGTGATCTGGAATCAGACTTGGCAGCCCCGGGTGTTTTACGTGATTTAAATAACGGAGGCAAAATTCATGAAACTTAAAGTCGCCATTTTTAAGTGTGCCATTCAGTGGTGGTCATAACTTTTAAACTCTAGGTGTGTGGTCTGCACCGGTCATCTCATTAGCTTTAGATCAGCAGAGCTCAAAAGTTTTGGGTGTCTTTTAAACCCTTAGAAATGACTGAAGACTTCAAAGGGTTTTTGTTGGTATCTGTTTTATCTAGCAATATAGCTTGCATGAAAAAGAAAAATGTAGAAATTAGGAAAAATCGTATTTAATTTAAGAATCACAATAATCAACCTATAACGTGTTCGCATGATTAATATGCTGTGGGTTCATTATAACGTTTTTATGAAAAATAGCTGTGTTGGCAAAGTCACGAAAACTAAGTTTAAGGAGGTGGCTGTCTTCATTACCCACTGTGGCTGCCACGAAAATGCCTGAGGGGGAGGGACTTTAATAAACGGGAATTACTTTTCTGACACTGCAGGAGGCTCGAATGCAAAGTCAGCTGTAGGTATCTGCGGTGGGGAGGCTTTCTCTCCCTGGAGGAAGGGCCCGTCTCTTCACTGTCTGTTCCTTCGTCACTGGGCATCTTCACGAGTTCAGATCTCCCTCCCCATCTCTGCTTTCTTTCTTTCTATCTCCCCAGAGATTGATTTAAGACACACACACACACACACACACACACACACACACACACACACACACGGTCTCATTAACACAAGGAAGCAAAGCATTCCCTAACGGGATGATGACCAAAGGTGGATTGCTTTTTTTCTAGTTGGTTCTAACGCCGCACGATCCGCTGGACAGTGGACTCCCGCCTCGCCTTGTCTTGTGCCATCCTTTCAAATGTGTCGTGTTTGCGTCCAGTGTTGCAGCACCCGGGCCGCCCGCCTGCTCCAAGGCTTTCCTCCTTCTCACTCACCCTCTACTTCAGCAAGCAACATGTCCTTCTTCAGGGCCTGGTCCCTTCTGATCACATGTCCAAAGTAAACGCTTTACTATCCCCTTGGCCTGTTGGAAAGACCACCTTTTCCCCCCTACACACAGGTCCCACAGGAGCACCATGCCGTATACTGGAGTTCTCATCCCTCTCACTGGTACCCTTAACTTGTTCTGATCCACACAGTCAAATGGCTTTGCACAGTCAATAAGACACAGGCAGACGTCTTGGTGGTTTTCTCTGCTTTCCGCCAAGACCATCTGTTGTCAGCGCTGCTCTCCTTCAGCCCATGTCCTCCCGCGAATCCAGCTTGACTTTCAAGCAGGTCCCTGTTGACGCACTGCTACACCTCGGGTCATCTTCAACCAAAATGGTACGTGTGTTATCGCACAATGCTGTTAGCCAATGCCCACTCCTGTCGGGTCCCCTTTCTCTGAAATGGGAACAAACACGAATCTCTTCCTGTCCATTGGCAGGTAGCTGTCTTCCAAATATCTTTGCAGCAACAAGTGAGTACTTTGACTGCTGCATCCAGTTGCTGGGACATTTTCCATTGGGATTCCACCAATTCCTGAAGCCTCGCTTTCTGCCAAGGCCTTCAAAGCAGGTTGAATTTCTTCCTTTGATACCACTGGTCCTTGATCATCTTCTACCTCCTGAAATGGTTGGATGTTAACCAATTCTTTTTTTTTGGTATAAAGACTGTGCATTCCCTCCATCTTCTTTTGATATTTCCCAAATCACTCCATATTTTACCCATCGAATTCCTTACTGTTGCAGCCCGAGGCTTGCATTTTGCCTTCAGTTCTTTGAGCTTAAGGAATGCTGAGGAATGGTCTTCCATCTGGTTTCTAACCCCAGGTCTTTGCAGATTTCAGTCCAATGATTCCCCTTGTCTTCTCTGGCGGCCCTCTGAAATGTCCTCTCCAGCTCCGTGGCTTCATCATCTCTTCTGGTCCCTTGAGTGACTCTACAGGCAAGAGATGTCCCAGAGCCTCTTGTGGCATTCATTTTGGTCTTTTCTGTCTTTCTTGTCTTGCTAGTGATGGTTTCTGCCAACTTCTGCAGCCTGAAACTGCTCAAACACGCGATCACGATATAGTGGTAATTACGGGCTTGGGGAATGAGAAAGTTGGACACACAAAAGGAGGATCCGTCATGGGAAAATACAGCCTGGATGGCGGAAACCCACTTGATAGAAGTTTGCCAGACCAGCAGCATGTGCATTACAAATAGCTCTTCTCAACAACATACATGGTGACTTTGCATGTGGAGACCTTGCTTGCTGAAAGAGAGGAGGAAAAAAAAAGAAAGTGAGCAGGATTTGAAGCCCTTGCTGATGCAGGTCAGGGATTTCAGTACTCGATATGGATGACAACTCAATGTCAAGAAGACCCAAATCCTCACAACTGGGCGGATAGGTAGGGTGATGATAGATGGAGCAAAGATTGCAGTTGTCAATGCTTTTGTCTTGTTTGGATCCATCATCAATGTTCATGGGACCAGCAGTCACGAGATCAAAAGATAGTTGCATTGGGCAAATCTGCTGCACAAGACTTCTTTAGACTGCTGAAAAGCCAGGATGTTACTTTGAGGACTAAGGGGTGTCTGACCCAAGCCAGGACATTCTCATTTCCCTTATAAGCTTACGAAAGCTGGATTTTAATAAGGACGATGGAAGAAGAATCGGGGCATTTGAATGGCGCTGCTGGAGAAGAAGATCAAAAGCCCCGCAGACTGCCAAAGGACAAGCAAATCTGTCTCAGGAGGAGTACTGCCAGAGTGCTCCTTAGAGGCAAGTCTGGCGAGGCTTTGTCTGACAGACATGCTGTCAGGAGAGACCCCCCTGGAGAAGGACCTCCTGCTTGGTAAAGCAGAGGGGCCGTGAGGAGAGGAGAGCCCGGAAGGAGATGCATTGGCGCAGTAAGGGCAACGATGAGCTCAGCGTAGGACCCATTGAGAGGGTGCTGCAGGACTGGGCTGTGCTTCCTTCTGTCCGGCACAGGGTCACTATGGGTTGCAATCGATTTGATGGCACCTACCAATAATGTGCAGGTAGACCTCACCAGATGGCATCCACAGGAACCCAGGCAGACCACCTCTCTGGGAAGAGATGATAGAGAAGCTCAGCGTCATCAGTCAACAGAAGGCTGGGAGGGACTGTGGAACAGATCGCCAATTGCTCATCTGCAAGATCAAGTTGAAGCTTAAAGGAAACACAAACAAGTTCACTTTGAGTGTATCCACCCCAATGTGGAGACCATCTGAAGGGGAGGCTTGATGCATTGAACCCCACGGGTCAAAGCCTGATGGTTTGTGGGAGGACACCGAGGGTGTCACACATGGAGAACATGAAAGGTCCTCACAAAGACAGGAAACGAAGACAAAATCGATGTCAGCAGGGATCCGGACTTGCTCTTCAACCACAGGTCCAGGGTTGGGGTTGACAACACCTTTTCTTCTGTGAAGGGAGGGGACCCCGTTCATCACCCTGTTTTTCAGGCTCCGGAAGACACTCTGGCCGCGGCTTCTGCCTCTGCTCTACTGCGATGTGCTGCTCGTTTGAGTGCTGGAGAAAATCAGGTTGAACAGCGAGGCGTGATGGGGGAAGGGAGGGGTATTTTCTTTGTAGGTAACTGGGAATTTTTGCCATGATGCCGAAATGTGAGACGGCGTGGTTTTTTAAACGGCAGGCGGCATTGTGGAGTCTGAGCATCCTCACTTTCAGAGGCTCGTCTGCGCCAGGCTGCTGCAGCCAAGCTCATTCACGCAGCGGATCCTGTGATTCCATGACAGCGCCCCCGTGGGAAATGACCCCGAGTGTGGCAGCTCTCTCAAGGGAGACACACGACACGACACAACACCAAACATGTTACAGTTCCTAACATCCCCCTACCGATGGGCTGGAGAGGGCGTGAGGGTGGGGGGATGGATGTGGAACTTGGGGCCACTGCCAACCTCTCGGTAGTTGTCGCAAGTTTTTGCAATTTCCAGTTTTCACGCAAAGCTCACATTTCTTATTGGGAACAACCATCAGTCGCTTCCCTGGAAATGACGGGCCGGCTGTGTTCATTTGGGAACCAAGAAAGTGGCTGGCACACATGCAGCTCTGGATAACCGTCATGTCAGCGGGTCCTCATGCCAACCTGGTGCTCCCTGGGAAGGCCGGGGCTCTCCCTCAAGACCAACACCCACGTCGGCGTGGCGCAGAAGGGCTTTCCATGTAGATTCGATTCTTGTTTGGCTCCACAGAAGGTTGAAAAGACACGGGTCCAAGGGTCCGGCTGCATACATGCAAGTGGTTTCATTGTTTCATCGGGGCCTTCTGCTCTTTCGAAGAGGTCGGTGTTATCGTCGTCACACGTCCAGCCTTCTTTGTGGAATAACTTCGTTTGGGAGCGTCTCTGGCCCTTGTTGTCGTTGTGAGGGAGGTGAAGGTCTACAGGGCAGGTGACGAGTTGTACGTTCGACAATTCGCATCCAACCGCGAAGCGTTTTGTTTTCCAGACCAGCTCTGCACTCAGCACGTTTGGTTCCACGCGCCCCTGTGATCCCCTCAATGTGCGATTGATTACTCAGCCCACTTCCTCCCCGCGTTTCCTGTTTCCTGTCCTCCTGCTCTGACCCTCTGAACTTGGTCCTGGGGTGGACGCTGCCCTTTGGATCTTAAATGGTCGATGATTCTAACACAGAGGTGAGTTTGGTTCCAGGCCTGAGGGGTGCCCGAGGAGTCTTGGGGTCCCACCAGTCTCTGTCTGACCAGAGAGCCTGGACTCCCTTATGCCTTTGAGCCACATGACCTTTCAAGGTGACCCTTTTGAGGTCAGTTGGTGGTGGGAGCCAGGTGCCATCTAGCTCTTTGGT
>NW_022103898.1:3747961-3748770 GCF_000313985.2 Echinops telfairi | reverse complement strand
TTTCCACGGTGAGGTTTGGGGCAGTAGACCACCTGGCCCTTTCTCCTCGCCTGTGAAGACCCTTGGTGACACCGCTGGGCTGCTCATAGCAGTTCGCACCCACCAGCCGCTCCGAGGGAGACATAGGGGGCGCTCTACTCCCGTACGGGGAGTTGCCTTCTCAGAAAACCCACCGGGAGGCTGCCCTGTCCCCGAAGGTTGCCATGAATGATGTCGAATGGATGGCAGTGAGTTTGACTTCTTTTGTCTTGGTGTGGAAGTTCTGCTGAAACCTGCTCTGGATGATTCTGGATTGATTGTGCCCCCTGACCCTCCACCTCCCGCAGTATGTGTTGTAAACCCTCGGCCTGTGGTTATCAGGCACTTGGTGAACGTCTGGTCTTTGTGACGTGCAGGAGTGGGTCTGGAGTCCAGCTCTATTGCACAATTGAAGAGATGAAACGGGAAGGTGGGGAAGCAGAGATGGGGGACCAGAGAGGCCAAGCCAGGCAACAGGCACCCAGGAACAGAAGCTCGCAGACAAAAGGACCTTTTCCCAGAGCCCACAGAGAGGACAGAACTTCTCCTACAACTGGCGCTTGGGAGCCAGCCTCCCAGCCTCCTGAGCTGTGAGCAAACAGATGTCACTGGAAGTCACCCTTTGTGGTATGCGTGTTACCACGGCGGCAGGTCCCCGAGACACTGTGATGAAGAACACACAGGCTCTGCTGACCGGTGTGTGTGTGTGTGTGTGTGTGTGTGTGTGTGTGTGTGTGTGCTGAGCAGGCGATTCAGGGTCGGAGGGCCACCTGGGTCTCCTGCATGGAAGA
>NW_022103898.1:3745581-3747291 GCF_000313985.2 Echinops telfairi | reverse complement strand
TGTCTGAACCCGTGTTGCAGCCACGGGGTCCCTCCGTGTAATCAAGGGCCTTCCTTTCTCTCGCTGCCCCTCGACTTTACAAGTAGGGTGTCCTTCTCCGGGGACTGGCCTCTCCTGACAACGTGTCCACCGTCCGTGAGACCAAGTCCCTCCGTCCTTGCCTCTAAGGCACTTTCTCCCAGGACAGATGGTGTGTGTTCTTCCGCCAGTCCTTGGCGCTTTCAGTAGTCCGCGCCGGGGCACGGATGGAAGTTTATAGACCAGATGCATCCCCTTCCCACTCCACAGCCCACAATCTTGCGTCAGGACCCTGCTTACTGTCCCTTCAAGGCCACAGCCCCTCTCATCCCTCCTCTCTGGGCTCCGCTTGTCCTTCATCCTTCTGCCCTGTCCCCCCACACCCTCGCCCACCTCTGGAGCGTTGCTTCTGAGCAGATGCTGCCCTCTTGGCCTTGTCTACTCAGGAGACCATCCTTCCCGGGCGCCGTCCCTCAGGGAAGAACAACTCCGCCGGCGAACATCCGCTCAGCTGTGCATCTGCAGTGAGGTATTTCTGGGGTGCATGGCCATGTGGTTGCGGGCAGCGAGGCAGAGGCTTCTGGGGCCTCAGCATCCGGCGCCTGGGCTGCCCCTCTGTCCCGCGCGAGCATATAAGACGCATCCGTGGCTTTTCATTCCCGCTCTGAAGAGCTGTAACACACAATCTGGGGCGTTTAGAGATCTCATCACGCCTCCCCGTAAACGGTTCCCTCCCTTTCCTCTAAACGCTGAACGATTGCTCTCAAAATGCAGCTGAGACTTCCCTGGCACCACAATGTATCTGAAAACGTGCTGTGAATGAGCCAGTAAACATAAACATCTATAAAGCCCAGGAGATCACGCTTGTCAGATTCCCCACCCCCCATCCCACCGGCCCCTGTTTACAGTTTCACTGCATTCCTGGGGCACAGACGCCTCCTCTCCCTCACGGTCCAGGCTGGAGGTGTGGTTTGAGTACTGACTTCTCTGATCCCACCCCCCGCTGTTTGAAGCCAACAGCCTATCTCAAAGCATAAGAAAAATAGTTGAGAAAGAAAGTTTACTTTTGGAATCAAGGATCATCAGCTTGGAAAATAGAACATTTTAATGACGTTGAACAGCCCGGAAATTTTCCCCGAGGATTTTGAGTGTTGCCCAACATTTAAAAAGACGACAGAACACAACACACTTATTCCCTGTTTTCTTAGGGACCAACAATGAGGAGGTTTCAGAGGCTGTACCCTTTATACCTGCAGGTGGCGCTGTCAGATAGGTACGGGGCTGCTAACCACAAGGTCAGCGGTTCAAATCCACCAGCTGCTCCTCGGGAGAAAGATGAGGCTTTCTGCTCCCATAAAGATTTACAGCCTCGGGCACCCTCGGGAGGGTTGCGATGCGTCACAACAGACTTGGTGGCAGTAAGTTAGAAGTACTGAAACATCCATATTTATGTCCTCAAGCCTGCTACCTAGAACCGGCTAGCCTTTCCAAGCACATTCCATTAGCGGTCAGGCCAATGACGCCATCACGCAGCTCTGAGACTGGGAGCCTCCACATGAGAGAATGACCATGGTGACGGAAGCAGGCTCCTCGGGGTGCTACTTCAGAAACAGTGTGGTAGGGGGCTCGGGGACTCCCAGGGGTCTTGGGCTACATGTTCTGAGAGCAGACCAGAAAAACAAACAGACTAAC
>NW_022103898.1:3740909-3743533 GCF_000313985.2 Echinops telfairi | reverse complement strand
CAGTCCCCCTCCTCCCGGGCAGATTCCCACTTCCAGTTCCTTATTCCCCGGATCCATACTTACCTTACATTCTGTGTCGGTTCACCGGGACCCCAGCCACCCCGGGGGTCCAGAGCCACTGTTCATGAGCCACTGACCCTCTCTCGGGGCAGGGCCACCTCCCAAACCAGTGCCAATGGCTGCCCTTGGGTCTCAGCCGGCCGGCCCAGGGGCTGGGGCTCCAGCCGGCTGCGCGCAAGCTCTCGAAGCAGCTTCTCTTTCTCCAGACACAGGGTCTCGTGCAGACCCGGGCTGTGCACAGCCCCCCAGGGGCCTCAGACTCATGGAGGGAGGGATGGGTTCAGCGCTCCCCCCGCCACTCCCTGAACCCCAGGCCTGGGGACAGCGTGGCCGGCACATGCACTGCCCACCTGACCCTCCAGCCAGCCCCAGGGTTTCTCCTGCCCTCCTGAGTCTCCACCTCGTTCCCCTTCAATTGCCACCCAGTCTCGCTTCTTAAGGAACTGTCGGTGAACTAGGCCTGGGAGACACCCCGGATCCTCCCATCCAGCCTCCTTTCTTCACAGGACATAGTTGGTGTCTTGGGCCGGTAGGGTTGAACTTCTCGCCTCTCCTTCCCAGGCCCATCGGGACCTTGGGGGCTTCAAAGGCAAGGTCCTGGAGCAGCGAGGGTCTGGCAAGCGCCTGTCGGCTGTGAGGTGAAGGGGGATGCCTGCAGGGATGCCCACAGCTGCCCCAGTCACCCTCGGGCGGTGGCCGCCCCTTGCTGTCTGCCCTGCCCTGGGACTCTGTGGGCTGGAGGCCCCCTCTGTCAGACCTGGCACCTCCCGGCATCTGCCTCCCAGGTGCCCACAGCATCACAGCCTCCTAGGCCCCAGGGGCTTCAAAGGGGCCATCTTGAAGGCCTGCAGTCTGAGACACAGCACTCACCAGTCACTGATTCAGCCAGGCGAGCTGCCCCCCACCCCAGACCCCAAGAGACAAAAACAACCCAGGCCCCCACTACTGGCCTTGCCCCTCTCCCCACAGCCCTCCCTCCACGCCCTCCTCCAGTGGGCCTAGCCCACCTTGCCTTCCTTCTAAGGCCCTCTCCCCACTCCCCTGGGCCCTCCCCCTCCCTGCCCCCTTCCCACAACCTTTCCCCCCAAGCCACTCTTCCTCCCACAGACATCCCCACCCCACGGTCCCCTCCCTGCCCCAACCCTCCAACCACAGCCCTCCCTCCCCACTCCACCTCTCCTGCTACTGCCCTCCCCCACCAAGCCCCTCCTCCCAAGCTGTTGCCACCCTTGGGCTGAGAGCTGCATCTGAGGGAGGGGAAGGACCCAGGGTGACTGGAGAGTGACAGGTGAGCTGGTCTGGGGATTGAGGGTCACCAGGTCTGTGTGACGCTGGGCCCCCATGCTGTTCTTCAACGTCAGCTGACACTTCAGCCCTGAGCTTCCTTGTAGCTAATGCAAAAAGGGGAAGAAGAGGCGGTACAGAATTGTCACCATCCTTACAGCCATGACGTCACCCCCTCTGCTGGTCTCTCACCTGGAGCTCCAGGGCCAGGCGATGCCCCATAAGGCCAGCCATGCCCCCTGACCCCTGGCCCCTGGCTTTGTGGCGCCCCAGGCCTGGGGCTGTGTTTCCTTCTTTCCTGTCACTAGAGTGGGGAGGTGGTGGCCGGGGCAGCTGGGGAGGAGGGACTGGAGCAAGAGGGAGGCCTACTGGGGCCTGATCCATGGATCTGATTTATATAGGCCACCGTGAAACCGGCAGAAGACAGAGTGATGTGCCTCCTGGAACCCGGCAATAAATAAGGGGAACTGCCCAGAACAAACGGTCAAACGGTGCCACCTGTTCAGATGACAGAGCACAGCAGCCACGGGGGGTGGGGTGGGTGGGGGGTGGGGGGGTGTCCTCCTGGAAGCCTCAGCCAGCAGTTGGGACGGACCCTCGGGGATCAGAAACTTTCTAGGGACATTTCCTGGGTCCTCGACCAGGGACTGGAGGGAGGAGGCCCAACAGTGAGCTGTCCAAGCCACTGTTAAGTTGCTCAGCAAAGCCCAGGATTGGCCAAGCCCGGAGCAGTGCTGAGATGGCCTCGCTCTTCCTGGGAGTCAGGTGGTCATGTAGGGGACGCCCCCCAGGGGCCAGGCTCTAGACACTGCTGTGAGAGAGGGAGGAGACACCGGGGGGGCTGTTGCTGGGTGAGCAGGGGCTGAAAGGCAAGGCAGAATGGCCCAGGCCCAGGCAACGGGCCGTGCAAATCAGGGGGAAAGCAGAGACGTCCACTTCTATCTCGGGCAGTGGAGGCATTCTAGGGGCCCTGGAGGCGTCGGGCTGCTAATCGCAAGATCAGCAGTTCAAATCCTCGACCAGCTGCTCCTTGGAAGAAAGGTCCTCTCTACTCCTGGGAAGAGTTGCTCTCCTCTCCAGCCTGGACACCCTCCAGGCAACGAGAACATCCCTCCATCCTCAGGGTGCAAGACTCAGGCCTGGGCCAAGGGCTGCGCTCAGCCACTCCCTGGCCAGTGGCTGTCTGAGGACCGTGGGGGCTCTGGCTCCGAGGCCCAGGGCAGGAGCAGGCTGCTCAGCATCCCTGCCCCGCCAACCCTCTGCCTGGCTGAGGAGGGGCC
>NW_022103898.1:3737600-3738973 GCF_000313985.2 Echinops telfairi | reverse complement strand
ACTCCATCCCTTCACTCTTAATCCTCTCAAGTCCCAAATTGACACCAGATCATGTAACTACCACAAGTCGGTTCTGACCGGACCCCGTGAACAACAAAACGAAATACCGCCTGGTCCTGGGCCACACTCACATGGTTCCGGTGTCCAAGCCCATTGTTGCAGCCACTGTGTCTGTCCATCTCCCGGAGGGCCTTCCTCTTAGTCACTGCCCCTCCACTTCACCAAGCATGATGTCCTCCTCCAGGGACTGGTCTCTCCTGGCCACATGTCCAAGGTATGTTAAGATGAAGTCTCGCCATTCTTGCTGCTAAGGAATATTCTGGACATAGTGCTTATATAAAATCTATATGTTTTGTTTCATTATCTCAATATATACATTAAGGAGTAAGTTGTGCCTGACCCAGTCATCCGTCCGCCCCCTCCCTACCTCCCCCGTGGACCATGAGTCAGGCTGGGCTGTCTAGAGAAACTAAGCCAGTGACACTCATCTCCATATAAGAACAAGCTTGATATCCAGAAGTAATCTCATCGCAAGAAGGCGTCCCAGCCCAGCCCAGCTCCATCCCATACGTCCAATGTTAGTTCATAAGTCCCTCTGTCTTCAGACTCATGAAGCTGCAGGCGGTAATGCAGGAAAGCCGCGTGGGATGCAGGGAGATGCCAGCCCGGTGGAGGCTCAGTCTCATGGACTCAGGTTCTGCGGGAACAAGGCAGGGTACCAACACCTCCCAAGTTTGCTCCGGGGTCAGTGGCCCACCTGGGGCCACCCCTGGAGGGAGACAGAAAGTTCCAGCAAGGAGGGAGAGAAAGGGCAAGAGAGGAGGGAGAAGTTCCCAGTGTCTCTCTTATAAGAAAGCCACACCCCTGAGGAGGCAACATCAGCTATGACCTGATGGACAGGCTGCACTCCACCCCCCACTTCCACACAGGTGCATGACGGCCACCGACCACAGTCTGCCATTCACCCAAGTCAACACCCGCTAAACCAAAACCATTGCGTGGATTTTGCCTCGTGGAGACCGGATAGGACAGGTAGAACTGCCCCTGTGGGTTCCTGAGACTGTAGCTCTCTACGGGAGTAGAAAGCTCTGTCTTTCTCCCTTAGAGGGGCTGGTGGTTTAGAACTGCTGACCTCCTGGTTAGCAGACCACCACCCACGGACCAGAGTGTCAGATCACAGTGACTTGCATGCTGCCGTGATGCTGGGAGTGCTGCCAGTGGTACCCAGGACTGGCAGAGTATCTGAATGGGTTTCTGCACAGCTTCCAGACAGAGACTGGGAAGAAAGGCCTGGTGATCTACTTCAGGAATGAGCCTGTGGGAACCCTGTGGATTATGAGGGAACGCCTAGAGGGCTGGAAGAGTGTGCCAGT
>NW_022103898.1:3734707-3735984 GCF_000313985.2 Echinops telfairi | reverse complement strand
GGCGGCGGAAGCATCTCAGCACTGGGGTGGGTCTCCACGTGGCTCCTCCAGCTCCTGGACTCTGGTTCCATCAGTGTAGCTCCATGTGGCTTGTCAGCAGTAATGTGTATCTGGCCCCGGTGAGCTAATTATCTCCATCGCACCTCCAAATGGGGTCATCAAGCTGTGACCTGATTGACAGGCTAGACCGCACCCCTTCCTCAAGTTGACAGGAGATGATGTAACTGCCACAGGGAGGTGCCCCCAGTCCAGAAGACACGCAGAATGCCCAGTGACCACAATGGACCAGGAGCAGGCCTCAGCGTGGGTGACCTGGGGTCCTGTCCTTCACGGGGTCACTGGGAGCCTGGGCCTGGCTACCTACCAGGTGGGAAGGAAACACAGCAGTGGAGGCAGGTGAAGGGAGGCGAGGAGGTGGGAGGAAGGAGGCAACCGGAAGCTTCTCATCTTCCCACGATGCCGGATGCTGCAAGTGTTGTTCTCGGCCCTTCCTACCCCCACCCCCACCCCCGTGGCACCTCCGGGCACAGCGAGGACGCAGGGGGTGCAGGATGCTCACACTTTCTTCCTGGCTGGGCTTCCTCTAGAGAAGCCCCCGTGGTGGAGTGAGTCATGTGTCAGGCTGCTAACCGCCAGGCCAGCAGTTCAAAACCACCTGCTGCTCTGCAGGAGAAGGACAGGGCTTTCGACTCCCCCAAAGATTGACCATCTCTGAAACCCCAGGGCAGTTCCGCCCTGTCCTGTCGGGTCGCTGTGGCTGAGAACGGACTCAATGGCAGGGAGGTTGGTTTGGGGCTTTGAGTTTGAGTCTGGAGGCTGCGCCCGAACCTGTTCAGTGTCAACACACACACGAGCCTCCAGGGACAGACGGGGTGCTGCATGAGTGGTCTGTGGCTGTGACAGCATCTACTGTCAACTTGAGGAAGGAGCCGGGTCTAGCCTGTCCTTCAGGCCGAAGTTTGTGACCTCATTTGGAGGCACGGAGGAGATAAATAGCCCACTGGAGGCCAGACCCGCTCTCTCTGCTTCCTCTTCCTGCTGACGAGCCACATGGAGCTACGCTGATTGAGGAGCCACTGGAGACACATGCCAGCGCTGAGATGCTTCCACCGCCACTGGATCCACAAGACTTTCCACCCGCTGGCCTGTGATCTTTGTCATTGCATGTGTTTGTGAGTCTGAAGAGGACTTTATAGATTGGTATCAGACACATGGGCTAATATCGGACTTATGGACTTGAACTGGACTGGGCTGGGCTGTGTTCTTAATATACAATT
>NW_022103898.1:3728095-3733034 GCF_000313985.2 Echinops telfairi | reverse complement strand
CCCCGGATTACGGGTTTATACTGATCTGCACATTTCCAGGAGGAACCAACACAGTGTCCAGGATTTCAGCACCATTCCTCACAGCTAGCTGTCAGACAGTCACAGTCTCAGAGCTCACAAGGGCAGTCCTACCCTGTCTTGTAGGGTCACTGAGTGGGAAGCCCTGTCTTTCCCCCTTGCAGCAGCTGGTGCTTTTGAACTGCTGACCTTGTGGTTAGCAGCCCAATGCTTACCCACGATGTCCCCAGTGCTCTTGGTCCGAGGTCTGAGGACATATGATGGAGGCTCAATCCGCGTGGGGTCTCAGGCTTTAGGAAAGATGCGCCCCTGGAGCCTTTTGGCGCTGTCCTACAGAAGTGGCTGTGTGGAGATGGGCTCACCACAGTGGCCTGGGCTTGGGGATCGGAGGGTGACTAGAGAGGCCATTTCAGCTCGGGTGGTGGTGGGACCACTGGCTGAGCACAGGGGACAGGTCCCAGGTGTGCACTTGTCTTGCGTGAGGCCAACATCGCTCAGTGGTGGACAGCACAGCTTCTACCGCTGGCTTGCCTGGGTCTAAGTCCCGGCTCGGGCAGTTCAGTGGGCAGCCGCTGTCCTCCTGCCCTCCTCCTGCCTGCAGCCAGCTCTGGCCCCACCCCAGGGGCTTTGTTTTGGGGTTGTCTCCATTTAGGGTTGAGTGTGGGTGTCAGACCTTGGGAGAAAGACTTGGCTTTCTACTCCCATGAATCATTCCAGCCTGGGAAGCCCACAGGGGTCCCTATGAGTCAGCATGGCTTGCTGGCAGTGAATTCTTTTGAGATTGCATGTCAGGTCACAGCCAGGTGAGGGGAGGAGGTGGGGTCATGCTTGGCGATGCGGAAGAGGGGCAACTGGCCAGCCCCGTGGGGCTTCAGGGCCTGAATGTTCTCGGCAGGAGCAGGATGACCCCAGCCAAGTCCAAGAGCAGGCAGGTTGTGCTTGGTGACTCGGAGGTTCCACCCATTCCTCCCCTCCCCCAGGCCCTGCAGCAGCTCTGCAGGGGTCCTGGGACCTTTGAGGAGACCTTCCAGAGGGTCATGGAGAGCAGCCGCCCTCCTCTGGGTGGGGGTGGTGTTAGGTACCATCTGGTTGCCTCGCTCTCCTGGTAACCCCGGCAACAGCAGAAGCAAACACGGCCAGGTCCTGCCCACCTCAGTCAGAGGGCAGCAGCTGTGCAATGATGCCACGTGGAAGTGATGCCATGATGCCAGGGGGCAGTGATGGGATGATGTCACGTAGCTGCTATGTGACGATTTCAGGTCACCGTTATGCCACGATGTCACATGACAGCTGTGTAATGATGACACATGGTAATTATGCAATGACGTCACATGGCAGTTATGGGATGATGTCATAAGGCAGTTAAGCAATGATGTCATGTGACAGTATGTAATGGTGTCACATGACATTTATGTGATGATGTCACATGACATTTATGTGATGATGTCACAAGGCAGTTAAGCAATGATGTCATGTGACAGCTATGTAATGATGTCACGTGACATTTATGTGATGATGTCACAAGACAGTTATGTGATGATCCCTTACCATATGATCTTTTTTTTTTACATGGCTATTCATTTTATTATGGGCTTTGTTAATTAAATCCCTGCCATACATAATTTGGGGGCATATAAAATATTGTATAAACATAAAAGTGATATTTGATAGTGACAAGATCTGTTTAAATATTAAAATAACATAGAATTTAAAACTCCAGAATGAAAATAATGGTCAGAGACTCATTTTTGAGATAATTCATAAGTAAATCAGGTGTCATTAGTTTTCCACATTGTAAACTAGATTTCCAAAGATTAGGTATTTTAAAGTTAATTTGTATTCATCTTTATGAAAATATTTTTCTTTTCTTTTTTTTTTAATGTTTTATACTTAAATATTTCTACATATATGCATACATTTTCAGAATATAAACATATTCTCTTTTATATTCAAACAGCATTATCATACCTAATATAATAAACAAAATTCTTTATACATTCCTGTTCCTGCATTCCGCGTGTCATGAGCCCCCATCTCTGTTCTATACACAATATGGTCTTATGTGATCAGCCAATCATTTGTAAGAGGACTAAGGGATGTGACACCCTCAGTCCCGTCACCCACTGATCTGATGTGAGGGGCGTCTGATGTGTGTGGCCTGGGTCACGGATCATCTTCACAGAGGTCAAATCAGAGAGAAGCCAGCAGAGAGGAAAGGAACCCACTCCACCCAGAAAGAAGAGCGGGGAGCAGGTCATGCCCCTTCAGACCCAGGGCCACTGCGCTCAGAACCTTCTAGACCAGTTGTTCAACCTTCCTAATGCTGTGACCCTTTAATACAGCTCCTCACGTTGTGGTGACCCTGTATGTAGGCATATCTGCATGTGGGTGGACCCGCCTGGAGATGGAGAGAGGAGCGGTGTCTCGGTTCCTAAGACCTTTGGCAATATGGGTTTTCTGGTGGTTTTAGGCGACCCCTGTGAAAGGGTTGTTCAACCCCCAAAGGGGTCACGACTCCCATGTTGAGACCTAGACCCAGGTTGCGATTGATGCCAAGACACTGGGAGCTCTCCACGGGATGTCAGGTCGACTGATTCCGAAAGGAGATAAGGACCCTCCCCGGGGCTGATGCAGTGAGAGCCTCCCTTCCCCTAGAGCTGATGCCCTGAGTTCAGACCTCTACCTCTGACACAGGACCCCTGGTGGTGCAGTGGGGCACACAGGGGCTGCCAGCCCCAACCCACCACCCGCTCCCGTACTGCCTTCGGACGCAGCGGGCTGCTCCCGGGAAGACGGCCCACCTCAGAAGCCCACAGGGGCAGTCAGTCCCGCCCTGTCCGATGGGTCACTAGGAGCTGGAGCAGCAGTGGACGGCGGCTCTCCTAAAGCTTGAGACAGTATGCTTCTGTCTGCTAAAGTGACCCCCTTGGGCTATCTCTGGAGAAGGGGCACCAGAGGGGCTTCGCTCTGCGGCCGTGGTCAGCTCCAGCTCCATCTGAATCCAGGGGCTTTGAGGGCAGTGGGGCAGATAGATCCAGGGGCCATGGTGGGCCACAGAGGCCGAGTGAGGGTGAAGCTCAGGAGCACGGCTTTCTCTGGGCAGTGGGACACAGACGGGGACTGCAGCCCGCTGACACATGGTGCTCGAGGCCAGCTGGTCAGCCAGCCGCCCGCGGTTGTCAGTGGAGACCTGGCAGGCCGCTGGGCCGGTGCAGACGGCGGGCATAAATCTGACCTTGAGGGGGCTGCCTTTGGAGAAGGAGGGCAGAGGCAGGAGGCTGTACCACAGCCTGGGGTTTGATTTATCTCTGCAGAAGCGCAAGGGGCGGGGAAGAGGCGCACGGTGCAAGCCTGGGGACCACAGGGGCACCCAGACTTCTCCTCAGAGTCAGAATGAGGCAGGGGGATTGGAGCGGGACGTGGCCTCCACTAGAAGGGAGCGTCTGACAGAGCATGCGTTTGAATACAAATGCGTCCTTCCTAGCCGGTCCATGTCAATAGATCACGGATACGCCAAGAACGGGGAGGAGTCTTTGTGGGACACAAGGGCGAGGGCATGAGAAGACATGAGAGCGAGTTTAACCAAAAGAGCAGCAGGCGACCGTGGATCAGGAGGAGGAGCTGGTTTGGGACAGCACCTTCCCCAGGCACACCAGGGAGCTGGGGCCCAGCCTGAGGCTGGCTGAGCAGCTTCTTGTGGGGGATGGAGCCAGCGCACGGGGAAGTTCTGGAGAGGAAGGGCCCTGTCCCTGTCTCTGCCCCTGTCTGTTACCTCCAGGCACTCCGAGCTGGTTGTCCGCACTCTGCTGAGCTGGTGCTGCCATCAGGCCCAGAGTTACCCTCGTGGGCAGACGCCATGCCAGCAGGAGAGGCGATGGATGGGTCCTTTTCTGCCCGGTAGACCAGAGGTCCCTTTGTAGCCTCACATCTGAAGACAAACACAGGAGGGTCCCAGGCCGCGTGGGAGCATGTGTCCGCTCTGCAGAGGGCAGGGCCCAGGCTGGTTTGTCACCGGCACCCTGGTTGTCAAGACAGGAGCCCTCCGGCTGCAGCCTCTCAGGTCCTCGTTTCCATCCCTCGGTGGGGTCAGCAGGGCCTCCGAAGTGCTGCTGGAACGGCCTTGTCTCGGCGACCACTGCTGGATGTCTGTGGACATCCCCCCTGGAAGGTCAAGTCCTCTGCCTGATGCCGCCGGTCCTCCGTCTGCCTGGCAATGGCAGGAGGGCTGAGTGTGGCACCCCAGGTGGCCGGCAGACTGGAGGACGAGGTACGTGCCCTGCTGCCCCCTCCATTCCTGCAGTCTCACACTGGCAGTGCTGACAGTGCCAGCTAGTCTCACCTTAAAGAGAAAGCAGCTGGCCACAGTGGGCTCCCCCAGGCCGAGCGCCAGCCTGGCCTCACATGGTCCCTCCTCTGTACCCCTGCACAAAACTACCAGGTCATGTAGAATTTGGGCACAGGATGGCGTGGTTATCCACTGTGTTCTCAGGAACAGGTGCCCGTTGGGGTTCACACCCAGACACACACGCACATGCCATTAAACGGCAGCAAAGCAGTTTTTACCGCACAGCAAACTACTTCTCTTCTCCCCAGTTATGGCTTTCGATCCATGGCTACCAGAATGTTTGACCTGGGAACCAGATAGAGCCTTGATATAGTTAGTTTATAGTGCCAACCTGGCCAATAAACACATGTGGGGTTAATTGAAGGGTGGAGAGATAAATGGCTTGGTGAACCTCGCCTGTCTAGTTCTCAGGTCTCTTGCTTTGTGATGGTCAGACCGGGGTGCAGCTGCCTTAGCAGTTCCCTGCTTTAGCTGGCAAGGTTCACTTCCTGCAAGACATCTGCCAGAAGAAACCGCATGGACCTACCCTGGTGCAGCCCTGGGTGCTGGAGCAGCATGTGGAGACCCCTGCCAGCG
>NW_022103898.1:3726008-3726687 GCF_000313985.2 Echinops telfairi | reverse complement strand
GGTGAGACTTTGTCCCACGTACTTTGGACATGTTGTCAGGAGAGACCAGTCCCTGGAGAAGGACATCGTGCTTGGTAAAGCGGAGGGGCAACTAAAAGGAGGCTCTTCAACAAGATGGATGGATATGGTGGCTGCAGCAATGGGCTCAAACTTACCAAGGGTTGTGAGGATGGGGTCTGACCGGGCAGTGTTTCCTTCTGTTGTACAGCAGGCCGCTGTGAGTCTGAACTGACTTGATGGCACCTGTCAACAAGATCAATAACATCAACATCAGCAACATCACAACATCATCAACAATATCAACAACATCATCAACAATATCAACAACATCACCATCAACAATATCAATAACATCATCATCAACAACAACATCAACATCATCAATAACATCAACAACAACATCAACATCATCAACATCAACAACATCATCAACAATATCAACAACATCATCATCAACAATATCAATAATATCATCATCAACAACAACATCAACATCATCAACAACATCAACAACATCATCAACAATATCAATAACAACATCATCAACAATATCAACAACATCACCATCAACAATATCAATAACATCATCATCAGCAACATCACAACATCATCAACAATAACAACAACATCATCAACAATATCAACAACATCACCATCAACAATATCAATAACATCATCA
>NW_022103898.1:3720245-3725716 GCF_000313985.2 Echinops telfairi | reverse complement strand
CATCAACAACATCATCATCAACAACATC
Organism: Echinops telfairi; assembly: GCF_000313985.2. Classification (NCBI taxonomy): domain Eukaryota; kingdom Metazoa; phylum Chordata; class Mammalia; order Afrosoricida; family Tenrecidae; genus Echinops; species Echinops telfairi. The sequence goes on along the minus strand of NW_022103898.1, from coordinate 3,725,688 downwards.
ATCAACAAAGACAACTGCGATGACATGCTTCATCGGAAACCTTTATGATGAATCCCAGAGTGGGACCAGACAGAGAAGACCCAAGGCTTTGTGGTACAGTCATACAAAAGACTCACTGATAGACATGTGTTTGACATGTTTTGTCATGAACAAGCCTGTCCCAGAAAGGGCCTTCGAGTGGAGGCAAACGGCAGGACCTCTCAGCAGGTTTCTGGGGGAAGAGTTTCTTACGTTAGCGAAAAGGATCAAAGTGGAAAATACTTTTCAACTTGCAAGAATTCACTCTGAGTTCGGTTTCGAAGAGATACTATGTGCTAAATTAAAACTATCTTGCCCCGTTGAGAAGAGACCCCGGATTGTTAACAAGATCAGATTTTTTAATCATAGGAGCTGGCGTGAAGGCAATCACACCTGCCAGCGTGCACACACCTCTGCTTGGTGTGCCCCAGCTGCGTTCTCCACATCTTGCATCTTGTGGCGGCTCTGTCCATGACCTTGAGAACGCTGTCTGGCATCCTGCCGCATTTCTGCCGGTGCCGAGCCTGGTTTGCCACAATCTGTTTCCTGTAGGGATGAGTGTCTAGGCGCGGGCCGGGTGCCCTGTAGGCGCCCCTGCAGGTACACACGGACACCAGTAGTTGCCGTGTGAGTGCGTGTGTGCGTCTTCTTTCACATGCAATGCCAGCTGGCTCTCAGGGGGGCTGCACCCACAGAAGTGACCCAGCAGGGCCCAGGTGGTTCTGCTGGGTCCGCGTCTGTTTCCTCATTCCGCTAGCACAGAATGACGGGCTGTGGTTGTTTCAATGGACACCCTCCTTATTATTTATTTGAGTTTGGTGTTTTGGTTTATTAAATAGTTGGATTTTTTTTGGATTCACTCTTCTAAATTAAAAAAGGATCATTTTATTGGGGTCTCTTACAGGTATTATGACAATCCATAAATCAATTATATCAAGCAAACATGTACATACACTGCCATCAACATTTTCAAAACATTTTCTTTCTACTTGAGTCCTTTGATATCTGCTCCTTTCCCCCCCTCCCTGCCCCACCCGCCTACCCTCGTGAACCCTTGATAAATTACATAGTGCTATTATTTTTTCTTTTCTTTTTATTTTTTTACATCATTTTATTGGGGGATCTTACAGCTCTTCTACCAAGGGCTCAATAGAAAATGTTTTGGAAATGATGGCAGCATATGTACAAATATGCTGGACACAATCGGTGTATGGAATGCTACACCTCCTTACTGAGGAGAAAGCCGACAGCCTCTCCCATCCCCGCCACGTTTGTCGGCTGTCCAAGGGAGTCTTTCTGCGGCTCAGGGCTCACCCCAGGCCCCGGTCCCTTGGTTCGCTGATCTCTTCAGAGTCACCCCGTCCTTCCCTGCCCGGAATTCAGGCTCCTCTGGACTTGCCGTTTCCATCATGTGACGTTCTTCTCTCTCTTTCCTCCAAGCCCTGGCTTTGGGCGGTTTGCTCTTTTGGAAACACTCCCCCTTTTCCTCCTCCTCCTCCTCTGCTTTTATTGCGATTGGGGTGAACGTTTATGGAACAAGTTGGTTTCCCTCAATCTGCACGCATTTTGCGTGGTGACACAGACTGCAGTGCCCACAGTGCCACGGTCCTCTCCCCACCCCCTCCCTGTGTTGCCCATCTCCCTCCCCCTCTCCCTCTCCCGGCGCCCCTCCAGTGCTCGGCACTTTCTCCCTGGGCCCACGCTGCCCATCGGTCCTGTGGGGTGGATGGTTCCCAGGGCAGCACCTCCCTGGTGAGTGTTCACCCTGTGGACTTGTCCAGCGTTTGGCTGCGAGCTGACCCATGGGGGCGGTTCAGTGTGAGGCGTGAAGTGCGTCTGAGGGCCGGGGTCTCCACCATCAGGCCCCACCAGGCCAGGCAGCTTTGCTGGTTGGCCATTTTGAGTTCCGCTCCCATTTCAACAGGCTTCCCCGTTCAGCTGGCCGCCAGCCCCTCGAAGGAACCGCTGGCCTTTGAGATGCACCTGGCTCAGCTCTTCCACGTGGCAGACAGAGGAGCCCCAAGCCCGTGGCCTCCAGCGTGGGGGTCACCAGCCAGTCTGGGCATTTCCATCTCACCTCTGGGCTCTGCCGACACTTCCAGATGCTTCCTGCTGGCTTCCAACTCGGACCTCCTGGCTGGAGGCCCTGGAGGAGCTGTGTCCAGTCCTCTGTGACAGTCTCTCAATGCCCGCCACGTGCCCGGTCCCAGCAGGTGCTCACACAGCCTGTGCTGAAGGCCCATGGCAGCTCTCCTGGCCCTGGTCCCTTGGGAGTGAGAGCAGGGCGTGCTGGAGCAGAAATACCACACCTGGTGGCCTCAGAGAACAGACACCTGTCCTCTAGAAGTCTGGGTCCGGGAGCTGGCTATCTCTGTGTTGGCGCCAGAAGGGCCTGCTCTCAGCTTGGCAGGCTGGTGGTCATCGGCACGGGACACTGTCTGTCCAGCTGGCGTCTCCTTGCTCTGTGTCTCTGCTGCTCTGTGGGGCTCAGCGCGAGTGACCCAGCCCGTGCAGGCACGGCCTCCGTAGCATCACGGAGAAACCTCTGTCCCCAATCGGTCACATCCACAGGCACCTGGTTCTAGTCCGGTGCCTACCTTTGTGTCTGATTCATCACAACCTCACACACAAGATGACGAAATGCTGCGGGCCAGCACCGGCTTCACGGTTGTGGGGGCTCTCACGTCTGAGCCCATGTTTGCAGCCACTGTGCCAATCCAGCTGGGTGAAGGGCTTCCTCTTTTTCCTTGCCCCTCCGCTCTACCAAACACGATGTCCTTCTCCAGGGACTGGTCTCTCGGGACAACACATCCAACGTATGTGAGACGAGTCTCGCCATCCCTGCCTCTAAGGAGCCTCTGGCTGTAATTCTTCCAAGACAGATTTACTCTTCTTCCGGTGGTCCATGGTGTTTTCAACATGTATTTTTGCTCATGCCGTGATCCCGATGCATTGATTCTTCTGCACTCTTTTTTATTCAGTGCCTGGCTTTCGCGTGCCTGTGAGGGGGTTGAGAACACATGGCTTAGGTCAGGTGCACCTTTGTCCCCAACGTAACGGACGCACTTTTCAACGCTCTAAAGAGGCCTTGTGCAGCAGATTGACCGAATGCAATGCCTCCTTTGATCTCCTGAGCGTGGGTGGTGGATCCCTGTATTAGTCTGGGTACTTTGGAGAAACAAATCCACAGAGACTCACGTATAAGAAGAGAGTTTTATGTAAAGAAAATGTGCATCATGAAAGCATCCCAACCCAATGCTGCCCAAGCCCACAAGTCCAACATTAACCCATTAACCCAACACCAGTCCACAAAGTCCTCCACCTCACAAAACAGAGACAATGATGCCGACTGCAGGAGGAAAGCTGAGTCAGTGGACGAACAAGCATCTCAGCACTAGCAGGGCTCTCCACACGGCTGCTCCAGCACCCAGGGCTGCATCGGGATAGGTCCATGTAGCTTCTCCTTGGGGATGTCTTGTAGGAAGTCAATCTTGCAAGCTGAAGCAGGGAACTGCTAAGGCAGCTGCACCCTGGTGTGACCATCACAAAGCAAGAGACCCAAGAACTAGAAAGGCGAGGCTCACCACCCATTTATCCTTGCGCCTTTCAATTAGCCCCACATGTGTTTATCGGCCAGGCTGGCACAATTAACTAACTCAATCCCTGAGCGTGGGTCGTGATCCAAGCAGGACAGAGTCCTGGACAACTTCAGTGTGTCCTCCATTAACCCTGATGTCACGTGCTGCTCCAGTCATAAGGGCTTTGGCTCTCTGAGCTTCAGTCCACACGGAAGGCTGCCATCCCGGGTCTTTATTAGCAAGTGTACGTGGGGCTCTGGTCACTTGCACGGGGTCCAGGAGCCACCGGGCCCCCATCTTCCCATCCCACCTGTGGAGATGGAGGAGTTGTGGGGCAGGTATTCCTGTCTTCCAAGTGGCTCCGCCTCCTTCAGAGATCCAAACACAAGTCCAGAGCACTGAGAGGGGCACCGGATCCCTCCATCAGTGTCCCCTCCCCTACTGATCAAAAATCCCTCATTATCTTAGATCCTCCCATCCAGGGGTGAGGAGAGTATGGAGCAGCTGAGGCAAAGCCATGTGTGTCACTGACTGGCAGCAAGCTCCGGGTTCAGGGCAAGCATGGCAGTGGCTTCGGGCAGGACTGGCAGCCTGGGGATGGCAGGAGAGCACGTGGCCCCAAGACCCTGTGTGGCCCCCAAGGGTCTGTGTGCCAGACCGAGAGCTCGGACGGCTGGTGACAGAGCTGTGCCCCGGGCCACCGGTAGGCCACACACACTGCCCTGTTTCTCTAGGATGCAACCAGCCATAATGGGGCATCCCCGGTGGGCTGGCCCTTGACCAGGTGACCTCAGGAGCAGGCAGCTCACCTTAAAAGAGTGCAGTGTCTCTGGTCTCCCCTCGGCAAATCTGGTTCTTGGGTCTTGGTTGGTTCCACTGCACCAAGCCCCCCTCCCCTCCATTCCTGGCAATGACACCCTTTCAGGGGTAGCTACAATGGCCTTTCCACTAAAGGCCCCTCAACCTCCAACCCATCCTGACCCACAGCCACCCCAAATGATGGGGAGTAAGACTGTCCACAGGGCCTCCCAGCTTCTTTCCAGAGGGACCAGCCCCCCAGAGAAGGGCATCATGCTCGGTGAAGTACGTCAGCCAAAACAAAAAAGTGGAAGACCCTCAAGGTGATGGACTGAGGCCGCGGCTGCAGCCAGGGGCGCCGATGTAGCGAGGTTGCCACAGGCCCGGCCAGGGCTTGGGCTGTGGCTCCCAGGGTTGCAACTGGTCAGCACCGACTGCGTGATTCCATCTTTGCAGGGGCTGCTGCTGAGGGCAAGCAGCCAGAAGTTAGGTCAACAATAAAGCCCCTCACCGCAAGGTCGAGGGAGCACTGGTAGTGGAGCGCTTATGTAGTAGGTTTTGGTCCTCAAGGGCCACGGTTTGAAACTAGCGGCCGCCCCGCGGGAGAAAGACAGGCTTTCTGCTCTCATCAGCAGTCAGGATCCAGAAGCTCACGGGGCAGTCAGTTATACCCTGTCCTGCGGGGTTGTGCCGAGTCGGCATCGGCTCAGTGACGAGGGGTTTGGAGGTGCAAGGTCAGCATTTTGAAACCACTGGCCGCTCGGCGGGAGAAGGACGAGGCTTTGGACTCCCGAAAGGAGTTACAGTCTCGGAAACCGCAGGGGCAGGCAGTTCTGCCCTGTTCTATAAGGTGGCTGGAGTCAGTACTGCCTTCACGGCAGGGAGTGTTTAGCTTCTGCACCCAGGCACAGGAGCTTGCTTCAACATAGAGTTCTTCTTTTGTCTTGTTAACGAGGTCTGGATGGCAGGGTGGCCTCCAACCATAGTCCTTTCTGGGTGGTGTTTTGAAAGGGGGAGAACCAGCAGGGAGAGGGAGGCACACAGGCCAC
>NW_022103898.1:3717920-3719292 GCF_000313985.2 Echinops telfairi | reverse complement strand
CCCGAGCCGCTCCCGCCCAGCCGCAGTAGCTGCCTGCTGCTCAAACTGCTCAGTGCCCTTTGGGCTGTTAGCTGGGGGCCTGCAATTCTGACTCTCGGAGACCCTCTGGGCCAGAGTCCACCTGCTCCGCAGGAGTTTCTAGGCTGTAGTCCTTCTGGGGAGGAGTCGGGTGACACCGCCCTTAAGCGCTGGACCCTGGACGATAAACCTAGTGGGCAGAACCCACTAGCGGCTCCTTGGGAAAAAGACCAGGTAGGGAACTTGCTTCTGCAAAGATTACAGTCTTGGGACCTCTGCGGGTGGCTCTCTTCTGTCTCAGAAGGCCAATAGGAGTTGGAATAGGCTGCAGGGCTCTGGGTTTTCTCCCTCTGGGGAGCAGGCAGCCAGGCTGCCCCACTACCCCTGCCCCAGAGCCGCAGGTGGGCATGTTCCCATCCCACCTCTGACTTTTGCTTTGCAGCTGAGCCCCCATTGGCCGCCTGGCCCACCGGGCCACTGCCTACCACGGAACTCCATACACCATTTATATTGTGGGCATGCCCTCCGGCTCGTCTCATTTCCTAACCCTGGAGAGGCTTGTATCTTTTGGGGTGGGGTGGGGGCGGTATTAGAATGCTTCCCTTTGGTACCCGACACCTGGGTTTGACTCCTGGCTAGAGCACCTCCGTGCAGTGGCCACCGCCCATCCCTGGAGGCTCTCAGTTGCTGTGTCGGACTCAGACGCAGGAGGAAGAAGGGGCTGGTGATCGGCTTCCAGTGGAAGCAGCCTGGTGGTGGCGTCAGTCTGATCCTGGGGACAGACAGTGTTCTCTTGTGGGCGGGGCTGCCGCCTGAATGAAGGCGCAAGGTGCTGTTGATGGGGGTGACGTCGTCACTGCCATGGACACGGAGCCCAGCCCCTCCCCGCCCAGAAAAGGCACACTGAGGTCTCTCTGCACTCAGGTGGGAGACCTGGGGGCCTGGGAGGGCGCCTCTCCAGGTCTGTGTGCTGCTCCGGGGCGAGCCTTGGGCCCCGGAACTCATTTCCACTTCTTATTTAATTATTGATCGATTGGCAAAGGGTCATTGCGGAATGCAATTACTTCCTTGGACCCAAGTGCTTTGATTGTCTAATGATTGTCTCCCGGTGAGCCGGGCATCCATCCTGCTTTTAATTAAACGGATCTGTGAGTGAGGGAGCCGGCCGGCCTGCCTCCCGGCCCCTGCTGGTGGCTGCGCCTCCCTGCCCTAGACACAGGGCTGGGGCCTGAGACCCTGCATGGCCGAAGGAGGCAGGAATCTTCCCCTTGGAATAAAGCCCCCTGTTGCCCTTCCAATTGTGTGCTGCTGCCTTGAGTGTTTGCTCCTAGAAATCACTGCATGGGGTCAGGGG
>NW_022103898.1:3715753-3717151 GCF_000313985.2 Echinops telfairi | reverse complement strand
CCCCAGGTGCTCTTCAGGAGAAAGACGGGCTTTCTACCACGGGGGCAGTTCTACCCTGTCTGGTGGGGTCCCTGTGAGTAGGTGGCAGTGAGTTCAGGGCTGTGAGAGAGGCGAGGGCCGTCTCTTAGAATATGGGTGGCATCAGAGAGATGCCCAGCTTGGGTGGATAACTCACCTGGCTGGAGGGATGCCAGGAAAAGACCCCAACATCAAGCCTGGCTGAAGCAGGAAACAGGGGCCACTCAGACCGAGGAGATGAACCGAGGTCACAGGCAGTCTCCGGAGAAACCCGGCAAGCTTTGCTGGGCAATGAGGGATGGAAATGGCTTTCGCCTCTGGCGTTGTGGGCAGATACGGGAGTGGAGCTCCCTCAGGAGCTGTCCCCGAGGGCTGAGGGCGGTGCCAGGCTCACCGTGGCAGTGCTGGTGCCTCCTGCTGACTCTGATTCAGAGCAGCTGACAGAGTAGACCTGTCCCAGAAGTTTCCTCGACTCCAATCAGGTCTTGTCTGTGGACGAGAAGTCGTCCCCGACAGCCTGCCCCGTGCACGTGAGACCGAGTCTCGCCATCCTCCCTTCTAAGGAGCCTGCTGGCTGCCTTTTTCCAGGACAAGCGTGTGTGCTCTGATGGCGGGTCCTCGATAAAGAGGAGGACCCTTGGTGAGACGCAAGGACTCGGTGGCCAAAGCCTTGGCCCAAATGTAGCGACAATGGCCAGGCTGGCGCAGGCCCGGGCGGGGTTGGTGGGGTTCTGTCGTGCACGGGTCGCTGTGATGGTGAGCCCCACCTGGACGCCGCCCCACGACTCCCAGCATGGTGTCTTCCAGTGTGTCCTGGGCAGCAAGGGTCCGCACACCCCCCAGGGGCCCCTCTCCACAGGGAAGATTCTTCTGGAAGATTCTCCTGGAATACCTCCGTAGCTACAAAGGCCGACGCTGATTTCTGCCAACTGCTCCCGTCTCCAAGGGCCCACGTTCACAGCGCTCAGGAAGTGTCGGATCTTGGCTTCCACGGGTCAGTGTAAGCTCGCGTGACCCCATGGTGTGAGGAATAAGCAAGGCTTGTGTTTGTGTCACTGAGCTGGGTGTGAGGGGAGGTGCGAAGTGCTTGGCCGCTCACCCCAAGTCTGCACCTGGGGCCCTCCCAGAGGCTCCCAGGGAAGAGAGTCCTGGAGCTCTGAGCCCCAAACACCCCAGCCTCAAGCTCCCCGCAGAGCAGTCCTGCTCCGTGTCCCTGGGGTGGCCGTGAGTCAGAAGGAAGTGGTTTGATAAACAGCAGTGGGGGCCTGGCCAGGCCTTGGTGTGGACACTTCTCAGGGATGGCCAGCCTCTCCCTGAGGGGCCAGGAACCGGGAAGCACTGGGGCTACAGAAGCTGGAACGAGAGCAGACAGAGAGCTCC
>NW_022103898.1:3713135-3714710 GCF_000313985.2 Echinops telfairi | reverse complement strand
GGAGTATTGCTAGGGTGATCCCAATGCCCGCTCTCCCACACAGAGCCCAGGCATCTCAGAACCAGGAGAAGCCAGCTCCCTTGCACACCAGAGATCCAGCCCTGCCTAGTAGGCTGTCCAGATAGGCCTCGAAGTCAAACCCTACCCACCAGCATGCTCGGCCTACACTCTGCCCCACACCTGAGTCTCAGGACTTGTCAAGGGGCAAATTGTGTCCCCTGCTCCCAAAATGTGTGTCCACTGGGCTGGGCTCTGATCCTCAGTGGAAGTGATGTAATGATGCCATCCAGTAGTTGTCTGCTCATGGACTTGGGTGGTTACTGATGATGTAATCACTCCCAATATATGATTGGACGTGATCAGCCAATCAGTTGCAAGGGGATTGGGGTGGGAGGCCACACCCTGACTGGGTCACAGCACTGACCCTAGGTACGAAAGTGGCCTTCCCTGGCCATCTGTTATCTCGGCTAGTCCAGCTCTGTCCACCCTGCTGGTAACAGGATCCTAGTTCTTGAAGTTCGTTTGGCTGACACTGTCCTTCTCTCCTGCCTGAGGGAGAACTGTCTAATCAGAGTCCACTTTGATTGGATCAGAGAAGGGCGCATGACACCAGCCCAGCCAGTTAAAGCTTTCCCTGATAATTTTTGTTTCCATAATTAGTGAACAGCCATTGAAAAAACCATTAGCATGAGTTGCTATCTCTTGAGCTCCTACCAGGCTTTCACTTACATTGTTTTTGACCCTTGCAAGCGCAGGGCCTGCCCGGCTGTCGGTGTGCTACCTGTGTTGCAGATGGGAGCATTGAGGCTCAGAGAGGTGGTGCCTTCTCGCAGGTCACCCAGGCACTGGGGCTGGGTGGCAAGTCTGCCTGCCTCCTCTGTGGCTTCTGGGGGGCTCCTGGGCCACGGGGGCTGCACTCCGCTTGACAGCATGCCACACTTCAACGAGAAAGGCTGGTGACATGTGCTGTGGATTGGATTACATCTCCTCCCACACCCTCAGAAATACACTGCAAACCCCAATCCACCGAAGAAGGATTCCAGTGGCTTGGTGAGCTAAGCATTGGGCTGGTAACTTCAGGGGATGGGGGTGGGAGTGAGGTTCAAAGCCACCAGCTGCTCCGAGGGCAAAAGAAGAGGCTGCCTGCTTCAAGAAAGATGTGCAGTCTCATCACAAAGTGGAAGGAACAGGTCCGCCCTGCCCTGCAGGGTTGCCATGAGTTGGAGGGATGCCTATGGATGATTCTTGTGGTGCAGGGGGTTAAACGCTGGCTGATAACCACAGTGTGGGCAGTTCAAACCCACCAGCTACTCTGAGAGGGAAAGCCAAGGCAGTCTGAAGGTTGACAGTAAGGAGCAATCCCACTTGGTCCCGTAGCTGAGGTGAGTCTGGGCCGTCTTCAGGGCAGTGGGTTTACACCTGTGGATGCAATCCGGGGGGAAGGGGGAGTCCTCTGTTCTGTTAACAAGGCCCAGTTCTCCCTGTGCCTCACCTAACTCTGTCTCTCACCCCCTCCATCTGGGACACACCCCTCATGTCTGTGGGGCATGGGCCCACATACCATGTGTTTCAGTA
>NW_022103898.1:3710730-3712131 GCF_000313985.2 Echinops telfairi | reverse complement strand
TGGGCTTTGGGTCTCCACTCCGCACAAATGATGGGTTATTATTTGATAACCCAAAGCTGGCAAACTATCAGGGGGAATGGAATTTAATTATTACTGCATATGCCTGGGTGTTTCATTGATGGACAATAACGCTTGGATGAGTAATAAAACAAGAGCATGCAGAATTCATAAATGACTGCACGCCTGCTCTATAAAATTTAGTTTCTTGCCTTAATTTCAGCACTAGCACTCATTATGTCGTTGTAATTAAGATTTTCACCTAATTTACTTTTTATTGACAGCGATGACAAATTAGACACCCTTTCCTGGAGTGCTTGTAGTTTTTCTTTAGTTTTTCTTCTTTTCTTTCGTCTTTTAATGAATTTTGTTGTGGAGAAATTGGGATGTGCCAAGGCAATTGTAACTGGAATTGTCAGGAGATGCTTCTTAAAGGAATGAACAGGTCTGGAAATTAAGCACAATTTTACTTCCCATCAGGAGCCCTGGTTACGTAGTGGTTACGCCTTGGGCTGCGATCTGCAAGGTCAATAGTTTGAAACCACCAGCTGCTCCCAGGGAGAACGATGGGGCTTTCTACTCCCTTAAAGAGTGACAGTCTTGCAAACTCACAGGGGAAGTTCCACCCTTCTCCATCTCACGGAGGCTGAGTGTCTCTCTCACAGTGCGCCCAATTCTTCAGCAGAAGACTGGGAACCTTGGAGAATGCCTCTCGGCTTCCGGGAGGGGCTTTCAACATCTCACAGAAACACAGAAAAAAGACTGTAGTCCCCTCCTCTGCCATTTTTGAGTTCTTTTGGATCCGTGAGTCAGAAACTGGACTCCTGGCATTGCCTTCCTAACAGCAAAATGGACCGTGTGTGACAGGATGGGCTGGCAGGGCTCTGCTACCTGCAGAGAGAGAAGTGCTAGCTCTGCCTCTTCTCTGGCCCGAGAGCTTCCCCACCCTTCCCTGTCCCCCACTGCAGGGTCCTCTGCGGCTGCAGCAAGCTCAGCCTTCAGCCTTCCCTGCATTTGGGACCCCCAGGTGGTGGAGGAAGGGTGGCGCAGAGGGGGTTCTCTGGGTAATTAGGGCACAGATCTCCCTGGGCCATAGTGTAGACGAGGATCCCAAACCCAAACCTAGCTCCCTTCTGTTGAGTGGATGCCAGCTCACCGTGACCCTACAGGACAGGGTAGAACTGTCCCTGGGGGTTTCTGATATTGTAACTTTTTTTTTTCTTTTCTCCATGAGGATTTTGGTCTCAGATTTATTTATTTTTAAAAAAATCATTTTATTAGGGGCTCATACAACTCTTATCACAATCCACACATACATCAATTGTGTAAAGCACATTTGTACATTCATTGCCCTCATCATTCTCAAAACATTTCCTCTCCACTTAAGCCCCCGGCATTAGGTCC
>NW_022103898.1:3697519-3698563 GCF_000313985.2 Echinops telfairi | reverse complement strand
CTCTGGCCGTACTCCTTCCAAGACTGATTTGCTCTTCTCCCCATTTAAAGTCAAATCAATAACCCGATCCTTCCCACCCTGGATGCTTCTAGAAGTGGCGGGCTACCAGCGGGTGGATGCCTGGGGATGTCTGCGTAGCTTGCAGCGTCGGTCAGCCCTTGGCTTATATTCACGGCTAAATCAACCCTAGAAGCATCTGGAACTACCAGGGGGAAAGCAGAGACTTAAAAAGACAAAGTATATTACAGGAAAGCAATGATTTCTCCGGCTACTTGTCACTTCAAGTGCAATACATTAACGGAGCACTGTAATAAGAAGACCTACTAAAAAATGATTTATTGATACTGTAGACCTGTTAAAACAGGTTAATGTCAATACAATTAGCTTTTGGATCAAGGCAATCTCCGCTGGAGAGAGAGTTGATAAAACGGTTTAAACGCCACTCGACTCGAGGTGAGGGAGGGTCCAAGGAGGCCCTCAAGCCTCGAGGAGAAGAGAGGACACCGATGGTTGTGCCCCCTCCCCAGCTCTCCCTGCCGAGGTCCACAGGGGTCTTGCAGTCTTGGGGCAGTTCTAAGAAACGGTCAGTTCATCAGCAGGCTCGCAGCTCTGTGATTTCACGGCTGGCTGAACCCTGAGAAGTTTAGGAGAATACTGAGCAATTGTTATGCTGGTAAGAGAGACAGAGGCGGGCGGGCGAGCCCCGGGAGACTGGGGGCTGGGGGAGAACCAGGGGGCTCTGGATGGGAGGAGGCCAGGGAGCCAGCCCCGGGCAGGGGTCAGAGCTTGGCCTGTCGGCTCCCACACGTCCCCTCCACCTCCTGCATCTGGACTCATCCCGTCAACGGTCTGTGCTAAGAGGAGGGGTCTGGGGGGCTCTAGGTGTGTGCTGAGCCCGCCAGCTCGGAGGGGTCCCTGCAGCAGAGCTGAGCGAGGCGGAGCGCTCTTCTGGCTGGCCGGCCGGCCCTCAGGGTAGCGCTGCCCAGAGGCAGTTAGGGCAATCTGGAGGGCTTTGTCCCGCTTGTCCCAAACAGCCAGTCAGGG
>NW_022103898.1:3693936-3695101 GCF_000313985.2 Echinops telfairi | reverse complement strand
ATTGTATATTAAGAAAACATCTGGGCCCAGTCCAGATCAATTCCATACGTCCGATATTAGCCCATATGTCTGATACCGATCTATAAATTCTTCTTCAGACTCACGCAGCCCTGCAATGATGCGGAATGCAGGAAGATCACAGGCCAGTGGATGGAAAGTCTCGTGGCTCCACTGGCACTGGCGTGGGTCTCCACGTGGTTCCCCCAGTTCTAAGACTCTGGCTGCCATCAGCGTAGCTCCACATGGATTGTCAAGAGGAATGTCTCACAGGGAACTAGTGTGTGTCCTGCCTCCAGGGAGGAAGTCAGGAGTTCCCAGAATCCTCAGGAGAAGGCCAGGCCCACACAGAGTCTTCATTGGCTATGACCTGATTGACAGGCTAGACTCCACCCCTTCCTCAAGTTGACAGGAGATAATGTCACTGCACAGACTCCTTGCGTCTTGCAAGCTCCCTGCGGTGACTCGGCACCCCTTGGCTTGCAGCTGCATCACTCCAATCTCTGCCTCCGTCTTCCCCCCATCTTCTGTTTGTCCTCTTCCATCTTTTATTAGGATATTCATTGTTGATTTTAGGGATGCTTTCATCTCAAGATGAAGCCCTCCACAAACACCTTTCTCCAGACCAAGTCCCGTTCCCCAGTCCCGGGGCCTTGGGCTTGGACATACCTGTCTGGGGGATGCAATTCAAGCAAACATCATCTCAGCCCTGGGATAGAGCCAGTCTCCTGAGGTCCTACCCACCCTCTCCTGGAAACCAGGGCCCTGCTTCACCTCGCCCTCAAAGCAGAAGCTCTAGAAACATCCCCTCTGAGTAGCCAGAAGGTGGAACCATCAACAGAGGCGTGACTGACAGAATGTAGTCCTGCATGCGATGGATGGCTAGTCCATCAGAACCGCACGGGGCAAGCCTGCTGCATGGGGCCCCTGCAGAGAAGACGCATCGAGGAGCAAGGACATGGCTTGGAGGGCCCAAGCCATGGTCTTTTCTTTCTTCTCCTTCTTTTTAAAAAATAAATCAGTTTATTGGGGCTCTTACAGCTCTTAAAACAATCAAGTGTGTCAAGCACATTTGCACATGTGTTGCCATCATCGTCTTCAAACATTTTCTTTCTACTTCAGCCCTTGGTATCAGCTCCTCTCCCCCCGCTCCCCTCCCTCGCACCCT
>NW_022103898.1:3685816-3692392 GCF_000313985.2 Echinops telfairi | reverse complement strand
CTCTGTGTATTGGCTTCTCTGAGCAGGAATGTCATCCTTGGGGCTTGATGGGTCAGGATGCAGTTCTCTCTCTCCCTCTCTCTCTCTCCCTCTCTCTGTCTCTGTCTCTCCCTCTTAGCTTGCTTCCATGTGGTCTGGGCAGACCTGCCACTCTCTCTGGGCTATATCTTCAGTGCTGTCCTCTGTGGCTCATTCTTTTGGGGAGGGCATCAACATAGCTGTGATTGGGGCTGGCCCCAAGCCATGGTATTTTCATGTGAAGGTTGGACAATGAAGAAGGAAGACCCAAGAAAAATCAAAGCATTTGAATTGTGGAGCTGAAAAGAAAGAACATCGGCAGTCCCACAGACTGACAAAGAGCAAGCCAGGCTGTTTAGGAGAAGGGCTGCCGGGGTGCTCCTTAGAGGCGAGGGTGGGGAGACTTCCTCCCATGTACTCTGCACCTGTTGTCAGCAGAGAAGGACATCACGCTTGGGAAAGTGGAGGGGCAGTGGAACTGAAGACCCTCAGGGAGATGGACGGACCCCGTGGCTGCACAGCGGTGTGGAAGGCTCGGGCCCGGCAGGCTTTGGCTTTGCCATGCGCAGGGCTGCTTTGGGTCAGAACTGACTTGCTGGACCCCAATAGCAACAGCAGCTCCCAGGGGAACCGAAGTCTTGACCCCTGGGACACTGCTGTGGGCCTGCGAGACAGGGTGCCGACAGCAGTGAGTCTATCACAGCAGGCCACAGCCCCGCGCGTACAGAAAGGCAAGACCAGGTAGCACCCTGCTTACGGAAGGCTAGGGGGTGACCGTGGGAGCACCAAACCCATTTGCAGGGACCCCACGCAGGTTAAATCTTGGGAGAATGCCCTCTGACCCTTGAGCAGGACGTGACCGGCCTGCTACCAGACAGAGTGCATTGGAAAGTGGACAGATGCAGATGCAGTCAGGGTAAACGTTAACACCCCATCATCTGTTTTCACTTTTGATTGTTTTGAATTTGTTCTCACTTTATTATTTTCTGATTTTCAGTAGAGGTTTTTTTTTAAATTCCTTTGCTATTTTTCCCCTCTTTCTTTTTGTTTTGGTGTGTTTTTTTCCTGTGTATGATATCCAGGGTAAGTAAATCCAGAGAGACGGTCCCTGGATGACTGGTTTTGTGGGGGGCGGTGGTGGTAATGGTGGGGAGCTGATGGGAATGAGCACAAGAGACAAGCCACTGTTCTGAAACTGGGGTGATGATTGCAAAACTCTTTTTTAATATATGTAAACCACCGAATTGTATCATGTGTGAATTATATGACAGTAACCGCCAACATTTAAAGAAACAATCATCATTGCCACCAGATGATGCTGGTTCCCGGTAAAAACAAAACAAAACAGGCAAGACAAGGTGGATGTCTAGGGAGCAGTGGTGACCAGGGGCAAGCAGGAGGGTGGGGGACGCGCGGGTCAGCCGTCATGGAAATAGCCCAGTGATGGGGAGCACGGCGCTCCGTAGAGGATGGAGAGACGAGTCTCACAGACTTTGGACACGTTGTCGGGGGGACCAGCCCTGGAGAAGGACATCGTGCGTGGTCAAGTGGAGGCCCTGGATGAGAAGGGTGGACGCCGTGGCTGCAGTGATGGGCTCCGATACAGGGACCACCGGGCGGTGTTTCCTTCTGTTGGGCAGTGCTGCTGCTGCCGTGGCTCGGAACCCAGTGGACGGCGCCTGAGGACAGCAGCACAGGGGTCAGAAGATGAGACGGGGGCTGAGGGGGCAGTGAGCACATGCTAACGGGGAAGGCACACTCCCTGTAAAGAGACAGCAGGAACGGCGTGTGCCTTGGAGCATGTCGGCGATCGCCCAGGAAGAAATGGCCGGCACGGTGTGTGTTTTGCTGTGTCTTTTCAGCAGCAACGACAACAACTTCCTTTCTTTTCCTCGGATGGCCCCGGGGGTCCTGCCTCGGCAGAAGTAAGCCAGCTCCCAAGCTCACGCCGCAGCAGAGCTGGATAACGGGTCCAAACGCCCCTTCTTCTGGGGGGGCGGGGGGCAGGGCGCCAGCCGGGGATGTCCACCCCGAAGAGAGACTGAGGAGACCCTGAGGACAGCTGAGACTTCTGTGAAAGGCCCCTCCTCCTGCCTCTGTCGTGGCCTGGAAATGAAGCTTGGGCAGTTTTCTCGGACTGATTGCTCGGGCGAATGGATTTTCCCGGAGAGAACTTCACCTCCCGACAATGACCTAGCACAGTGCTTTGCGGGCCTCTCCAATTTCTCATCGGAGATCTTTCCAATAGCCCTGCTGGAGCCCAAGGCTGCCGCCCACGCCCCACGCGTCCATCGCTGTCCCCGCCGCCGCCTCACCTGGCTCCCTCCGAGAGGCCCAGCCTCTCTCAGTCCCCTGGAACAGCATTAGAATCACAGACAGCTGGCTCTGCCTATGAGTCTGGGCCCTCAGTGAAGGGAGTCTACTGGCTGGGTGGGATTGGGGGGCCAGGCTTGGGGACTGAGCTCCAAAGGCAGAGCCCAAAGGGTTCCTGCTTCTGCCCTGGGGCTGGCCGCTCTCCAGGATGTGCCTGCCTCCTGGCCCCCACTGGCCCTGGGAGCAGGCACCATTATCCAGGGCCCAGCCCCGCTGGCCTGTGGGAGGTGATGTCCACAGGGGGCATGCTCCAGGGGTCCTTGGGGAGACAGTGGGCTGACACTTGGAGAGAAGACCTGTTGATTCCAAAGGTGGGGGAGGGGACCGATGTGCCTCTCTCCTGTGTCTCTGGCTCCATCTTTGTCCCTCTCTGTCTCGCTCTGTCTCGTTCTATCTTTGTCTCCCTGGCTTTGTGTGTCTCTCTCTGTCTCTTCATCTCTGTGTCTCTGTCTCTCCATGCCTCTCTCTGTGTGTCTTTGCCACCATATCTCTTTCTATCTTTCTCTCTCTCATTCCTTCTGTGTGTGTGTCTCTCTCTCCCTCTCTCGTCCTCTCTCCCTGTCTCTCTGTCTCCCACTTTCCCAGTGTCCCTTTCCCTTCCTTACCCTGTCTCTGTCTCTGTCTCTGTCTCACCTATCGGGCGCAGAATCCCGTGGTGGGGTCTTGCTGAGCCCAGCCAGCTGCTCCCACTTACCCGGCATCTACGGAGCATGCATTCGCGCTGACACTGAAGCCCCCTGGGATGCTGGGGACCTTTCTCCAGGCTCCGCTATTCACAGCTCCGGAAGGCCCTTCTGCTCCTGCCTCGGCGATGCCGGCCAGAGTCAACTCACAGCCCGCCCTGGTTATTCCATGGCCCTTCTCTGGAGAAGAGCGGCACGACCCTTGGAACCTCGGCACTGGATGGAGCTGCTGGCTGGGGAGACTCACCTTGGGCTGTCACCTGTCTCCACGGCTCTGGTCACAGCCCAGCAAAGACCACCCTGGGCAGTGTTTATGGATGACCGATGGCTGGAGAAGGAGGGAGAGGGGTCCTTGCCTGGGTCTGCAGGTGGATGGTAGGTGTGTGATGGATGGGGGGCCCTGATGAATACGCATGGCTAATGCCCAGTCTCTGAGACCACCAGGCAGCCCACCCATGGCAGGCCGAGTCTGCAGGAGAAGGACTGCATGCTCTGTGGCCTTCCCGGGTTCTGGCCTGAGGCAGGTGGAGCCTCACAGCTGACCCGGGTCAGCAGAAGACACATTGGCCTGGCGCTGGGGAAGCAGACTGTCTGAAGACAATGACCGTCAGTCCCCAGCTGGTGGCCTCGGTGACCTCAGGGTACTTACAGGGGCCGAGGAGTCACCCTTGGAGGAAGCCCCGCTGGGCTGCTGGGCTCTTTCCATGCTTGGGGTCCCTGGTTGGATGTGTGCCTGATGCATAAGGAGAGCAGCCCTTGGCCCCTGAAGTCTGCAGGTGGGTCGGGGTGGGTGGGGCTGTTTGATGGGTGACTCATTCCCATACTAAGATGAGGTGCTCACGTGTCCTTTGGAGAAGGACAGGGCCCTCTGGCAGGTGGAGGGGCTCAGGAGAAGAGCTGGCTTTGGTAGGGACCTAGAAGAAGTGGGGGGTGGGGGGGGTTCATCAGCCTCCGGAGTGGGAAGGGAGGGTATCTCAGTGAATGGAATCTGCAGGGGCAGGGCCGGAGGGGAGGGAGCATGGGGAGGGGAGGGGAGGGAGCGCGGCCCTGGTGGGACCTTGAAGGATTTCAGCAGAGGCCCGGGGGACCATGGAGGGCATTCTGATGACCCCTGCTCTCAAATGGGTTGTTGTCTGGGCAAGGGCTGGCCCGTTGTGCTGAGAGCCAGGTGTTTTGCTGCCCCCACCCCATTTGTCCTCTCCCCGCCTCCAGGTTGAATGTCTCACCTGTTGCAAAGCCCAGCTGTGATGTGCAGGTGTTATCAGGCAGTCTCCAGTGGTCCCTGAAGCTGCTCCATCTTAGTCAGCTCCTCCAGTGCGCAGGGAGCCCTGCAGGGAGGGACAGGCACACCCGGCTGGTCACCTTCCCTCTCTGAGGCCCGGCCCTCCTCAAGGTCCCCTCTGGCTCTCACAGTGAGGTGACCATGGTGGTCGAGTGCCTGCATGTGATTGTCCAGGGCCAGCGTGCAGGGAACTGCACAGGGGCTACGTCTCTTTGGTGACCTCAAAGCACTTCTGTCCTAAAGAAGCTTCCCTGGTTGGTAAGCTCCTTATTTGATCTGCACACCCAGGGTCTCAGATCAGCACCCAGCACCTTTGCTGACCCCACCCAGGTCAAACAAGTACCTTCGTCCTTCTATGCATCCATCTCCTCAAACATCTTCCCACGTTTAATACCTAGTTCATGAATTCATCTAGCTCAGTCAACCCATCTAACTCCTCTTCATGTTTTTTCCCATCCATCCATCAGTTTATTTATTCAACCTAATTATTCTTTGTGCTTTCTATCCATCCGTCCGTCCGTCCATCCATCCATCCATCCATCCATCCATCCATCCATCCATCCATCCAATCATGTGTCCCACTCACCCACTCACCCCTCCATCCCAGCAGGAGCACGGAGATGGCATGACCCCGGCTTTAGAGCAGCTGGGGGTGGAAGCTCACTGCAGCAAATGCGGCCCTGCCATTTCTGTGCGTCCAGACCACTTCCCACCTGCCCCAGAAGGGGTGTGCTTTCCTGACCAAAGGGGGGACACGGGACAAGCCTCGGCTGTAGGCTGTCTCAGCTGGGCTGTCAGTGAGGGACCGCGTGGCTGCTTTGCTCTGTCCCTTTCCTGACGGGCTGCTCCACATGGCCCCCAGTTCTGTGAGTGCCCTGCAACTCCTGTTCCTTGCTGAGGGGGACACTGCTGGCTGCCCTTGCTGCGCCTCACTGTGACCCTCCTACTCCTCCTCGACACACTGCAAGCAAGGGGCCCGGAGAGCCCAGGAAAAGCCGGCAGGAGTGTGTCACTCCTGCGAGCAGTGTCCTCGAGGAGGATGGTCGCTGGGATGAGGAGTATGGTCACTGATGAGGAGGACTGGCCACCGTGAGGAAGAGGAGGATGATCACGGTGAGGAGCAGCAAGGGCAGCCAGCAGTGGCCCCTTCAGCAAGGAAAAGGAGGTGGGTGGTTGGGTGTGGAGGGAAGGCAGGGAGGAGGGTCCCTGCGCATCCAGCAAGGACACCTGGGGGAGTGTGTCCCTCCGGATTTTAGGGACTCCAGGGGAGCTAGTTGGGGAAACACGCCTTCATTCCATGGCCTGAACTAACTCCTGGTGTGGATGCAGCCTCCCAAGTGCTGAAGCAGGCTCTTAAAGCAGGTCCCTCAAGCCACCTGGCCGCCAAGGATGGTACAGCTTGCTGGGACGGAAGGCTCACTGGGCTGCCTGGCCACTTGACCCCATGAAGTTGGAGGGGGGGGGGCAGAGAAGGGGACTGCCCATTGGGGACTGTGTCTGCAGCATGGGGCAGGGAGGGGCTGGATGTGGGGACTGGGGAGAGATGGTCAGCACCCTTTCTGAGATGTCCGACCTGGGTGCCCCAGGGCTGCTAAGACCTTGGCACAGGGGGAGAGGAGAGGGCAGGGGGGAGGTTGCTGTTTTGAGGACAAGGATTGCTGACAAGCATTTACTGAGGCTTCTACTCCTGAACACCAGATACCCCGACCTCTCAGGCAGCGGCCTTCTGGCCCCCCCACAGAGGGGCACTGTGCAGAGCGGGCCATGGCAGAATCTGCCCACCGATGGCCATCTCCCAGTCCTCAGGTTTCCCACGGGAGTGCATCTGAAATAGAGATCTCCCTCTGCCTCTGGTGGGGGCTGGGGGCTGGGGGCTGGGCGTTTATTGACGGAGAGGCCATCTATTACCACACCTCAGACGCTGTACTCGGGTGGGGTGGGGAAGGCCACCATAAATCTTCCACATGTGGGAACCCGGGAGCCAGCAGGCTTTCGTGGACGAGATGGAAACCCCCAACGTGTTGAGACCTGTTTATTTACTTAGAGGGATGGCACTTTCCGCAGCCAGCCAGGCAGGAAATGGGTTTTGGGGACGGTCACTTAGCCCAGCTGCTGGCCCCGAAACGGGGAGGGATTGCTGCAGCCGGCATTCCGAGCTGCAGGACCGTCCTCTGTAGCCAGCGATGGACGCTTCGGGAAGGGTCAGCCCCGGAACCTCAG
>NW_022103898.1:3672485-3684640 GCF_000313985.2 Echinops telfairi | reverse complement strand
CTTCCTGACATACAGGCTGCCAGGGCCACACAAGAAGTTCTGCCTTTGGAAAGCTGGCCGCTGTGGGCTGGGACCCATGATGGGCATCCAAGTCAGGATGCTGAAAAAGGCCAAGAGAGGGCCTTTGCTGGCTCTCTGGGAGTGCCAGGGGGCTGAGCACCATAGCTGAATGGCCTCGTGTCCCCCCTCTCCCCCATTTCTCTGCCTTCTTTCTTTCTCCTGCTGAAATGCAGACAAAGACACCGCAGAGAGGGCCTGCACTGGGGCGCTGGCCTCGCCTGCTCATGGGCTGTGGGGTCCTGACCGTGTCCCTGGGCCTCCGTGTCCCCACTGGCAGCGGTGAGGGCTGGGCTGCCAGGCTCTCTGCAGGAAGCTGCCGGTGGCATTCGCCAGGGCGGTCTGCGTCTCTGTCTGCCCTGCAGGTGAGAAATGGAAGTGCCCTTTCTGGGGTGAGAGGTGACTGGGGAGAGGCAGCAATAATCAATATTGATGCAGCTCCAAATGTTAGAACGGAAAAAAAAAAGGAGCCGGGAGAGGGTCACGTGTTACCAATTAGACACACGGGGCAGACTGGTCCACATCCTCTCTGCCAATTACTCTCCCTCACCTGCCTTGTCCAGGAGCAGGCGCTTCCGCTGGCGGGAGGCACGGGAGACCTCCTACTGTGCAAATGCCAGGCGGCAGGGGACGAGGTGCTCTTAAAACTGGGGGAGGCCAGGAGAGCCCAGCCCTGGTGTGAGAATTAATGAGGGGTATTGGAGATGAGGCCTGGGGGGCGGGCAGTGAGGGTACAGGATGAGTTTCAAAAGGCAGATGCTACAGTTCACCCAATGACCCCCCTGCCAGGGTGCAGCCGGGCCACAGTGGTCACCCACTTCCCAGGACCCGTGCAGAGGGCTGACAGACTGAGCAGGTGATGGCCGAGGCCAGCCTGGGGCCAGCTAGGGTTGGGATCCCAGCGTGGGGTCTCTCCTTCTCTGCAGTCTTAGATTCCGACTCAGAGGGGAGCCCCTGTGCCCCCCTCCCCTCCACCCCAACGAAGACCCAGGCCCAGAGAAGAGCGACAGGGAGGGCGGACGGGGGTGCTGGTTCTGACCCAAACCACAGCACAAACCAGCTGCCCTCCGGCGGCCCTGCCTGTGGGACTGGTTTCCCTGCTCAGCCACGGGGCCTCTCTGCTGAGGCACCTGTGGGGGTGGTTCTGCAGCCAGCGCTTAGCCACGTGCGCCACCCTGGACTCTGAGCTGCCTGAGCCTCTAGCCTTGCGTTGCGTCAGTGCTGTCCCTGCCACGGGCACTTTCACTGCTGGCAACCACTCAGGGCAGGGTCCACAATCATGCCCGCATCACAGCTGGGCAAACTGAGGCTTGCAGACGCTGTCAAGGCCCCCTCGGGGCAACTTGGTCAGCGGCAGAGGCAGGCCGGTCCAGCAGGGAGGTTCAGCTGAAGCTTCCGCAGTCTCAGTGCTGCTGTAACAGAACCGTCACAAGGGAGCGCTCTCCCACACAGAAGTGGAACAGTCTGGGAGTCTACGGGTTTGAATCCGGGGCACTCTCTCTGGCTCTGGGGAGGATCTTGGTCTCAGACCTGTAGTGTGTGTGACAGCCTTCTCTTTCCTACCGGTCCTTGCTTGCGTTAGATGATTTGATGTCAACTTGGATTTGTACGAGCGTGGAGGGGTGGAGTCCAACCTGCCAATCAGGTCACCACCTGAGGATGCCTCCTTGGGGGCTGTGTGGCCTTCTTATAAGAGGGAAACCAGGAAGTTCCCTTTCTCTCTGCCCTCTCACCTTCCTGCCTGCTGGGACTCTGCGCCTGCCTCTGTTGGTGCCCTGTTGAGTTTCCACTAACGTTGGATCCACACAAGGTCGCACCCACCTGCCTCTGATCTCCCTGCTTCTCACCTCACCTTGCTGCATCATCGGACTGCTGCCAAGAGTCTGCAGAGGCTCCGACTGGCATTGGACCCATGCACTTCAGTGGCCCTGGGTTGGGCTGCCCTCCTGATGGAAGATGACTTCTTGAGACCAAGCTCTTTCATACGGGGGCATGCGTGTCGCTGGTTTTGTTTTCCCAGGGAACCTGGCCTCCACCCGCTTGTGTCCACCTAACCTGCCCTTCCTAGGACTCCAGAGTGATGAGGATTAGAACCCACCCTAGTCGGCTTTTACTTCATTAGCATGACAAAGCGAACTCGCCTCTAATAGGTGTCCCCCCATGGGGGTCAGGGTCACCACTCATTTTGGTGGGGGGGCACAACTTGATCCATCACAGCTGCATAGCAGGATGCCACACCCCGGGAATCAGGGAGTCGGGAGGCTGGTTCAGAAGGGGGTTCCCGAAGATGGAGCACCAGATGGGGGGCTTTGGTAGGAGCTGGTGGTGGGTAGGAGGTGGTCCACACAGCACGTGTGAAGCACATAGGGGCGGGGAGGTTAGGACCCGAACAGCTCTGGTGGCACCTGCGTGGGGCAGCGTGACACATGGCAGTGGGTGATGACGCTGTCACCTCCATTTCTCAGGTGAGGTCACAGGGGCGAGGCTCGCTCCTCAGTTCTCTCCTGCTGGGGAATAAACACCCACGGCCATCGGTTCTCCCTCACAGTGACCCCTTGGTTTCTGAGACCGGAACTCTTTGTGGGAGTAGAAGGCCTCATTGTTCTCCTGTGGAACAGCTGGTGGTTTTGAACTGGCGATCTTGAGGTGAGCAGCCCAACACAACCCATGGTGCCACCAGGGCTCCAGTATGCAAACCACCCCTTCAATTGAATAGCCCGGAACAACAGTGATGTAAGATTCCTCTGGTCTCCTGGTCTATGGCTGGTCTTGGCTGGGTCATTCGTTCCTTGGTGGTCAGTGGACGGGTTAGCCGAGGTCTGACTGTTGGGACTCTCAGCGCCCAGGAGACTAGCCTGGGCAGAGATCTGAGAGGAAACAGGACTCACCTGATCTCTTGATGGGCAAGGCTCAGGACGAGCCAGCTGATCCATCTCCCCTGGCCATATTCCATTGGCCAAAGCCAGCCACCAGGCGTGCGAGGGAGGACAGACCAGTCATGCTGTCCAGTCGTCTCACCAGTTTTACATGTACGGGGCTCGTGTGGGCCCTGTGGCGGCTCTCTGCAGCTGGGTTGACGGACGTGGGTGACCACTTTAGTTCTGCAGCCCAGAGATGGGAACATGGGACATGCTTGGCCACCCACGGCGTGGACTCTCCACCTTGCCAATTTCTGAGTCAGCGTTTGTTTAACAAAGTTCATTTCTTTGCTGAAATCCAAGGCTTATTAAACTTTTTTTTTTTTTTTAACCAAGTATATGGCAGCAGGAAGGCCGCTCGGAGCTCCAATGAGTTTATGAACAGGCCAATTGCAAATTCATAATTAAAGGAATTTGACGAGAATCAAAGAAGACTGGCTCTCACTGGAGGTTTGGGGAGTTAATTACTGGTCCGTCCTCTGCCACAATGGGTCTGTAGGAGATCGGCGGCGCGCGGACGGCTGGGAATTCTCTGGAAAGAAGCCGTGGCAACATCCGTGCCGACCCTGATTGTGTGATCTGTGGATGCCACCACTGCAAGCCATCTGACCGAGGGAGAAGTTGCTCTGCGCCAGGCCTCTCGTTTGCCTGAGTGGCAGTCCCCCTGGTATTGTCCTGGAGACCCAAGGGCCCCGCCCCCCCAGGGTGGCCTACCCCAACCACCTGCCCCCTTCGCCCCACTGGGACAGGGAAGGACGCTGAAGGAGCTGCTCTGTCTAGTCACCACACACCTTCTTCCTCAGAGCAGTTTCCAGGACACTGCCCTTACATGCCTGTGCGGCAGGGGAACCTGCGTCCCCCGCAAATACGTTCTCTTCCCCAACCGGCAGGTCTACTGCCTGCAGGCTGGCTATCAATCGCCACCCACTCCGTGGCAGCGGGGTGGCTTGTGCTGATGGCTCAGGGCAGTGGGGTTTCCTTTTGGGGGGATTAGAAGGCCCTGGAATCAGATCATAAGAATAGGTCCCCGTGGTAAATATGCCAAGAACTCAGTCACTGGACTGAAAGCCATGGCCGTGCTCTCTGAAGTGGTGAATTTTGTGGTGCACAAACTCGATCCCAGTAAAAGAGACTCTGTGGCCCTCGAGTGTCTGAGAAACACTGATAACAGACGATGCCCGTGGGTGCAGTCGGGGCGGGGCGGGGCAAGTGTTCTTTCTTGTGTTCACAACACAGTCTCCATAAAAAACAAAACCTCAGCATCCGCCAGTCAGTTCTGACCCAGGGCCACCTTGTAGGACCGAGTAGAGCTGCCCTTTTGGGTTCTGCGGCTTCAAGCCTTCACAGGAGTAGAAAGCCTCATTTTTCTCCCGTGGAGCAGCTGCGAGGATTGAACCGCTGATGCTGTGCTTAGCAGCTCTTGTGTGTTGTCCACTCTGACACGGGTGCTCCTAGTGGAGGGAGTGTCTTATTGAAGCTGATCTCTTTTGAGAAATGAGATTTGCCGCTCATGAGCAGAGAAGGAAGCCCAAACTACCAATGGAGGGGTGGTATCCGTCACACGCAGGTGGCCGAGGGACAAAGCTGAAGAGGGACAAAGGGCTCCCCCAGAGCCAAGGGAGAGACAGCCTCCTGCTGAAGCCACTACCCCAAGTCCAGACTTCTGACTTTCCAAACCTAGAGAAGATAGCTCTCTGGCCGCTAATGCCTTCCTGTCCACGAGAGCCAAAACGCAACCTTTATTTATCCCAGCTAAAGCTAGAAACCGTCTCAAGAATATCGTTAATGCGCCGAACATCCGTGACCTACTCTCTCACTGCCACGGAGTCAATGCTGACTCCTAGAGACCCACCCCATGGGTTTCCCAGACTCTAACGTTCTCCTGTGGAGCTGCTGGTGGTTTTGAACTGCTGACCAAGCGGATTGCATGGGAGAGGCATGTAACCAGAGCTGTGGGGCGGGCCAGCATGAACGTGGGCCTGCCAGGCACTCCCCTTGGACTGGCCCTGTGCTTTTGGGGCTAGCTTTGGCTGGAAGTGGGGTGCAGGTACTCGGTCCACCCTAGCAGTGGGCCCATCAGCTCTGGACTGCCTTCTGGGAACTCTGGTGGCTGGTGGCCGGGCCCCTCCCTCTCAGCGCCCCTGCCAGGGTGACAGTTATGCCTGGAAGGGACTATTTTCCTTCTGTGCTGGGGATTGGGGGGTGGGATCTGCTGTGAGCAGTCCTCACCCAGCTGCCTCCCTGAAGTAAGTCACGCATCATGCAGTGGGCAGGAACTGGCCTGGTGGGGGCTCAGGATTGGCATAAGCTTCACTGCCCGAGTGACTGGTCCCATGACCTCCTAATCACCCATGGAGGCTTCTCAGGCCAGCAGCTGGGGGTCAGAACACGCGCAAGGGCAGCCTTCCCTGTTTGCAGCATTGCGACCTCCAGGTGGGAGATCAGAGTTTGATTCCCCGCCAGCTCAGCTCAGACTCAACTGCCACAGCTTGTCCCAGAGGCTGGCGTGCTGTGAGGCTCAGCAGGGCTCAGCGGGACTTTCAGACTAAGACAGAAGAGGAAGAGAGACCCAGGGCCGACTTTGGAAAAGGAGTCCAGGAAAGGCAGAGGAAGGTGCAGGGCGGGGCATCCTTCATCCCTCTGCATGGAGTTGAGGTTCGATTCCTTCTGCAAAACGGGGTCTGCGTTCCTTCTTTGTGTTTTTCTAAAATAATCCTTTTATTGTGAAGGAGGTGGGGATTTTGCACTCCCTATCTGTACTGGTTAGGGATGATGTCAAATGGGCATGCCTGGCTGGGGGTGGAGTCAGACCTGTCAATCAAGTGCTAGCTGGATGACGCCTCCTTGTGGGGTGTGGCCTTTTGTAGGGGAGGGAGGGGCTCTGGGGGAATGTCTCTCTCTCTCTCTCTGCCTCACCACCTTACTGCTTGCTGGAACTCTGCCTGCCTCAAGGGGAGACCCCATGGGGGCTGCCCGGCTGACCCTGAGAGCTGCCAGCGCCCCGCCAGGTTCCCACTGAACTCGGATCCCTGTGACTGCGCACACTGGCTTGTGGTCTTCCTGCTGCGGGGTCCTTCCTCCATTCTGCCTCGCCACGTGTGGCTGGATGAGTCTGAAGAGGGCCTTACGGACTAGCATCAGACTTACGGACTTGCGTTGGATGTTCGTGATAGATACACACGTCTCGATAGAACCCTCTTCCTTGTGCACACACCTGAGTGTCCTTGGAGTGGTCTCTCTGGACGACCTGCCTACCAGAATGAGATCACCGACCTCATGTTCAGCAGTTGCAACCACCCATCAACCCTCCCCACAGCCAACCTGTGATAGCTTTGTGGGTGCCAACATGGCACCCACAAGAAGATGTGGGGGGAGGCTAGCCTGTCAATCAGGTCACAGCCTGATGGTGCCTTCTGTGGGCATGGCTGCCTCCTAAGGAGGGTCCTGGGAACCTCCTCTCTCTCTCTGCCTTCACCTTCTTATTGACACCACCTAGAAACCCACGGAAGCCCAGGTGATGCTTCCACCACCATTGGATCCACAAGACTTTGCACCCACTGGCCTGTGATGTTCCTGCATTCTGCATCATTGCATGTGACTACGTGAGTCTGAAGAGGGACTCATGGACTGGTGTCGGACTTACGGACTTGATTGTACCGGCCGGGATGCTTTCTTGATACAGTTACTTCTTGATATAAAGTTCTCTCTTACAAATATATGAGTGTCACTGGATTTGTTTCTCTAGTCACCTAACACACCACCCTACCTCCTTCCTTCAATGTCTCTTCCTCCCCTTCTGATTTCCCGCTGCAGGAGGGTTTTCTAGGTCAGATCTTCCCTTGGGTGAGCCCCATTTTAGAGATGAGGGAGCTGAGGCTCAGAGAGGTCCAGTCATTTGCCTGATAACCTCAAGATGAGGAGTGGATTTCACTCTCAGGTGTGTGGATTTCACTCTCAGGAACCCACCTTCCTACTCTCCATACCCGTGATCCAGAGCTTGCTAGCCCTGTCCACCTCCTGACCGGGACAGGACACCACCTCATTTCTGCACCGTCTTGGGGTGAACTTTGGGGTCTCAGGTCTCAGGACTGCAAACACAAGGGTTGGTCAGACAGAGCAGTGTCTTCCCAGGCCGGCTTTGGAGATAGGGTGGGTTCCGTTATGACCTCAGTGATCAAGGGACTGTGTCCGTATAGCGAGTCTTTGGCTGCTTTGGCTCCCAGGGCATATAAAAGCGATGTGCACACTGTCCTGTCAGCTATGAAGTGTGCCGTAGCATAGTGAACAAGGTCGACATACTGCGGGAAAGACAGAAATGTGGCACCAAGTGCGATGGTCAGGTTCAAGCAGGGTTCTCAGGGGGCTGTCAGGGAATGCTTGGTGACCTCCCATGTGAGGTGACATAACAGCGCAGTCAACTCCACGGGGATCTGCTGTGGGCAGTTGAGTGGTTGTACGATTGAGATGGACTGAAATCGAAGGGGTGTTTCCTGGGGGCGTGGTCTGCTCCTAGGTAAGCAGATGCCATGGAGAGCTTCGTTGCTCCTCGCTGGTCTGGTCCTGCATCTGGCTCCTCTGCCTCAGGTTCTGTGGAGTTGAACCGACAGCCTGCCATGCTGTCTCCAGACTCCAGGAGCCATCAGGGTCTGCCCTCTGAGCGGCTGACCTTGGATCCATCTGCCTCCACATCCACCGGCCTTGATCTTCCTACTTCATTTTCCTGCTTCCCTGTTCTCCACACCTCACACCTACCGGAAAAGCCTCCAGCCTAGCATCTGACCCCCAGACTTGGGATGGATTGGCTAGCCCACTCCCACCTCTGTGTGGACCACTTTCTTTACGTAAATCTCCCTCGACCAGTCCCTGCAGAAGGACATCATGCTTGGTACAGTGGAGCGGCAGCAAAAAATAGGAAGGCCCTCAAGGAGATGGATAGATACAGTGATTGCAATAATGGGCATAGGAACAGTCGTGAAGAGGGCGCAGGACTGGGCAGTGTTTCTTTCGCTTGTGGATAAGGTCAGTATGGGTCAGGCCTGACTCAGTGGCACCCAGCAACAACATGTGCATAAATATAGATATTGCTGAGATATGTTTATATATGTGTCTGTCTATCTATCTATCTATCTATCTATCTATCTATCTATCTATCTATCTATCTATCTATCTATGCACAGGTTTTTCTTCTCTCGGGAACCCAGCCTAACACACAGAGACACCCAGTGAGCACCTGCTGTTTGGAGCAATGGCGCCCACCCACTCTCTCTCCCCGGGCAGCCATGAACCTTCACTGTGAGCACCACATGCTCTGAGACTCGCAGCTGAAGGGGGCTGAGCCTGCAGACGGCACGGGTTCCAGAAGCACGCAGAGCAGGAAGGAGTTAAGATTCGAAATGGGCTCCTTCCAAGACTTGGGCTTGCTCCATGCCCCGGTGGGCTTAGGTTTGAAGCAGCCCTCTGCGCCTCCTGAGTGGATGCCCTCTGATCGCCAACCCTCAGCACCTCGGATGAGAGACCCCAACGTGTGGTGGCAGGTTCGATGGGCCTAATCTCCCTTCTCCCTGTCAACCAGCACCCAGACAATTTCGACGCTCCCGGCAGAACCGAGAGGGTGCACTCATTCTTTCAATCCAACAACCCACTGCATTCTTTCGCTGACAAATATAACACTGGGAGTTCTTTTTTTTGTGATCATGCACATGGATTTTGAATCTAATTGAACTTTTTATAGCAAATATATCAGCATAATGATGCTGCCTTGCCTCGCACCACAGACGCGGCAGTCGGTCTTTCAGAATTCTCCCCTAGTGTTCAGATCCCCGGGGCTTCACCCCGTCCCTGGCAGCCTGTGGCCAGTCTCAGAGTTCCGTGGGCCTGATCATTTAGACACTGCCTTATATTTTTGTGTGGTTTTTGCAATTTTCAAATACGTTCAGGTCGGCGCTTGAACGCCTCTGGGTGGCAAGCTGTGTCTGAAGCCGGGGATGCTGTTCTTGGTGCCCCCTGCCCTCCTGTCCTTCATGATGCATGTCGACCCACATGGCAGAGCAGGATGGCCCCAGAGGGTCCCCTGGGCTGTCCACTCTACGGGGACAGATGGCCGGGCCTTCCTTCTTCAGTGCCACCGGTGGATTTGAATGGATGTTCTTTGGTAGCCGTTGTGTGAGGCCGAGTTGTCTAGAGAGACAAGCCCAGCAACACTCCCCTTCATAGAAGAAGGAGCTTTAGATCAGAAGTCACTAGATCTAAATCAAGAAGACCTCCCAGTGGAGATCCAAAGCCCATTAGTAGGCCACTGGAGATCCCCTTGCAGAGGGGTCTCGGGGAGGAGATGAGCCAGTCAGGGTGCGATGTAACAATGATGAGAAATACAACCTTCCTCTAGTTCCTAAAGGTTTCCTCCCCACTCCCACTATCATGACTCCAATTCTATCTTGCAAGACTGGCTAGACCAGAGGAGGTACACTGGTACAGATAGGAACTGAAAATACAGGGAATCCAGGACGGATGAGCCCTATAGGACCAGTGGTGTGAGTGGCAAAACAGGGAGGGTAAAGGGAGAATGGGTAGGAAAGAGGGAACCGATTACATGGAACTGTGTGTGACCTCCTCCCTGGGGGACAGACAACCGAAAGGTGGGTGAAGGGAGACGTCGGACAGGGCAAGATATGACAAAATACCCATTTATAAACTATCAAGGGCTCGTGCAGGAGGGGGGAGCGGGGAGGGAGGGGAAAAATGGGGACCTGATGTCGGGGGTTTAAGTGGAGAGAAAATGTTTTGAGAAACGATGTACAAATGCGCTTTACACAATTGATGTGTGTATGGATTGGGATAACAGTTGTATGAGCCCCTAATAAAATGTTAAAAAAGAAAAAAAAAGAAGACCTCCCAGCCCAGCCCATCTCAGTCTCTAAGTCTGATGCTTCCAGGCCACAGGCGCCTCTTGAGATTCACGTCATGGCAGGTCAAGGTTGCAGAAAGAAGAACCAGAAAGCAGGAAGGTCACAGGCCGGTGCGTGCAGTTGCGCGGATCCAGGTTGGGTGGGAACCTGCCAGGGAGGCGGGCTGAGTGCCAGCAGGCAGAAGGACAGAGGGGCAGAGAGAGGGGGGAGGCTCCCAGTTTCTTCCCAGAAGGAGGCCTCCTCAGACTGGGACCTGATGGGACCCTTGCAGTAGAAACTCAGGGTGCCATGAAGTCCTCTGGCTCCCACAACAGTCAAGCACACACACGCACAGCCTCCCAGAGCCCCTGGGCCGCCGCCGCGCTGCTGCTGCTGTGATATGTTTGCAAAGGAGCAGTGGCCAGTGACATGTTTGCAAAGAAGGAGCGGCCAGCCCCGTTTCCCCAACTTTCAGCTGCAGACCAAACCCCTCCTCCAGGCAGCACCTGCGCTGGTGGGAAAGAATTCTGCACCGCATCTGGCTCTGCTTCTCACAAAGCCGCAGACAGCCGGGCTGGATCAAATCTTGGGAGGTGCTTTCGGGTCCAGGGTTTCTATCACGTCAGGTCCACCTTACCACGACCCTGTACACAACAGAAGACAACCCTGCAGCCGCCACACCGTGCCGTCTTCACAACCATTGCTGTTTGGACCCAGGGTTGCCGCCAGGGCACCGGTCCATCTCCTGAGGGCCTTCCTCTCGGGTTGCTATCTGTGTGCTCTACCAAGCATGGCGTCTTCTCCAGGGACTGGTCCCTGATGAGAATGTGTGCACAGCACGCGGGAGGGAGTCTCTCCACACTGCTTCTCGGGAGCATTCTAGATGGGTTTCTTCCAGGTCGAGGGACGGTCTCCCCTCTGTGATGGGAGCCGGGGCCGTACATTTGCGTGCTGGTCATCCATGGGGCGCCGCGGAGAAAGAAGGTTGCAGTGCCAGAGAGAGGAGGGAGTGAGTCTGAGACCTAAAATGAACTCTGCTCAGACAGCCTCTCTGTGCGGCTGCCCTCTTTGCCCTGACGGCATTTGGGTCTCCGTCATGCTTCAAGTGCTACTGTGGACGCTTTGAGGATTCCACGCACTCCCGTTTGCTCAGACACTTGCTTCTCCAACAAGGATGGCTCTCCGCAGAGTCAGGTGACACCCCATAGTCCTGAGTCCTGCACCTTGCGGGGGTGAGGTGCCTGGATTCTGCATTGCTTTGGGCGGACTCTCACACCCCAGCTCCATGGACACAGTGGCTGGTAGTGGTGTGGACCTCTGCGGTGTGGACCTGCCTCTGGGTCACAGGGAGGCTGCAGAGGGATCGAGAGAACTGCATGGCCCAGAAGCACTGGCCTGATGCTGTCAGTGACCAGACCCCGGTGTCTCTGACAAGCAGCAGATGAAAGCCCCTCCTCTCTGCTCTATGACAGCCTCCTGCCTCCTCTGGGGCGCCCAATGCCCTGGCCCCATCACCAACAGGAATCTCTCTGTGGTAGTTACGTAATGTCATGTCAACTCGAGGATGTAATAAAAGCATAGGGGCGGAGTCTAGCCTGTCAATCAGGTCACAGTCCAATAGTGTCTTCTCATGGGCGTGGCCTTCTCATGAGGAGGGCCCTGGGAACCCCACCTTCACCTTCCTGCTGGCTGGCTGGCCCTTATTGCTGCCAGAGCCCGGCCACCGCCATTGGATTCACACGACTTTGCACCCACTGGCCTGTGACCTTCCTGCATTCTGCATCATCTTGGCTGCGTAAGTCTGAAGAGGGACGTATGGACTAGTATCAGACTTACGGACTAACATCAGACTGATGGACTTGATCTGGAGTGGGCTTGGATGTCTGCTTGATATATAATTACTTCTTGCTATAAAGCTCTCGTAAACATATGTGAGTGCCACTGGATTTGTTTATCTAGTCAACCCGGTCTAACATACCCTCCCTGACCCCAAAGCTCCTCTACTAATGCCTGTCTTCTGGTTTCTGTTGATGGTGTCACTGCTGCCATCTCTGACCCAGGGTGCCCTTGTGTATCACAGAATGAAACGCCACAGGTCCTGCGCCCTGTTATCGTGGGGCAGGCCAAGTCCACGCCTCCGCTCACGGCTCGCGTGTCCGTCCATCTTCTCATGGGTGGTTTTCCTCGTTTTCTCTCACCCTTGTCTTTACCAGCCACGGCGTCCTTTTCAGCGACTGAACCTTCCTGATGGCAGGCCCTTCCTGTTGTGTGGGTCTGGGTAGACTAGAGAAACAAA
>NW_022103898.1:3668619-3672369 GCF_000313985.2 Echinops telfairi | reverse complement strand
ACGTGCAGCAAACAGACCTAGGAAGCTGCCCCCCAAACACCCGTCTCTTGCCTCAGTTCTGGGTGCTGCGGTGACAGAAATGCAGCAAGGAGTGGCGGTACAGGGAGACCTTGATTTTCTCACAGCCCTGGAGGCTGAATATCCAAGTTCAAGGTCCGGTTCTAGCGGGAGGTCCTTCCATGATGACTTCAGCTTCTGGTCCATGAGTAAGGTGACCAGATTGTAACACTGGTAAAGCTGGACATCATTGATAAAACTCATATCCTGGCGAAATAGCCACATGGCAGCCGAAAACCATATACCTTAGCTTGTCATGCATTCTTTCAAAAAATTGACACTTTTAAAAAATGCCTCAGGATGCGGGAAAAATTGTTAAAAATCGGGACTGTCCCTTCAAAAGTGGGACGTCTGGTCACCTTATCCACGAGGCCTCTGGGTTGACAGATGCATCTTCCCCTGGTGTGTCTCGTGTCTGCTCTGCTGGTCACTGAGAAGTGATGAGGGCTAGGACCCACCCTACAGGGCTATGGTCTCATCAACACAACAGAAAAGATCCCTGTTTCCCAAATGGCTCCTATTTATAGGAATGTTGTTAGAATTTTAACATCATTTTTTGGGGGGCTGGGTGGGCAGAGAGGACACAATTCGGTTCATATCATTACAGGAGATCCTTGTAGACCCCAAAGGTAACTACTCTTCCACCCTATGTTAGGCTGGGTTGTCTAGAGCAGGGATTAGCAAACTTTTGAGATGGAAGAGCCAGTCCTGTCCCTCATAACACTTTTTAAATTATTCAAAAGTCGCAAATGTAGTTTTACAAACAAATGAAATCACCATGTCTGCTTCTTTCTTGTGGGCTTTGTTGCTTCCCTGCTAGATGCCCGCCAGCCTGTGTGATCATGAGGTGTCAATGGAATCAGGTATCAGAAGACCCAAAACAATCATACCAATGTGAATCAGTGGTGTTGGAGAGGTGACCTAAAGCTCATTTGTAGACAACTGGACACCCTCTCACTGAAGGGTCACAAGGAAGGGATAAGTCAGCCAGGGTGCAGTATAGCACTGATGAAACACACAGCATTCCTCTAGTTCTTTAATGCTTCCTCCCCCCACTATCATGATCTCTGACCTTACAAACTGGCTAGACTGGAGCATGTACAGTGGTACAGATAAGAGCTGTCTACACACAGAATCCAGGACAGATAAACCCTCAGGAAAAATAATAGAGTAGCAGCACCATGAAGGGAGGGGGAGGGTGGGTGGAGAACGGGGAGAAATAGGGAACCGATCACAAAGATCAATGTGTACTCCCATCCCCCCAAGGGGGACGAACAACAGAAATGTGGGTGAAGGGAGACAGTGGGCGGTGTAAGATAGTGAAAGCAATAATAATTTATAATTTATCAAGGGGTCACAAGTGGGAGGGGAGGGAGGTGAAAAAGAGGGGGAAATGATCAAAGGCTCAAGTAGAAAGAAAATGTTTTAAAAACTATGATGGTAAGATATGTATGAATGTGCTTGATACAAAAGATGTATGATTTGTTATAAGAGCTGTAAAAGCCCCCAATAAAATTATATATATATGTAATATATATAGTGATAGGTAGGTTTATTGTGCCAACCTGGCCAATAAACACATGTGGAATTAATAAGGTTGCAGTTAAATTGAAGGGCAAAGATATAAATGGCTCAGTGAGCCTCTCCTTTCTTGTCTCTTGCTCTCTGATGATTGGACCAGTGTGTGGATACCTTAGCTAGTTCTCTGCCTCAACTTGGGAGCTACACTACCTGTGGGACACCCAACCGTGGACTATGTCGCTACAGTTTGAGGTCCCTTCACGACCTGCTTTGCCACACTGCTGGTCAGTATATCACTCGACCTGGGGACTGTCAGACTCTGTCATTTAGCTGACTGTTGGTGACCCGCCCTGCTATTTGCTGCCTGCAGCTGGACTTCCTGTGTTGCTCTATAGAAGAGTTAGGGGTCTGCTTCCTGGACTTGCACCCAGCACCCCTCGTGAGTTGAAGGACTGCCAGTGTATTAACTGTCTCACAGAAGTGAGTTGAACTGAGCCATTTGTGCTGTTCTGTGGACTAATTAGCTATTTATTTCTTATGTTGTATGTATGTATCTAATCATAAGTGTCCTGGTTTTGTTTCTCTATAGAACCCTGTCTAACACACACACACATTTATATTTATACAAAGAAGTCACCACCGTCTTCATAATATCCTTTCAATGGAGCTGTGAGAGTTCTGTTTTCATTTTCAATTTTACTTCCGAGCCAGAATCACTACAGAAAGAGAGCAGATGGCTTGGAGCTGCATTTGCTGGCCCCTGGTCTAAAGAAGCAATCCAGCGATGCTCATCTGTGTACGAGAAAGCACTTCCTATCAGGAAGCAACTGTCCATCCAGTAAGTGCCCCAGCCCAGTCCAGCTCAGGTCCCTAGCCGGGGCCTCTTCTGATTCACGGAGCTGCAGGCTGGGATGCAGCACGGTGGCACAGGAAGTGGGGAGATCCCAGGCTGGCGGGTGCGGAGTCGCGGGGACCATGGTTGGTGAAGCCCGGCAGGGTGACGGCAGCTCTCATGGTCGGTGGCCCCCATGGAGCCCACCTGCAGGCAGACACGGGGACCCAGGGACGCCCCGGGACGAGGAAGGTGAAGTGGCGGAGAGAGAAGCAGTTCCCAGAGCTCCTCGTGCTCAGAGCAGGCCGCACCCCCAGGAGGTGTCATCCAGCTCCCGCTGGATCGACAAGCTTGACTCCACGGTCAGCAGGAGTGTCGGCGGACGTACTGTCCTCCATCGACCACCTGCTCTTTACACAAGCCCTCTCCCGTTTCCCCGGGCAGCCTTAGCACACAGATAAACCAAACGACACCCATCTCCATCCAGTCCATCCCGACGCCCATGGTCCCTGGATGATGACCACCACCCGGCAGGGTCCACAGAAGCAGGCTGCCCCCTCTTTCTGGAGCACGGAGGCTCCCGTTCCCAGGGGATGCCCGTGGCCTGGCCCTTGGAGCTCTTCTTTTGTGATGAGTTTCATCTAGTCTCCGCCCAACGTTTTTCCGTATTTTCCATCCTCGGGATTATGCTAGGGTCCTTCCCAGCGCAGGGGAAAGTGTTTGGCTGGGAACAGAAAGGCCAGTGGTCTGAACCCCCAGCAGCTGCCTGGGACTCACGTGTGGCAGCATGCTCCCGCCAACACTCCAGCCTGAGAAACGCCTCGAGGATAGTTCTCCGCGGTGCGGCTGTTATTTGGAGACAGCACTGAGTCCTTTTCAATCGGTCAGGCCCGCGCCATCCTTACCCTTACGTAATTCTGTGTGAGCCTGTTGCTGCGGCCCGTCTCACGGAGGGTCTTCCTCTCTATCATCTATCGGTCAATCATCTATCTATTTATTGATTATTTGCGTGCTCTACTTTACCACCACCACTTATCTTTCTGTTTGCTGCACCCTGGTGGCTGTGTGGTGCTGTGTGGCTGCGTGTAGGCGCATTGTGGGCATGTCCCCAGTCTTTCAAGTGTCCGCAGGGGCACCCAAAGCGCACAGGCTTCGGCAACGTTTCCAGACTAAGAACAAGCCACCGAGAAGGGATAGGCTGTCCCCCTCGGAGGAACTAGCCGGGAAAACCTCTGGAGAGTGCGGAGACATGGTCGGATGCTGACCACTGCATGCATCAGAGAAGGGCGACTGGAGACATGGTCGGATACTGACCACTGCATGCATCAGAGAAGGGCGAC
>NW_022103898.1:3658983-3667952 GCF_000313985.2 Echinops telfairi | reverse complement strand
TGTATGGATTGTGATAAGAGTTGTATGAGCCCCTAATAAAACGATTAAAAAAAAAAAGCCAAACACTGTCCAAGAAACAAGGGTGGCGCAGGGCGGGGCAGGGCTTCCTTGGATTGTGCATGGGGCCACCTTGAATTAGCACCGCCTCGGCGGGCGCCTAGCAGCATCTCCTTTACCCAGCATGACGGCCTTCTCCCAGCTTCGGATCTGCAGCGGCGGGTTTGCTCTTCTGGGTGCAGACCCTTATTGCCCGTGATCTGTGCTGCGACCACCGGGCTTGCATGTGGATTGGGATGAGCGGATACTTCATTCCAGCCTCTCCTTTGGTGACTGCATTTGACTCGGGATAGAAGTCTTTCCCTACCTCAAGGTCACGAGGATGCCCTTCAGAGCTCCGTGGGTGGCGCTGAGTGCATCTGAAAGGAACTCTCCTGCAAGCTGGGAGGGAGCAGCCGAGTCCCATCATGTCCCACGTGGACCACCCATAGCCCCGGACCATCTCCTCTGTCATGGTTCCACCAGCTGTGTCCTACACCCAGGGTCCACACGCACACCTGACCTGTTTTTGACTTCCTATTTCATCACCCCTAACCAACTGGGCCTATATGACGTCCAGAGGTCTGGTATAGAAAAGTCTCTCACCACGCTCTTGCTTGTGAGTGGTCTTTGGCTCATCTTGAAATTTCCGTATAAAAGCCTGCATCTGCTCTGTGGATTTGGACAGAAGTTCTCTCAACCTTTTGATAGGGCTGGTAGAGAATCTACACATGTGGGAGAATCTACTCCCTTTTCCTGTTCTGGACTCCTGCTACCACGCCAGCATGCTTGTTTGTTTGTTTTTCTCCATGTTTTAAGAGTGGTTAACAAGATCTCCATATTCTACAGTTGCCTGCGTAAGGAATTTTTACATCTTTGTTAGGTTTATTCCTCTAAGATTTGTAGATGACACCGGAAATGTGTTTCCCCTTAGATTTTCTCATTGAGGGACATTTTCCTGTGATAAAATACACAGGATTGAGAGCCCAGCCTAATGCAGCCTGGCAAATGCGACACGCAGGTAACAAGATCGAAATTGAGGAAGCTCCCTTGTGCCTTTTCCCAGGCAATGGTCCCACCCTCTCGCTGAGCCCACCCTTGTCCAGATGTGAGAGGAACCTGTGTAGAGACCCATGTGAAGGGGTGTCTACGGCACTTACCTGTTGTGTCTGTGTCATTTTGTTGGGCACAGTGCTTGTCGATTCAACCTACAGGAGAAGAAACAAATCTCTCCTTGAGGAATTACAGCTCCTTAGAGGCGAGAATGGTGAAGCTTGGTCTCACATCCCTGGAACATGTTGTCCGGAGAGACCAGCTCTTAGAGGAGGACGTCATACTTGATAAAGTAGAGGGCAGCGACAGAGAGGAAGCCCCCTGACAAGATGGATGGACACAGCGGCTGCGTCCACGGGATCAAAGATAAGAACAATTGTGACTATTGGGTGGTGTTTTGTTCTAGTGAGCCCAGGCTCACTACGGCTTGGAACCAACTTGATGGCACCTAACAACAATGACGACAACAACAAGCAGCACAACAACAGTGTTTGTGGGGGCCATCCGTGCTGCTCTGTATCCGTCGCTAATCCTTTCAGTAGCAGAAGGATGTTCTCTTGTGTGAGCATCTGACAATCTGATTCCCAAATGGGGAGCTACGTTTCGGGGCTGTTTTTCACTCTTGACAATCATAAACCAGGCATCTGTCTTAGTTCCTTACGGTGCTATCTCAGAAACACTGCAAGTGGGTGGCTTTAGAAAACAGAAATCCATTCCTCACAGTTAAGGAGGCTCAAAAACTCACGGCTCTCCAGTCTGTTCCGACTCAGCAACCCCATAGGACATGGCAGGGTTGCCCCTGTGGGTTTCTGAGGCTCATCTTCTCCCACAGAGACTGGTGGGTTTGAACCACTGACCCGATGGTTAGCAGCTCAATCCATAGCCCACTAAGCCATTGAGACTACTTTAGGAGTTTCCACAGGAAAGTCCTTGTCTCCTTTCAATTTCTCTTCCTGGGCTCCCCGGGATCCATATTCCCTCATTGTAGTAGTCTGGGTACTTTAGAGAAACAAATCCACAGCAACTCATGTAGGAGAGAGTTTTATGTAAAGAAAGTGTGCATCACCAAAACATCCCAACCCAATGCTGCCCAAGCCCAAAGTCCAACATTAACCCATTCACCCAACACCAGTCCACAAAGTCCTCCACCTCACAAAACAGAGGCAATGACGCCGACTGCAGGAGGAAAGCTGAGTCAGTGAATGAATAAGCGTCTCAGCACTAGCAGGGGTCTCCACACGCTGCTCCAGCACCCAGGGCTGCATCGGGATAGGTCTATGTGGCTTCTCCTTGGGGATGTCTTGTAGGAAGTCAATCTTGGAAGCTGAAGCAGGGAACTGCTAAGGCAGCTGCACCCGGTACGACCATCACAAAGCAAGAGACCCGAGAACTAGAAAGGCGAGGCTCACCACCCATTTATCCCTCCGCCTTTCAACCAGCCCCACATGTGATTATCGGCCAGGTTGGCACAATTAACTAACTCACTCATCTATGCCTCATCTGCCCCCTTAAGACCTCAAAATAGACTGGCTTAAACTTCACCTGGATATGACCTCATTAGCAAAGAAATCTTATTCCCAGATGGGGTCACTGCCACATGCATGGGCATTACCATTGCAACACAACCTATAACATATGTGTGTTAGTCTGGGTGGACTAGAGAAACAAATTCATAGACACTCACATGTGTAGAAGGATGAGGTTTATATACAAGAGCAGCTGAACATTGAGAAAACATCACAGCCCAGTCCAGATCAAGTCGATAAGCCCGGTATTAGCCCATATGTCTGATACCAATCTATAAAGTCCTCTTCAGACTCGTGAAACACATGCAATGGTGCCAAATGCAGGAAGATCACAGGTCAGTGGGTGTGAAGTTTTGTGGGTCCAGCAGCATTGTAAGCAACTCAGCACTGGCAGGAGTCTCCACAGGGCTTCTTCAGTTCCCAGGGCACAGGGTCTCTGTGTAGTGCTGTGTCTTGTCAGTAGAGCGTCTCCAAGGGAGTGAGCAGAGAGAGAGTGTGTCTTCCGCCTCCAAGGAGGAAATGCAGGAGTTCCCAGAATTCTCGGGAGAAGGACATGCCCACACAGAGCCCCATTGGCTATGACCCAATTGACAGACTAGACTTCACCCCTTCTCTTTTAATCCTCTCAAGTCCCAAATGGACACCAGATTATGTAACCACCACAATATGCTATAAATATTCTTCTTAAAGTCTTCTTGTGGTTGTATATTTTCTCTCTCCCTCCCCCTCCTGTGTTCTCTCTCTCTCTCCTTTCTTTCAATACTCAGAAGTTGAGTACCTAGTTGATAGGGAAGGTATGTTTTGAAAATTTTTAAAAACCACTTTATTGGGGGCTCATATAACTCTTATCACCATCCATCCATCGACTGCATCGGGCGTGCTTGTACATATGCTGCCTTGGTTCTTTTCCAGACATTTACTTTCTGTTGAGCCCTTGGGATCCGCTCCTCTTCCACCTCCCCACCCCCATCACCCCCTGATAGATTGCACATTGTTATTATTTTCATCTTGTGTTGAATGTTTTAAGGAAACAGAAGATGATTTGCCAACATTGTAGCCACAATCCGCTCTCACCAGCCCCCGTTTGAGAATTTCAGTTGCGCTGTATCCTCACACTGCACTGCACGAGGCCGGTCATCTTCAGCTTAGTCTTTCTGGCCGGTGTGCAGAAAAATCCATCCTTTTAATTTGTATTTCTCTGATGACTTACCATGTGGAGAGTCTTTGATCACTTATAGACATTGTCTTGTGATGTGTTTGGTCACCTTTTAAAACAGCTTTGGAACTTTATTCCGATACATTACCTATGCAACACGCCGCAGCAGCTTTAAGTGCATGGTTCGAGGGATTGCAAGAAGCGCACAGGTGTGTCATCAGCACCACAGGGAAGACACACCTCCATCTTTCCACCCTCCCCCCAAATCCCTGCTGCCGTTTTCCAGTCAACCTTCATGCTTGCTCTCAGCCCCAGGGGACCTGCTTACTGTCACTACAGAGCAGCTTCCTTGGCTCTAGGCTTTTCTGCACGTGGACTTACTCGTACAGCAAGGCCTCTTGGGGTTTGCATCTGTCCTTTCGCCTGATGGTTAGAGCTTCGGCATGTTGTTGCTTCTGCCGGTGACACTCTCCCCGGTGCCTGAGCAGCATCCCACTGTATGTCTGTCCCACAATTTGTGCACTTGTGTACCTGTGGGGGGCCATTCAAGTTGAATCCAGAATTTGATTCCTCTGAATAAACTGTTTTGGACATTTCTGTACCAGTTTTTGTTGAAGATTTTTAAAAAAATGCTAACCACCTAGGAGCAAAATAATTGAGTCCTGTGGTGGGTATATGCTTGGCTTTCTAAGAAATCCCAGCCACTGTGTCCATCCATCTTGTCAAGCGCCTTCCTCTTTTTTTCCCCTTTGATGCCCCTCTCCTTTACCAAGTATGATGTCCTTCTCTCAGAACTGCTCTCTCCTGACAATATGTCCAAAGTTGGTGAGACCAAGTTTTGCCGCCCTTGCCCCCAAGGAACATCCTGGCTGTGCTTCTTCAGAGACGGATCTGTTTGTTCTTGTACAGGTTGAGTGGACGAGCACTATGTCCAACCAAATGACCCAGACACCGCAGGGTAAATGCTGTAGACACCCCTTTCTGCGACTCTTTGATTGGGATATATCATGGCCCCTGATTGCGTTTTTATTGTGCATTTCTATGATGATGTACTTTGGACATGTTCTCCAGGGATATTAGTGCCCGGAGAAGAACGTCATGCTTGGGGAAGTGGAGGGGCAGTGGAAGAGAGGATTGCACAGTGGCTGCACCAGGGGCTCACACGTAAGAAGAGCGGGGAGGACAGCGCGGACCCGGAGGCGTTTCATCCCCCTGTGCGCAGTGTCCTGTGAGTCAGAGCCGACTCGGTGGCCCCCAACAAGAACAACAATCACCACGACGATGAAGAGTGACGCTAAGGAGCTTTCATGCTCTTATCACCCCTTTTGATTTCCTTTATGAGGGATCTTTGCAGCTCTTTCAGCCATGCTGCCGTGTCCTCCCTGCATGGAGTTGCAGCATTCCGGATGCTGGTTAAACGGAGGCCCTGCGGACGCCATGTTCCGCCCGTGGCTTGCCTTTTCATCGTCTCGATGATGTTTTTGAAGAGTAAAAGTTTCAAATGTAGCAGAAGTTTAATGTCTCAGTGTTTTCTTTAATGGTTTGTACTTTTCACATCCTGTCTAAGAAATCTAAGGAGCCCTGGTGACGCCGTGGGGCCACACGTTGGGCTGCTAACCGCAAGGCCAGCAGTTTGAACCCACCAGCCGCTCTATAGGAGAAAGATGAGGCTTTCTACTCCTGTGAAGACTTTTAGTCTTGAAAATCCACGGGGCATCTCTTCTCTGTGCTGTAGCGTCACTATGAGTTGGAATCAACTTAGTGGCAGTGAGTGCCGAGTGAGTGCTGAGGAATCTTTCCTAGCCAAAGTTTGTATGCCCCCCGGGACTTTAGGGTTTCAGCAATAACGTATGGCGGTATGATTTATTTTGAGTTAGTCATGTCCAACAAGAGTCTATTGCCCATGAATAAGAAGAGCTTACTTCTTCTCTTTCAGTCGGATTGCCTTTCATTTCAATTTCTTGCCTCATGGCGCTGGCTGGGAGTCCCAGGATAGGGCTGGACAGAATGATGGAAGCAGACACTCTTATCTTGTTCTCAATCTTAGGGAAAAGTCTCCCATTTTTCACTATTAAATATTTGGTTCACTGTAGGTTTTTGGTAAAGTCTCTTTATCAGTTTGAAGACTCCCCGCCCCACATCCCCTGTCCTTAGTTTGCTGAGAATTATTATCACATCAGGGTGCTAAATTATGTGAAAGAGCATATAGTTTCTTATTCCCTATTTCTATATTTTGGTCCTACAATAAATTATGTTAATGTTTGAATGCTAAAAGAAGCATACATTAT
Organism: Echinops telfairi; assembly: GCF_000313985.2. Lineage (NCBI taxonomy): Eukaryota > Metazoa > Chordata > Mammalia > Afrosoricida > Tenrecidae > Echinops > Echinops telfairi. Next base: position 3,661,893 of record NW_022103898.1, on the reverse strand, counting down.
TGGTGCACACCTTATTCATACTTTTCATATGTTGCAAGATTTGATTTGCTAAGACTTTGTTAACGGTTTTGCATCTGTGTTCATGGGATGCACTGGTTGGTAGGCTTTCTTTTCGTCATGTTTTTGTATGGTTTTAGTGATAGGTAAGGATGGTTGAAAATCAGGAAGATTGTGTGTCAGGGTTGAATACTTTCACCATACTTATTCAATCTGCATGCTGAGCAACTATTCACAGAAGCTGGATTATCTGAGGAAGAATGCTGCAACAGGATTGGAGGAGGGCTTGTTAACAGCCCAGTATATGCAGATGACACGACCTTGCTTGCTCTCAGTGAGGAGGACTTGAAGCACTTGCCGATGAAGATCAAGGGTTGCGTCCTTCAGTATGGCTAACACATCAATGTCACGCAAGCCCAAATCCTCACAACTAGATCAAGAGGTAACGTCATGATAGATGGAGAAAAGATTGAAGTGGTCAAGGACTTCATCTTGCTTGGATCCACAATCAAAGCTCAAGGAAGCAGCCGTCCAGAGATCAAATGACATACCGCATTGGGTAAATCTGCTGCATGAGATCCCTGTAAAGGGTTGAAAAGCAGGGATGTTATTTTGAGGACTAAAGTGTGCCTGACCACGTGAAAGTTGGACATGGAATAAGGAAGACTGAGGAAGCATCCATGCATTTGAGTGAGGATGCTGGGGAAGATGACTAGAAGTACCACGGACTGCCGAAAGGACAAGCCCACCTGTCTTGAATGAAGTACAGCCAGGATGCTCTTTAGAGGCAAGGATGGTGAGATGTCATCTCACGTACTTTGGACATGTTGTCAGGAGGGACCAGTCCCTTGAAAAGAACGTCAAGCTTGGGAAAGGAGAGGCGTGGCAGAAATAGAAAGGGCGGATGATGAGATGGATTGACACAGTGGCTGCAACGGTGGGCTCAAACATCACAGCTGTGAAGGTGGGGAGGACCAGGTGGTGTTGCCTTCTGTTGTGCATCAGGCGACTGTGAGAGGGAACAAGCTTGACGGCCCCTGGCAACCACAGCATCTGTGAAGATGGGCTGCACCAGGCCAAAGGCAGTTCCCATTGCAATCCCCCTGCCTCTGAGCGTGTAGGAGAAGCTGGCCCTGGGGCCTCGGTCCCCAACATTACATCTTCCGAGGATGAGATGGCATAGGACAGGGGATGCTTTATTCCGTTGCACATAGGGTGGCTTGAATCAGAACCAAGGAGCTGGCACTGACAACACCAGCAGCAGCAGCAGCGGCTCGGCAAAGTAACTGGAGCTGCCTCCCCGTTCCCTAAATGTCTGTAAGAATTCGTTGTGTAGAGTCACTTTTGCCTTTTCCTAATGCATCATGCATTTCCACCAGTGGAGCCATCTGGGCCCATGGTTATTTTTGTAGGAAGGTTTTTAATCGTTAATTCAACGTCCTTCATAGTTATAGGGACATCCATGCTGTTTATTTTAATTAGAGAAAGTTGTAATTTGAATCTTTCAAGGAATTGTTCTATTCCATCCAAGCCGTTGAATTTATTGGCATGGCATTTTCATAATATTTCCATTTTATCTTTTAATAATTATAGAATCTGTAGTGATGCCACATGGGTCATTCCCGATATGGAAAACCTGTGTCTCTTCTCTTACTGCCGTCTTCAATGACATTCTCTTTTCTCTTCATCGCTTTCGCGTTGGTTCTGGGTCTGGTGACCTTGTAGGGCAAGGTCAAATCTCTAAGAGTAGACAGTAGAGAGCCTCATCTTTCTCCTGAGGAGCAGCTGGTGGTTTCAAACCGGGGTTGCAGCCCAACTCGCCACAACAGATAGACAAAGTTTGTGAACTTTATTGATGGTTTCTACCTACCGGATTTTTATTTCATTGATAGTTTTTCCTCTGGAGTTTTTTTGGGGGTGTGTGGCTATTTTATTTTTCCCATTAACTTTGTATTTTTGCTCCTTCCAATTGTTTGCTTTTAAGATTTCCTTCTCTTCTCGCTTCTTAAAACAAAAAGTGAGAGCACAACTTTCGACCCTTTCTTCCTGTCTCCAACATCAACAATCAAACCTATCAATATTCCTCTACATTCTGCCTTAGCTGCATTTCACACGCTTGGACATGCTTTGTTTCTTTCTGTATGGCACAAATTATTGTATGATTTCTCATTCCACTTCTGGTTTGACCCATGGGGAACTTGGTAGTTTACAATTTAATCTTTGGAGGATTCTCTGGGTAGCTTCTTTTGTTGTTGATTTATAATTTCTCTTTTGATCACAATTTTGCTTTACTGTAATTCGATTCCTTTAGATCTCCCTCAACCACTTGTCTGTCAGTTCTGTCAGTGTGTTGTACTGTGGCTGGGCTTGCATATGCTGTGGTGTTGGAAACGAAGCAGCCGGGATTTCAAATACCAGCCGGGTCACTCACAGAGGACAGGTTTGAGTGGGCCCCACAGACTAAGAGACTAAGAAGGACCTAACAGTTTACTTCTAAAAATCATTGTCCAATTCCCTCAGAGAAGGGTCACAAGGAAAGAATGAGACAGCCAGGGTGCAGCACAGCACTGACTGAACACACAACTTTCCTCTAGTTCTTTAATGCTTCCACCTCCACTATCATGACCCCAGTTGTACCTTACAAACCCAGCTAGACCAGAACCTGCACACTGGTGTAGATAGGAGCTCTTGACACATGCAGTCAGAACAGGTAACCCCTCAGGAGCAGCAATGGGAGTGGCAATGTCATGAGGGTGGGGGGAAGGTGGGGGGAGAAACGGGGAACTGACTACAGTGACACATAGTTTGTCCCCTCACGTCCCCCCCCAGGGGGACAAACCACAATAACGTGGATGAAGGGAGACAGTGGGTGGTGTAAGATATGAAAATAATAACAATTTATAATTTATCAGG
>NW_022103898.1:3654887-3658883 GCF_000313985.2 Echinops telfairi | reverse complement strand
AGAAAGAAAATATTTTGAAAATTATGAAGGCAACATATGTACAAATGTGCTTGATAAAATTGATGTATAAATTGTTATAAGAGCTGTAAGATCCATATATATATATGTAACATTGTCCGGTAAAAAGTCTCATGAGTAGCTAGCAGAGCCCACTTTCTGATACAGTGCTGGAAGGAGAGTCCTCAGGCTGGAAGAGGTGCCTCCTGAAAACAAAGTCTACTTTAACGAAGTGGGTGGAGTAATGCTTTTGGAATCCTCACTTGTGGATGGTGCACAACTGAAAATGAGAAGACATGGCCGCAACCATCCATTCATAACTGGAGTGGGCGGAGCATCAATCGAGGCCAATGGCAGACATCGGCAATGAAAGGAAACACATAAAGACTACAGGTGGCAGAGGGGAGCCCAAATGGTCTGCGATTGGGTATTTTGAATTGGACAATCATTCGTCCACTCGACTGGGAATGCCGGACTGAAGAAGAATGGTACCACATTCATTGTAAAAAAGAACATTTCAGGATCCAGCGTGAAGTATGCTGCTGTCAGCGATCGGACGGTATCCATATGACTACAAAGAAGACCAATGAGTACGACTCTTATTTGGATTTCTGCATTAATGGCCCAAATGGAGTAATTGAAGATTTTTAACAATGCTATGAAATCTGAAGTGATCACAGATGTAATCAATATCAATATACTTTGATAATTACTGATTATTAGAATGTGAAAGTTGAAAACCAAGAAGGACCAGTAGTTGGAAAATAGAGCTTTGGTGATGGAAATAACGGCAGAGGTGGCGTGTTGGGATTTTGCAAGACCAATGACTTACTCAAAATGACTTATTCACTGCAAACACTTTTGTGGCAGTGACATCATCTTCTGTCAACTCGAGGAAGGGGTGGAGTCTAGCCTGTCAATCAGGTCATAGCCAATGAAGCCTCTGTGTGGGCGTGGCCTTCTCCTGAAGATTCTGGGAACTCCTGACTTCCTCCCTGGAGGCAGGACACACACTCTCTCTGTGAGACATTCCTGTTGACAAGCCATGTGGAGCTCCACTGATGGAGCCAGAGCCCTGGAGCTGGAGGAGCCACATAAGAGACCCACGCCAGTGCTGAGATGCTTCCACCACCACTGGATCCACAAGACTTTCCACCCACTGGCCTGTGATCTTCCTGCACTAGGTGTCATTGCAGGTGTCGCATGAGTCTAAACAGGAATTTATAGACTGGTATCAGACATATGGACTCATATTGGACTTTTGGATTTTATCTGAACTGAGCTGGGATGTTTTCTTTTTTTTTTTTTTAAATCATTTTATTAGGGCTCATACAACTCTTATCACAATCCATACACACATCAATTGTGTAAAGCGCATTTGTATATTCATTGCCCTCATCATTCTCAAAACATTTCCTCTCCACTTAAACCCCCGGCATTAGGTCCTCATTTTTCCCCTCCCTCCCCGCTCCCTGCTCCCTCATGAGCCCTTGATAGTTTATAAATTGTTATTTTGTCATATCTTGCCCTGTTTGACGTCTCCCTTGGGATGTTTTCTTAATATACAATTATTCTTTGACATAAAGCTCTCTTTTACATTTATATGAGTGTCTTGTATTTGTTTCTCTAGTCAACTCAGACTAACACAACTTTTTGTCATGAGTGTAAATGGTGATTATACATACACGTGGGCCTCACCAATCGGAATACATAAGCATCAAGTCAACTCCATCTATGGGAGGAGGCGATGGAGAAGCTTAATATCATCCATCAGAACAGGTTATCATACAGCATAGCTAGACATCTGCTTTCAGTCATGATCTATCTGCTATCAGGAATGATCTCCCTCTTTTCGCATCCTCTTCTGGATAGAGTTTGAATTTCTGAGAGCCCTCTGTGGATGTACCTATACAACAGGTTTTTAATTCTCTTCAGCAAAATTCTGCTTGTGTGTATTTATGACATTGTCATATGCAAGTCCAGTTTGAAGCTGAAGGATGTTCAAAGAAGTCCATGAGAGTCACTGTATGACCTTGAGTGTATCCCAACTGAATTTAGGGACCATCTCAAGAGCAGTTTTGACATATTGAATACTCATGATTGAAGAGCAGAGGATTTGTGGAGTGATGTCAAGAACATCACGCATGAAGAAAGCAAAAGGTAATTAAGATGACAAGAAAAAAAAAGAAGAAATGGATGTCCCAAATACTCTGACACTTCCTCATGAGCGTAGAGTAGATGAAGCAGATAGAAGAAATGATGAAGTAAAAGAGCGGACCAGCACATTTCAAAGGATGGCCCCCAAAGACAAAGTATTCTCTAGAAGCGTGTGAAGACATGGAGTGAGAGAGCCTAAGGGAAAGAACGTGCTCAGCATTTCTCCCGCTGAAGGAACCGAAGAAAAATGTCAAGCCTTGAATTGAAATACTGCAGGATTCTATGGAGAAAGCATTGAACAGTGCTGGAAGCATCAAGGACTGGAATACACAGAGTCACTGCACCGAAAGCATGGGATAGCATTCAACCACGTCAGGCATAGCACACGATGAAGAACCAGTGGTATTGAAGGAAGACGTCTAAGTTGCACTGAGGGCATTGGTGACAAGTCAAGGCTCCAGGAATTGAAATAACAATTTAAATGTTTCAACAAACACATGGCAGGCTGGAATCACTCAGGTGTGTGGTCATGACATTTGGGTAACAGCTACCTGGCCAACCAATTGGAAGAGATGTATTTTTTTTTGGTGCCCGTTCCAAAGCAAATGGATAAACACAATGCAGAAAATACACACAAGCACAATTTTGCTGACGAGAATTAAAAATCTCTTGTATCAGTATGTTCATCGAGAGCTCTCAGAAATTAAAACTGTATTCAGAAGAGGATGTGCAATGAGAGATGTCATTGCTGATAGCAGCTAGATCATGGCTGCAAGCAACAAATACTAGAAAGATGTCTATCTATGTTGTATTGATTATGTAAAGGCATCCATCTGTTTGGGTCATAATAAATTGTGAATAAGATTTCAAAGAATGCAATTTCATAGCAATTAATGGTACTCATGTGGAACTTTTACGTGGACCGAGAGGCAGTAGTTTGAACAGACCAAGGTAATACTGCCTGCGTTAAAATCGGGAAAGGTATTGCTCAGGGTTGTGTCCTTCTATGACACACGGATTCAATCTGTTTGCAGAACAAATATCAGAAGAAGCTGGACTGCAGGAAGAAAAAGGCGGTGTGGCAGAAACATGATTTCATGTCAGCTTGATCTAGAAGGATAGGGGTGGAGTCTAGCCTGTCAATCAGGCCCGATGAGGCCTCTCCTTGTGGGTGTGGCCTTCCCAGGAGGATTCTAGGAACTTCCTCTCCCTTGATTCTGCCATCAGAAGAGAGGGGCCTCTCTCTCTGTCTCTCTGCTTCCCCTTCCTGTGGACAAGTCACATGGAGCCACACTGATGGCAGCCAGAGCCCTGGGGATGTGTTTGTCACCATTGGATCCACAAGACATTCCACGCACTGGCCTGTGATCTTCCTGCATTCGACATCATTGTGAGTGGCAATGTGAGTCTGAAGAGGAATTCATGGACTAGTATTGGACCTATGGGCTAATATCAGACTTATGGACTTGATCTGGAATGGGTTAGGATGTTTTCTCAGTATTCAACTGCTCTTTGATAAAAGGCTCTCTCTTACACAAATGAGTGTCTCTGGATTTGTTTGTCTAGTCAACCCGGACTAACACAGGTATATTAGGATTGGAAGAAGATTTATTAACAACATGCAATGTGAAAATGACATACCAACCTTGCTGAAAGTGAAGAGGAATCTAAGTGTTGATTGATGAAGATTGAAGTGTACAGCCTTAAGTATACAGCCTAGGTGGCCGCTTGTGGGTCTTCACGTCTTCAAGCCCCAGACAATCAGGCTCTTTCTCATACACACGAGTGTGTGTTTCTCTAGTCAGCCCTGGCTCACACGGAAGTCCTCAGGGGATACTAGAT
>NW_022103898.1:3652988-3654081 GCF_000313985.2 Echinops telfairi | reverse complement strand
TCCCTCTGAGTTGATGGCAGGGGCTTTGTTTTACACGGGGTATGCCTTAAGATCCCTGGTGGTGCTGTGGGTAAATGATAGGCTGTCATTTGCAAGGCCAGCGGTTCAAACCCACCAGCCCTCCTGTGAGCGAAAGAGGAGGCTGTCTGCTCCCATCAGTAAATAATTCAGCGTCAGAAACCCGAAGGAGCCCTTCTGCTTCGTCCTATGGGGGTGTTGTGAGATGACTTGACAGCCCTGCAAGAGCCTTTTTAAGGGTTGCCTGGTGCAGCCTGATGTTTTTCTACGAGCTCTTTTCCCCTGTTGACAGGCTGCCATGCGTGATGGGATGGCAGGCTGTTTGTCTTTCCTCTGGTTGACTGTGCGGTCTTTGGGGTCTTCTTTTCCACTGGACACGGAGGTTTGTTTCGACAGGCCGCTGAGCTACGTGTGGATCCGCCTGATCTTGTTAGAGCTTGTTTTTGAGCTTCGTTAGTGCGGGTGAGAGGAGCAGGCGCCCGGGGAACAACTTAGTCCTGTTCCTGAAGCAAAAGCCTTTCATGGTCGGTATCGATTGCTCTGACAATCAACCAAGTCTTTCAACTCAGGCACGATGGAATTAAAAGATCCTCCAACTGTGGATAAACCCTGGGGAATGTCCACTTTTAGCTTCTCAGCAGACATCCTTTTGTTGTTGTTGTTTTTGTTCTGCTCTTGTGCTGTTTACCCAAAGTCCCAAGAGGATGGCTGTAACCACTGTGAGGAGGGGTGCAGGACGGGGTCCATGTGACTCGGCACCAACTCAGTGTCACCCAAGAGCAATACTAAAGTCTCACGGGAGAACCCCCTGAAGTCTTAGGGGGGCTCTTTCTCTTCTGACCACATGTCTCATAAATTCAAGTTGTCTCCATCTCTCTAGATGCCCATCTCTGTCTCTTCAGCTCATCCCAGAAGTTGGCCAAGGTGGCCGTGGTAGCCACATCATTTCATGTCAACTTGATAAACAGAGTGCAGTGGTGGAGTTGAGCCTGTCAATCAGGTCACAGCCTGATGATGTCTCCTGGTGGGTGTGATCTTCTTTATTATTATTATTTTTTTCTTATTTTGTGAGTGA
>NW_022103898.1:3649824-3651201 GCF_000313985.2 Echinops telfairi | reverse complement strand
AACACCAACAAGGGTAGCATCTCTCTTTGTGTCAGTTCTGATGGGGTTTGCTGAGAGTCTAGTAGGGGTGGCCTGATGTTTGGGGTCAAGTTCAGAAAGCATTTCAACAGTACACCTTCAAAAACACAGTGCAAACTGTGAGCAGGATGGACTGCATGAGGCTGCCTTCTCTCAGGGCTCACCCGTTTTCCCACCTTTGACAACCTCACTACTTCATCCTACCCCTACTTTTTAATGCGAGTTCAGGGAAAGTTTATAGAGCAGATCCTACTTTTACCGCCAACAATTCATACACATTCCAATTCAACTCATCTATTGCAACCCCCTCCATATCCCTATCCCACTCCCTCCTGATGTTTCCTGGTTCCATCCTTCCCCCTTTCTAGCTCTTCTGAATTTTGTACTTTAGTACAAATGCCGTCCCATTGATCTTAAAAGACTGACTATCGTAACTCGGAGATGAGCCTAGTTCCATACTGAAAAGGGGATTGAGTCATTGTCTTGGAATTTCCATCAGTGTCTATCTGACCACTACTCTGGTCTCTTTCATAATTTGGGGTTTTGCCTTACATTTTACTCCCACTCTATCCAGGACCATCGAATGTGGCTCTTTTCAGAGCAGCTGGCAGTGGTAGCCGGGCACCATCTAGTTCTTCTGGTCTCAGAGTTTTGGAAACCTGATGCTTGTGTGGTCCATTGAACGATTTGTGTCCATGTGTCTTTAGATTATTGTCACCCTTCTTGCCTCTGAACACGGAGAGAGCAATGGCTGCACCTTAGATGGCTGCTCATGAGCTTTTCAAACTCTGGTGGCTACTCACCAAAGTAGGGTGTGACCTATGTTCTATTTATTGACCTTGGTGGTCCCTGAGACTATGGTCCGGTTTCCCCAGGCTTGATGACTCATTCCTGAAAGGCATTTTGTTATGTCTAAGACATTTTCATAACTTTGTATGTTCCACCAAACTCATGGATACATTTGCATGAAAAGTAAGTACACATACTCACATATTCTGTGTCAAGTCTATATGTATCTGTGGGCACATGGCCCCTTTCTCCCTCCTACTTGCTCAGGCTATGTGCTTATCCAAACATCTAATCACAGATCTCCACCGGTGCAGGGTTGTGCATGTAACAGGGTTTGCTTCTGTTGCCTTCAAATCTTGCAAACCTCCCCGTATCTCCCCTGGCCTCCACCATTTCCCCCCTAAATTACCTGTTACTGCGGATTGCCTTTCCCTTCACCCACATGAGCACCTCTAGCCCAGGACTGCCCCTCTCTCCCTTTCTCATCTACCTCTAGTAGCCATCCAAGAATGTTTCTCTTTGTGTGAAATCTCTTCTTGATTTTAATAATGGTCGTCTCAGACAGAATTT
>NW_022103898.1:3646934-3648735 GCF_000313985.2 Echinops telfairi | reverse complement strand
GTCAGATTCAGAAGCGGATGTGGAACCAAGGATACTATTGCTGACAACAGAAGGGTCTCAGCTGAAAACGAGAAGACCCGGAAGATGTTAGCTTGTGTTTTATTGACCACACACAGGAATTTGACTGTGCGGGTTAAACTAACTCAGGATAAGGTTGGGATGAATGGGAATTCTCAACACATCATTGAACTCATGGGGAACTTGCCTATGGATCGAGAAGCAGTCATTGCAGTGGGACAAGGGAACATGGCTTGATTTAAAATCAAGAAAAACATGCTTAGAGTTATATCCTTTCACTGTATTTATTCAAGTTGTATGCTGAGCAAATAATCAGCGAGACTGTACTGTATGAAGAAGAATTTGGCATCAGGATTGGAGGAAGACTTAACTATCGGTGATATGCAGATGACCTAGCCTTGCTTGCTGAAAGCGAGGATCACTTTGAACACTTGGTGCTGAAAATCAAAGACTGCGATCTGCAGCATGGTTACGATTCAACGTAAAGAAAAACCAAATCCCCACAATTGGGCCAACGAGCAACGTCAGGACAAATGGAGAAACACATGAAGTTGTCGATGCTTTTCTGCTGCTTTCCTCATTGCTTGCTCTGACAAACAGTGTCAGTGGGAGCAGCAGTCAGGGGATCCAATGACGCGCTGCGTCGGGCAGGTCTGTTTCACAAGACTTCTTTAAAATGCTGAAGCTCAAGGATGTCGCTTTGAGGACCAAGATGGGCCTGACCCAAGTCACGGCGTTCTCAATCGACTCCCATGCACTTGAAAGTTGAAAAATAAGTAAGAAAGACAACATCAGAATTGAAGCCTTCGAATGCTGGTGCTGGCGAAGAATGTTGGACGTACTGTGGAGTGCTGAAAGTACAGACCAATCTGTCTTGGAAGAAGTCTAGCCAGAATGCTCCTTAGAAGCTAAGATGGTGAGCCTTTGTCTTACCTACTTTGGACATGTTATTGTGAGAGACCACTCTCTGGAGAAGGACATCATGCTTGGTAAGGTAGAGGGCTAATGAAAGGAGGCAGATCCTTAAGGGAATGGATTTACAGTGACTGTGACCATGGCGTTAATATAAGAGTCATTGTGAGGATGGCGCAGGACTGGGCAGTGTTTTCTTCTGTTGTGCCTTGGGTCACTATGATTTGGAACTGACTCAAGATCTCTTAACAATAGCACACTTAGCAACAATACCAACAATGTTTATGTGGGATATTGCTCTGTGTTTTCCTTTATTAGGGGTGTTTTTGCCTGGTTTTAGGGTAATGCTTGCTTCATCAAATAAATTTTCAATTTTTCCATCCTTTTCTTTGTTCAGGAATAGTTTGAGTAGAGTTGATATCAGCTCTTCTCTGAATGTTTGGTGGAATTCACCAGAGAGGTTGCTGGGCTCAGACTATGCCTTGGTGGGAATCTCATTGGTGGGATCCATTTCTTCTTTGTGATGGATCAGATCTCTTCTCTTGCTTAGCATTCCATGTTAGTTTATTCCTCCTCTCTTTCTAATTGTTGCAGATGTTGGGTTAAGGTGTTGATTTGGGTTCTTTTAAAAATGTTATTTATTGATTTCTACCAAATACATCTGTTAGAAATGTGTCTCTGAGTATCTCTGAAATATGTCTCTGAGTATCTCTGAAATGTGTCTCTGAGTACCACTGGTTGGACATGCATTGCTGGGTCCTGCTGTGGTTCCGCCCCAAATATTTTGGTGCGTTGTGTCTCCCATCTGATTCAGTGAAGTTTTAAATTCCGTTTTGCTTTCTTCTACTGTGGTTCTAACTCAGCCATCCCA
>NW_022103898.1:3644197-3646007 GCF_000313985.2 Echinops telfairi | reverse complement strand
CAGTTGTGTGGTATGTGTCATTGGTATGTGTCATGTAGTTGTGTGCTATGTGTCATTTACTTGTGTGACATGTGTCATGTAGTTGTGTTGTATGTGTCATGTAGTTGTGTGCTATGTGTCATTTACTTGTATGACATGTGTCATGTACTTGTGTGACATGTGTCATGCAGTTGTGTGGTATGTCATGCAGTTGTGTCGTATGCGTCATGCAGTTGTGTTGTACATGAACAAACTAAGTCCCGAAGGCAGGCATGTTTGTTCTGCTCTTACTTGTAAGCAAAGACTTAAATACCAAAACCGAAACAATACAAAAGCTCAACAGCAACAACAATAAACACGAAGCAGAACAAACTCACTGCCCTAATCGGTGCTGACCCACAGAGACTCTGTGGAGCAGGGGGAACTTTCCCTTCGACTCCCTGAGCCTGTTTACAGGAAGAGAAAGCCCCATCTTCCGCCCTCGGAGTAACTGATGGCTTCGAACTACTGAGTTGGCAGTTAGCAGGCCAACATGTAACTACTGTGTAATGGGGTTCGCTGATGTGTCGAGGCAGGTCGCTGTAGAGCCTGGTCATTTGTGTAGGTCTTTGTAGGTAGGCTTTATCAGATTGAGAATCTTTCCTTTTATTTCAAAGTGACTTGCTCTATTTTTTAGGGGAAAAAACCACGGATGATATTTTACTTTAGAACAAAGTGAGTTTTTGTATCTATCAAGGTGATCAGACAATTGTTCTCCTGTATTGGCTAAGATGGAAACTAACATGGGTTGCTTTTCTAATGTGAACATGATCTTGTATTTGGGGTAAATAGGGTAAACCATGATATATGTGTTACTTTTGTGTCATTCCTAGCAGTGTGCTAAGTCTGCACTGCGGAGTTTACGTCTCTATGCACCATGGAGGCTTGCTTTCCATCCTTCCGACGGTCAGCTTCTGATCGCGAGGCTAGTCTGACGCCATGAGTTTGGAAATGCTGCCCCTTTCCTTCTTTGTCTCTGAAAGAATGTGTGTTAAGTTTAGAATTCCTCATTAGTGTGTGGTAGAACTTCCCACGGAAGATACCTATGCCTGGAGCTTTTTTGTTGGAAGTGCCTGCACTACTTACTTAATTTCTTTATCATTGCTCACACGATTTCAATTTTCTGTCTTCTCTTCAGGCAGTTTTGGAAAGGTGTGTGTTCCTAGGAATGACTCATATTCATCTAAGTTTTGAAAATTCGTATTATGAAAGCAGATTCTATCATCTCCAGGACCATAGTGTTATAATCTTTATATAAAAAGATTCTAATGGTCTCTCTTCATTTCCTTTCTCTTGAGATATCTATCAATTCCCCACCCCCACTCCACACTCTCTTAAAGAGTGAAGTTTGGGCTTTGTGACCCCTTTTATTGTATTTTTTTAAAGTGATTTTGTTCTTTTTAGCCTTTGGGATCCCCTTCTCCCCTCGGAAGCATCAACGGTAATCACGGGAGGGTTTGTCATTGTTGGGGTACAGTTGCCAATTTCTGCTTTATCTGTTTGGAGGTGCATGTAAATTTAGGAAGTGATATACAGTTCTGGTGAATTAAAGCTTTTATCAGGGACAAAGCACTCCTGGGTAAGTGCTGGGCTGCTAATGGAAAGGTCGGTGGTTCCAGCCCACCAGCCGCTCAGTGGGAGGAAGAGGTGGCTACCTAATCCTGTAAAGATCGATAGCCTTGGAAACTCGATACAGAGTCATTTTTAGTCGGAATCTACTCCGAGGTAGTGTGTTTGGTTGGTTGGTTTATTTACCTCTAGTAATTATTTACTTTATATTTCTATTCATTAT
>NW_022103898.1:3636099-3644004 GCF_000313985.2 Echinops telfairi | reverse complement strand
GCAATGACATTTGGTAATGTCATGTAATGACCTTCCATCATGTAATGCGATATGATGCGATGTGACATGATGGGGTGGGATGGAGTGGTGTGGGGAGGTGTGGAAGGTAATGGCATTCAAGAAAGTAATGTACTGGCCTTCCATGATGTCATGTGATGGATATGATGGGATGGGGTGACATAATGTAATATAATGTAATGATTTTTGTAATGTAATGTAATGCAATCATATCCTGTCGTGTAATCATAGGGGAAGCATACTAGTGTATGGAGTAGAGAACCTTGTCTTTCTCCCCTGCAATGGCTAGTCGTTTCAAACTGCTGAGCCCGGGGCCATCAGCACGACACATAGCCACTATGCCACCAGCTTTTTAATGGAAGCATTAAGTATATTTACATTAATGGGATTTCAGATGTATTTAGATAAATCTTCCAATTTATTTGAAACATTGTATCCTAGTTGATTGCTGTTCTCTCCCTTTTGAATTTTGGTTTTTTTAATTCTAATTTTTCTCTTTTAGTTGATAAATATACACTCTTGTATTTTATTAGTTACCTTAGGAATGATAATGTATATCATTTATTTCTCCAATGCCAACATTAACCGATACTGCTCCCCACCTCTTGGGGAAATACAAGGAGTCTAGCATCCTTGAATTCCACTTGTCTCCTTCTGATATGTATCCTAGTGTGGCTTGGATTTTAATTTTCTATCTCTATTTATAGTTATATGTTTTAGGATCCATCAGACAAAGCGATGGTTGTTTTCGCAGTTAATGTCTATATAGATTTATTCCCTCATTTGCTGCTAATCTGATCTTAATAATGCCTCGCTTCTGTGTTCTGTGCGGGATAATTCTTCTGTTTCTTGGACAACTTTTGGAATTTCACTTCTTTGTGTCGGATTGCTGTGGGTGCCATTTCTCTGCTCTTGTGTGTGCACTTCCTTCCTATCACCTTGTGGACGGATTCGCTGGGACTGCACCTCCAGGAGGGGTTAGAGGTTAGAGCAGAGGCCAGGTTAGTTTCTTTGGCTTCCACACGTGGATGGGGAGAAGTCCGCCAGCAGTCTCTGACTACTCCCTCGAAGAGAATCCACCCCTGGTGGTATTTCTGGGAGAGCACTTAGAGGAAGAGCCCCTTCCACAAGAGCACATTTTGTGGCCCTGGCGGAAAGACCCACTTTGGTGATGGCTGTAGACGAAGGATTCACTTCCAAGGTGGCGCACACCCATGGCTGGCAGTCTGGGGTGGTTGTTGGTAGAAGCTCTCCCCATGGGCTCCATTGATATGGAAACTGGCCTTTCCCAGAGTCCATGGGAGAGAGCAGGGATGCCATTTATCGCCTGGGACCAGAAGCCACTCTGCCATTTCCACAATGCCCCATTGGTGACACTCCTCATTGCTATTCAGGGATGCGTGCATTCCAGAAGGTGAGAAATATGGGGGGCCGTTTGGGAGACTGGTCACCACACTCAACGACTCGGGTTCTTTATCTGCTTTATTTTTGCCACAGGTTCAAGGTACAACCGCGTTCTTGTTCTTCACATACCTGTCGGTTTGGTGGCTGACTCACACGGGGGACTGACAGAGCAGTATGTGGCTCATCACAGCATTTCATCACTACCCGGTGTGGGAGTAAATGAAAGGTTTATTGGCAACTCACAGGGGACCTGGCAAAGGAAGAAGCAGCCATTGGGGTGATGCTCGGGCGAGGATCTGAGAGGGGAGGATGGGAGGGGGAGTCCAGGAAGGGCTCGGGATGTTTCCCTGGGAAAGAGTTGGGTCGTGTGGGAGGGCAGGGGCAGCTGAGGGCTGCGATGGGCCCGCAGATTGAGGGTCAATGTAGAAAAGCAGAGCTCGTTTCTGATATGGAGTCGAAGAGACTGTGGGACCCCAGCTTCCTCGCAATTGAGGATCAGAAGGGGATGAAACCCGTAGAGGAGTCTTCACTTGAATAAATAAAGTCCACACGGAGCTCTTATGATGAAGTGCACAGTTCTGACAGCCCCCGGGAAGCCGGAGGGGCTGGAGGCTACGCACAGCATGGGACTCACAGATCTGTTACGATGCCCTGTGGGCGGGCGCGATGCAAAGGTGCAGATGGTCATGTCAAAGTTCAAATGGCCGTGGTGCTGATGGATGGCAGAGCCGGATTTAGTCAGTTTTGCTAAGTGTCGGCTGCTGGTTCCTGGCTGGAGCACACTTCCCAGGAGTTCTTCTGGATGATCACATACATATCCACGTCTGTAATTTCTGGAATGCTTATTCAGCCTGCCTCTCTGCAGCGTGGATGGGGCCGGGTGAGTCAGCACACACAGCGAGAGCCAGCGCAGGGCGTTTCTCCTGGAAGTGGGCCTGGCAGCGCCCAGCTCAGGCGCCCTGAGGGGAGACGCCGGTCCCGTGATTTGGGCACTTTGGGCTGATGACCTTCCACTGGCCTTTGTAAAATTAAATTTTTCTTCCCATTTGTTATGGATTGAGTGGCGTCTCCCAGATTGTGTTGGAATCATAACCCCTGTCTTCCTGTGCGTGTCATGTTATGTATGCAGTGTGCAATGACATTTGGTAATGTCATGTAATGACCTTCCATCATGTAATGCGATATGATGCGATGTGACATGATGGGGTGGGATGGAGTGGTGTGGGGTGGTGTGGAAGGTAATGGCATTCAAGAAAGTAATGTACTGGCCTTCCATGATGTCATGTGATGGATATGATGGGATGGGGTGTGACGTGACATAATGTAATATAATGTAATGATTTTTGTAATGTAATGTAATGCAATCATATCCTGTCGTGTAATCATAGGGGAAGCATACTAGTGTCCAGGGAATCCTAAACCTAATCACTTCAGAGTTGTGAAAAGAGTAGCAGAGGCACAGGGACACACACACACACACACACACACACACACAGAGTTGAGAAGACAGATGCCAACTGATGAGGACCCAAGCAGACGAATCTAAAGGCCCAAGGATGCCAATGTTGTGGTGGTAGTAGCTGGTAGTAGCTGGTGCAGTGGTCCAAGCCCCTGGCTGCTAACCAAGAGGTTGATGTCCTCACAGCAGGGGGGGCAGTGGCGGGGTCCCAGCTTCAACCCTATGGGGGCAGTTCTCCCCTGTGCTAGCGGCTCAGGGTGGTTTTGAACTTGCTGGATGGTAGTGGGCACTAGAAGCTGAAATACACACAGAAGAGCTTCCGTGTAGAGCCACACCTGCATTCTGACTCCGATACCACTGAACTGTGAGAAAGGAACTTTCTGTTTCACAACGCTACCCCTTTGTCGTGTTGTTATATGATGGCCCTAGGCAACTTAGACACTTGGTGTCTCAGCCCATTAATGAGAAAGGGCAGGGCTCCCCCGACTCAGCGGAAGGAATCTTGGCTCACGGTTCTTTGCACTCCTGACTCTCCTCGCTGGCTCCTGCATCTCCGGGCTGTGGTGCTCATGGTTCGAGGGGAAGGCCCTTCCCTTGTCTGGTGCTGTTGGCAATGAGGTTGGATTGGTGGTGTGTTCTTCTTAGCAGGCTCTTTTCCATTCATGTAATTTAAAAAATTGTGGCAAAAATATACACAACAAACATTCTCCAATTCAACAACTGCTACATGTGTAATTCAGTGCCATTGATTATGCTCTTTGAGTTGTACAACCGTTATTGATCTCCTTTTCCAGATTATTCCACCACCATGGTCATAAACTCCATGCCCCTTAAGCAAAATCTCTGCCTCCTTCCCCACAGTAACCACTGGTCAAGTTCGGTCTCTTTCTTCGTCTTCTTCAGTCGTTTTTTTGCTCTGCTCTTCACATATCACATATTTCCATAGTTCACTAGCTCTTTAAATGAGATCTACATCATCACAATAAAGTTCTAATGCCTCCCCCCATCACTGCTTGCTCCCCAAATCCTCTTACTCTTTCCATCTCCCACCCACCCCTAGTTCCCTGAGAAATCACTGCATCCACATCCGTCTCTGTGCATCCACTTCTTCTGTGCTTCAGGAACTGCGACTCCCACTGGGAACAAGGGAAAATAAACAGGCCAAAGCATACACGGCAAGAACAAAACGACAATCGTAACGATGACGCCAAGATGAGAATGAAGAGTAAGAAAGAAAAGACCATCATAAATATTGACAAAGAAAGACATTTCTGTCATGGCCTAGAGGAAATTCAAGAGGTGAGTCAATGGACCAAGGACCGTATTACAGCCTGGTTCATCCGCCGCAGCCAAGTTCACAATCATCTGTGTCTGATAGTCAAGCTTTGTTGAGCCCCTTGCCTAGGACTAGAAGGGCTCACAGAGGCCTACTCTGACTGGAGGCTCTGCAGATGGGTGTCTGCAGGCTCTGCCTTGGGTTTCTCATGGGGTGGGGGGCCCAGGAAGAGAGCTCCCAAGAAGACATTGCGGCCTGCTTTTATCCTGTGTACTGTTAGAGCCTAGGTACCGCACGAAGGCCCCCTCCCCAGGGCTTCCCAAGTCACACTGGCAATGAAGAGGCAGCAGGACCTACTGAGCCGAGCTTCCAAGCTTGCTGCGGAGAACAGCACCATCCACGTCTCCCTGGTTTTGGATGCGTGGTTTCGTCTTTTTATACGGCCACTGAAACCTACTCCCGGCAAAGGCTGAAGACCCAGACATGCTTGCAGAATCTTGCTCCGCCCCTGCCTCATCTTCTTGCTCTGACGCATTTCCTGTATCTTCTTCTTCTGTTCCTCTCCTGTCCTCCCTCTTTCCTTCCTCCTCCTTACATTGTAGACCAAGGGGCAGAGATCCACCCTGATGCCTCACTGCATGGTGGCCTCCTTTTCCAGCAGTTCACGCTAAAGACAGCGGTGAAAGATCAGCTCTCTGCCTAGAGTGCAGGTTGTCCACGCAGGACTGGTGGTAACAAAGGCCAGGAGTGGAGCCCAGAGCAGCACCAGCCGTGAGAGTGAAGGCCACGCATCAACTTGGCTGGGCCGTGATTCTCAGTGGTTTGGCAGTTACGCAATGATATGATTTGGCGTTTACGTTATGATTGATATGCTTGGGCAGTTACGTAATGGTATGATTTGGCAGTTATGTAATGATATGCGTTGGCACACGTGTAATGGTATGCTCAAACCCCCCATTTTCACCTAGTGGCCACTCTGCTTAACCACCTGGCGGTCGATAGATAAGTGGGGCATGGTGGGCAGTCATCCTCACCTCACGGGCATGGAGTGGATGAGTTGATTCTGGCTCACAGGGATGCCACAGGACAGGGGAGAACTACCGTGGTGGGTTTCCGAGACTGGAACTCTTCGGATGCCTGGAATAGGACCCAGCACGGATGGGCTGACCGGCTTCCCTGGCTTGCCTGTGGCTTCTCTCCAGCCTGGAGAGTGTGGGGCTCTTGGGGACACAGGGCTGGTGACAGCTGAAGAGACAACTCTGGTTTCCCCTGGGACCTCCTCTCAGTATCTGAGAAGATCCCCACCCAGACCCTGTGTCACTTCAGTGTTGAAAATCTCACCCTTTCAAGGAGCTAAATAAACCTCGACTTTACTTATTTAGCCAGTTAATCTATGTTAAAGCCATCAGAAACGATTTATTGATCTGTTTAAAAGAGAAATCCTGGCCAGAAGATCCCATCACATTTCTTCAACAAATCCCACATTAAGCCTGACAATGAAAACTTTTTCAAGGTAAGATTCAAGAAGAAGAGTGTGATGCCAAGAAAAGGGGGTGTGGGCTCATGGCACATTTAAAGCGTGCAGGGAGTCACAGTCCACCAGCTGGCGGACTGTCCGCTGCATTGGCACCTTCCAGGCCTAGGCCGATTCCTGGCATCCGCGCAGCGGGCCAGCCCAAGAGCAGGATGCAGGAAGATTGAGCTTCAGATCTAGCCCCTAAAATGGGAAGACTCCTGGCCTTGAGAGCTTACTTGTGTTTAAAGCGGCGGAAGGCAGAGGAGAGATTGGGGAAATCGAGAGACTTCAGAGAGGGCTGTGATGTGATACAACCCCAACATGCATATGTGATGACCAGAAAGGATGATACTTGCAAAGCCATGGCTGTGGACGACTTCTGCATGGGGACAAGAGACCTCTGTGGGCCTGGGACACACTGTGGGTTGGGTGGTGGAGGCTGGCGGGAGAGGAAACGGGCAGGAAGACAGCCCAGATCCTCACACCTGACCAGCAGGCACCACCACAATACACAGAGGGAAGGCCGACGTGGTCAAAGGTTTTGTCTTGCTCGGATCCACAATCAAGGCTGGAGTAAGCAGCAGTCGAGAGATCAAACGGCGCTTTGCATGGGGGAAACCTGCTGCACAAGACCTCTTCAGAGGGTTGAAAAGCAAGGCTATTCTTTTGAGGACTAAGTTTCCCCTGACCCAAGCCTTGGTATTTTCAATTGCCTCCAATGCTCGTGAAAGTTGGACACTGAACAAGAGAGACTGAAGAAACATCAATACGTTTGCATTCTGGTGTTGGCGAAGAATATGTGCTGGAGAAGGTACCATGGCTTGCTCAAAGGACAAACTGACCTGTCTTGGAAGAAGCACAGCCGGAGTGCTCCTTCGAGGCCAGGATGGTGAGACTTCATCTTGCACACTTTGGACATGTGGTCAGGAGAGGCCAGTCCCTGGAGAAGGACATCACACTGCGTAGAGGGGCCGTGAGGAAGAGGAAGTCCCTCAGGGAGATGGATGGACCCCGTGGCTGCCACAACAGGCTCCGACAGAAGCACTGCTGCGAGGCGGTTGGCGCAGGGCCAGGGGGCATTTCCTTCTGCTGTGCACAGGGCAGTGACCCAACACACCTGACAACACGAAGAACCAACAGGAAGGGTGGCACGGGGATAAGGGGCCACTGAGCACACCTGGAGCGCACCTAGAGCACACCTTGGCTTGGAGGGTGGACGATGGCGGGAGGGGAAGTGGGCAGGATGCTTGGGAGGTGGCTAGTGAGGGGCCTCCCTGTCAGGCGGGTCAATGTGGATTATGTCTGCAAGTCCACGGGGAGCCATTGGGGACTTCCATGTGGAAGAACAATGGAACTGACTTTTTCCCAGACTACCTGGAGACTGCCCTTGGAATAGATCGTAGGAGGTGGGGCTGAGGCCGGAAGGCTGGTCCCAGGGCTCTCAGGGGGTCCCTGGAAGAGGAAGGACCGACGGAGAAAGAAGCCAAGACTCGACACAGCAAGCCTGGGTAGAAGGAAGTGTTCGACTGGGCAGTGTCATGGATGGAGTGATTTCCCCCTGAATCTGTGCCGGACTGCTCCTGCTTCCCTCCATCACTGCCACCAAGGCGATGCTGACTCACAGTGACCCCTCAGGGCGGACTAGAACTCCCCCTGAGGGATTCTGAGCCCGGGCTCTATGGCAGCAGAAAGGCTCCAGGGGTTGGTGGGTTTGAACCGCTGACCTTGTTGTGGGCAGCCCAGCCTGTCACCTACGATGTCACCAGGGCTCCCGGGTAATCCCCAGACTTGAGGAAGAGAGGCCTGATGGCCCACTGGTTAAGCACTCAGCTGCTAATGGAAAGGTCAGCAGAGAGAGCCCGTCCTGCTCCTCTGTGTAAGAAAGGCCTGGTAATCTGTCCCCTTACAGAGGACCCAGCGGAGGACACCCTCCAGGGAAGCTCTGCCCCGTGCATGTGAGACGGGATTGACGCTGGCATGGGCTTGCTGTTTTTGCTTCACAATTGTGGGTGCAATCCCCACGTTTGGAGCAGGGCCTCTGTGTTAGGTTGATGAGGCCCCATCTGCCAGAAGAAGCCAGCTCCTAGCACAATCACTACGGGTTTGGTAGGCGCAATTGTACAGCGATAATAAGTAAATATTATAGTAAAGTTATAGAGAGCATGAGAGATAAAAGAGATATATAGAAATAAATGGAGTCAGATACATATTATGGTAGCATGCTCACCTCAG
>NW_022103898.1:3632799-3634174 GCF_000313985.2 Echinops telfairi | reverse complement strand
AGGGAGAGGCAGACAGGGAGGAAGGAAGGGAGAGGTGACCTGTCTGCTCTTGGGACCAGCTGAGCCTGGGTTCACGAGAAGACTGTGGGTCTCTGCGTGTCCTAAGACTTCCGTGTCAAATGAACACATACTAAGAGCATTGGTGGCATGGTGGTTATGCATTAGGCAGTGATCTGCAAGGTCAGCAGTTTGAAGCCACCAGGTGCTCTGAGAGGTGGATGGAGCTTTCTACTCCCATAAACAGCTACCATCTCAGAAACTCAAAAGAGGGCGGTTCTACCATGTCCTATAGGGTCGCTATGAGTCGGCATCGACCGGTGGTGGTGGGCGAGGTTTTGTTTAATGACCGCAAAGGGAGCCTACGTGCAGTGGTTGTGTTTAGCTGCTGTCTGAACGACTGGTGATGTGAACTGCAAGCTACTTCATGGCAGAACGATGTGGCAGCCTGGTCCTCGAAACCAGACTCACGGCCCTCGAGTTGATGCTGGCTCATCGCACCCCCCTAGGACAGGGCCGAACTGCCCCTGCGAGTTTCTGGGGCTGTCGCTGTTTACGGGACTGGGTAGCCTGGTCTTTCTCCCACAGAGTGGCTGGTGGTTTCAAACTGCTGACCTTTCCGATGGCAGCTCCATGTGTAACCACTACGCCACCAGATGACACCAGATGTACAGATGACAGCCATGGAACTCCGGGGCAGTTCCTCTCTGTCCTGCAGGGCTGCTGGCTTTGAGATCGCCTCAATAGTTAGGAGGATCCCTCCCAACATGTCAGGGGACGTTTACAGTTGGTCTCAGGGTAACAGTTCAGCCTAGCCTTCAGGACTCCGGAAGGTCTGGATTCCGTGGGGATTTGAAATTCTGTTCTGCATCTCCACCCTTTTGATCAGGATTCCTCTGCTTTGGTCCAAATCCAATCAGGGTGGCCGGGCACCAACCCTGCGGCTGTTGTGGTCTCATGGCAAAGGGCACCGTTGTCCGTGAAGACAACCGTTCATGCGTTGCATCCCTCCCTTCTCTTCCCACCCCCTCCTCCTCTGCTGCTCTCTCGAGCAGAACTCTCCTTCTTGAGGGGAGACAGGGAGCGACTCCAAGGAGTTGCCAGGGATTCCCTTTCAGATGGCGCCAGCATCGACGCCCGCGGAGGGAGCCTCAAGCAATGCTGCCCCCATCACTGGCAAACAGCAGGGAACCACAAAGCGCGGCAAGCACGGACCAACCCGGAGTTGGTGAGTGACACTGGTCAGTCACAAAAGGACAAACATGGTAGGAGACCATGTTATCAAGGGGGAAACCCAGCCCAAGACGTTCGCACCAGTGGTGAAGCAGGAGGCAGAGGGAGGGTGGCAGGAAGGGCAACGAGAGACCAGAGGAGGGGC
>NW_022103898.1:3626155-3630789 GCF_000313985.2 Echinops telfairi | reverse complement strand
TTTTAGCCATCCATGGCAGATCCGATTCTACAGACACAATCAAAGATTTATAAGCACATAAGCATGGTAGGCATATATACACATCTATATATACATGCATGTCATAAGCTTTCGTCATTTGCTAGGCATAGTGAGTTACACATTGAACTACTAGCCACAAGGTCAGTAATTCAAATCCACCAGCCATGCTAGGGAAGAAGAATGGGGCTCTCTACTCCTGCAAATAGATAAATAATAAATAAATAAATAATACATAAATAAACAAACAAACAGATAGATAATAAATAAATAAATAGATAGATAAAAAGAGCAATCAATCAATAAAGTCTCAGAAACCCCTAGGGGCACATCTGCTCTGTGCTGTGGGATCGCTATGAGTCAGAATCAAGTCGACGGCAGGGAACTTGGTTTCCCCGGTTTGGTCTTAGGGAACCCGCTGACACTATGGACTAAGCATTGGGCTGCTAACTACAAGGTCAGTGGTTCAAATCCACCAGCCACTCCACAGGAGACAGAGGAGGCTGTCTGCTCCTATCAAAACTGACAGTCTTGGAAACCCAGGGCGTCGTGGAACTCTGCACCTTTGCATCGCGCCCGCCCACAGGGCATCGTAACAGATCTGTGAGTCCCGTGCTGTGTGTAGCCTCCAGCCTCTCCGGCTTCCCGGGGGCTGTCAGAACTGTGCACTTCATCATAAGAGCTTCGTGTGGACTTCATTTACTCAAGTGAAGACTCCCCTACGGGTTTCATCCCCTTCTGATCCTCAATTGCGAGGAAGCTGGGGTCCCACACTCTCTTCGACTCCGTATCAGAAACGAGCTCTGCTTTTCTACATTGACCCTCAATCTGCGGGCCCATCGCAGCCCTCAGCTGCCCCTGCCCTCCCACACGACCCAACTCTTTCCCAGGGAAACATCCTGCTTGGCCAGAAGGAGAGTCAATGCGAAAGAAGTGGACTCTCCAGGAGTTGGACTCACACAGGGGCTGGAACAAGGGGTTAACACCGAGCACAGAGCAACGGAGCGAGGCTGGCGCGTGCCTGGGCAGCGTTCAGTTCTGTTGTGCATGGGGTCACTACGGGTCAGGCCCCTTTGATGGCACCTAAGCATGATGGCAAAGTGTGAAGGAGCAACAATGTCATTTTGACGACCAAGGAACACCTCATCCGAGCCGAGGCCTTTCCAAACATCTCCTAAACACGTGAACGCCAAGCCGTGAATAGGGGAGGCCAAGGGAGGATTGATGCCTTTGAACTTGGGGGATGGAGAAGAAGCCGGACGGACCACGAGCTGCCGGAAGAATGAGCAGATCTGTCTTGGAAGCAGAGCAGACAGGATGCTTCTTAGAAGAATGACCGGATTTCAGACACACTTTCAACACGTGGTCAGGAGGACCAGTCCCTGGAGAAGGACGTCATGCTTGTTGTAAAGCAGAGGGTCACCAAGAACGAGGGGGACCCCCAACAAGATGGTTTGACACACAGGCTGCAACACTGGGTTCTCACACAGCATGGGCTGTCGATGGGTGCGGGTCGGGGTCCTGTTCCAGCCGGTGCACCTGGGGGCACCGTGAGGCAGAACCCACTCAACGACGGCCCCTAACCACCCTACCTGGGACTGCTTGCTGCCTTTTGAGACTGTTGGCGATGTGTGTCGAAGGTTCTCTTTCTGGTCTGTTTACGCTTTCACCTTCCACAGCTGCCTCATCCAGAGTCTGTGCCCGGTGACTTACGAGGGCAGCACACCGGGTGACCTCTTCCTGCGGCTACTCGTCAGTCCAACCCGCCTGCTGCTCTCCCTCCTTTTCCTTGCCTCCCTGGGTGGGGCCCATGGACCAGACTTGCTGGCAGCTGTCACGCTGTGTGAGTTCATGTGCTGCTTGGCCTCTTCCTGTTGTTTTAGGTGCCATTGAGTGGGCTCTGACCTATGCTGACCCCGTGCACAACACAACCACACCCTGACCGCTCATGCACCGTTGAACCCATGGTCACGGCCGCCGTGTCACTCTGTCTCGCTGAGCACCTTCCTCTCTGGCTGCTCCCCCAACTTGACCAACCACGTTGTCCTTCTCCGAGGGCTGGTCTCTTCAGTCCTGGCCTCTTGCAAGAGGTGTGAATCTGGGGAAGTCTCACAGCTTCTCTCTGCAACACGGCGTTCCTGGCACACAGTCGCTGGTTGCTGTGCAGACTAACTGGGAAGAGAGTGTTCAGAAGCACCTGATGCCTGATTGCCACTGCGCCCGTGAACTGTGCCAGTGCCAGCTCTCGTGAGAATCGCTGGAGGATTGCTTCTGATGGTGGCGGTGTTACTGGGAGACTTTGCTCCCATCCACTCCCCTGGCCATGGAGCACAGTCCTCTCTTTTTCAGTTTCAGTTGCTTCACAATAGATGCTTTTGTTGGCTAGTTCTAGTTCCCCTTTGTTAATTTAGCCATCGCTATATTTATCTTCCTTATTTCCTTCCATTCACTTTCCTTAGTTAAAAAAAAAAAATCCCCTACTCTCTTGTATTGAATATGGAAATCTTTCTTAAAGCTCTGTTTTGTCCAAAACCAGTGAGATAGTTCAGGCCACAGATGTCTCCCAGCACCATTGCAAGAACACTGTGTGTGGTTTTCTTCTTTAATTGTCATTGTTGGGTGTCCTAACTCATGGTGAGCCTCTAGGACAGAGTTGGAGAGCCCCACTGGGTTCTCAAGGCTGGAAGTGTGTATGGAAGTGACTACCTCATCTCTCATCTCATCTCTCTCCTGAAGAGCAGCCGGTGAGTTCAAACTGCCAACCTGCCAGTAGCAGCCCCCCTATTCTCTTCTCTAAATGTTTTGTTTTTCATTTGGACTTTGGTTTCCTCATTGATCATTGAGATGTTTATGATCGCATCTCATTTGTAACATCTTCATGGGAAAATGTGTTAGGTTTTATGGCAACTTGAAGTATGGTTCTTGGGAGAAGTTAGGGGTGGAGTCCAACCTGTCAATCAGGTTGCAGACTGATGACATGTCCTTGGGGTGTGGCCTTGTGTATTGAGGTCGTTAGTTTATTGTGCCAACCTGGCCAATAAACACATGTGGGGTTAATTGAAGGGTGGAGGAATAAATGGCTCTGTGAGCCTCACAGTTGTCATGTGGAAGCCCACGGCTGCAGCTGGGGTCCACCCATCTTCTTCCTCTTTGCACTGTCCCTCGGCCATACCATTCCCAAGCTTCTGGAATGATTTCTCCACTTGGTCTCGTCACACTGTGGTCTGTGCACCATCTGCTCTCCGGCGAGTCTTTGGGATTTACTCAATCTTGCTCAAGGGCTAATCAGTAGTTGGTGTTTGTGACGAATCTGGGCTCTCTAAGGCAGGGACACTCTGTGCACAAGGGCCACAGAGTGACAAGCCTTCTGCCCTTGCAGTAGAGCCCGAAGCAAGGAGTTCATGTCTGTCTTTGAGTGATGGAGGCTCTGCAGGAGAATCCTGTAAGGGGCCAGGCAAAGGCCTGACCAGGCTCTGGTCTACGGTAAAGTCCAGCCCTGGTTTGACCACACTCAGCTCTGGTGGGTAAATAAAAAATCTGACCAGTCCTCCTTGAAGCAAATGTCTCCTCAGGTTAGGTGTTGGCTATTTGTATAATCTCCCAGGTGTCTCTGGACCAGGTGGTTCCCACCAGTTAAGTCTCTGGAGAAGGTTACAAGGGAAGACTTTTAGCCCTAGAAGCTAGAGTTGGGGGCA
This sequence comes from Echinops telfairi, assembly GCF_000313985.2. Taxonomy (NCBI): domain Eukaryota; kingdom Metazoa; phylum Chordata; class Mammalia; order Afrosoricida; family Tenrecidae; genus Echinops; species Echinops telfairi. Next base: position 3,627,076 of record NW_022103898.1, on the reverse strand, counting down.
CTGGCTGCTGAAGGGGGTTGGGGACAGCTCCAATGGCACTGATTGCAATGCACAGCATGATATTGGCCGGATGGATGATCTTCGTAAGCTTCTGTGTTCTTGACTGGTCGTGAATTGCGAGAGATGAATTTCTCCTTTGATCTGCCGTGCATAGAGAAAGACGAATTAAGATTTCCTCCTGGGATCTATGTGTATCTGCTTCCTCTTGTATCTCGTGAGCTTGTTACCTCTGAATGCTGATGCTACCTTATGAAGCATCCATTTCCATAATCTCTGTAATTGCTGGACCCCCTTTGGGATTGCACCTTTTCTTATTATGAACCGCCTCCCCCCGCCGCCCCCCGCTGTTTTATATAGTACCATTGGTTGTGAAATAAGCCAGGTCTGATAGATGTTGATGATTGTGCTTGCCTTTAAACAATGCACAGTCTGCATAGGCTTTTATCTTTAACCTCCTCCAGTTGCTTTGTCTCTGACCCATCTCTCCTCTGCAGGCCCCGGGGCTTTCCTACCCATGGCGGCCAGCCCCCCAGTGGAGTCTTCTGTGTTCGAGGTTCGTGGGGTGGTGGTCACACTTCTTAACCTGCTGCGCCTTAGGACAACACGTCACCACTCCGTCTTTGTGACCTTTACTCTCTTTGGTCTGTCTGTTCTTTTATTTACTTATTTGCAATGAACTTGTTTGTCTCTAAAGACTTCAAATCCATTTCAGTTTTACCCCCGCCCCCCCTTTTTAAAGGCACTCAGACCACTCTTTAGGTTTGAGGCACAAGGAGTCTAGAGGGTTTTATTTTCTGTGTGTGTGTGTGTGTGTATGGGGGGGGGTGTTTAAAGAAACATCCCATATATATATTAACCCAGCTCATCTCAAGAAATGAAATCAATAAGGATCTATATTAAGCCCTCCATATAGGTGGTTCC
>NW_022103898.1:3619742-3622091 GCF_000313985.2 Echinops telfairi | reverse complement strand
AAAAATGCATGTGTATGTTGCCTTTATATTTGAAAGAGTGATTGGCCGACTGTGAAACTCTTGGGCTATAGTTTCTTTCCTGGAGGACATTGTAGGGATGGATCCCTTGGCTCTTCACACTGCATATTACCATGATTAATTCTGAGGGTTGGACTGAGATTACCCTAGTCTTCAAAGTCACATCCTTGCTTTTCAACACATTAAAGAGGTCTTGTGCAGCAGACTGACCCAATGCAGGGCATCACTTGATCTCTTGACTGACACAGCCATGGTATTTGTCACTGCCTCAGATGCACGTGAAAGTTGAGCATTGAAGAGGGTAGACTGAAGAATTGATGCGTTGGAACTCTGGTGCTGCGGAAGAACATTGAAAGGACCACGGACCGCCAAAAGGAACAAGTCGCTCATCCATCTGCAAGAAGTATGGCCGGAATACACCTGAGGAGCAGGATGGCCACACTGCATCTCATGGACTTTGGACTCGTTGTCAGGAGAGACCGGTCCCTGGAAAAGGACATCCTGCTCGATCAAGTGGAGGGGCAGCAACAAAGAAGAAGGTCCCTGACAAGATGAATTGGCACAGTGGCTGTGCCGATGGGCTCAAACAAGGACAGCGGTGAGGATGGTGCAGGACTGATGGCTTTCATTTTGCTGTCCCTCGGGTCACTGAGTGGGAACCGAGCAGCACCTATCAGTAACCACTATCTTGGACTTGAACATTGTTGGTCATTCACCCCGCCCGTCCCCCAACCTTGGGACATAGTCCTCTCATTTGGTCTTAACTCTGGACCTTGTCATTGGATGATATCTCATCTTTCCTGGTCCATGAGCTTGCTCGTCAGAGGCACCAGTTGGATGTATGTTGGAGATCCCTCGCCTTCCACGTCTAGACGTTTTTCTCTTTTCCTTCTAAATTCCCTGCTGATTTCAACTTCACAGTTACTTGTGTTTCTCAACCCTCGCATTTCTATCTCTACTTTAAAAAAAAGCCTCCTTTGAATTTCCCTGTGTAAACCTCTCTGCTGGGTTTACAGTCCAGAGTCAACTAACAAAAATCTCTCCACCCCTTTCCCACCGGCCTCGGTCACCGGATATTCCATCTCTTTCTGTTTTCTCTTGGTACTTCTGTCTCTGGGTGGGCCAGACACATAATCATGCTGAAAGAGGTGGTGTGTGTTAAAAACACTTTGATTGGTTATGAGTGCAGCTGGGTATTGCAAACGCGTTTCCCAATAAGGTAGTCCTTGAAAACCCGGCAGAATAACGAAGGCCGTGCTTGTGTTCGAGTTGTTCTAGTTGTACTTCTCCCTAGCCACACTCCAGAGGGAGCCCCGGTGGCATAGTGAATTCCTTGATAGGCTGGCAGCCAGAAGGTTGGAAGTTCAAAACCACGAGCTGCTCCATGGGATGAAGAGGAGGCTTTCTGGTCCTGCAAAGAATGACAGACTTGACAAGTTACAGGGGCAGTGGGGCTCTGTGTGACAGAGTCCTTGTTGCTGGAGATGAAACGATGGCTGTGACCTTGAGCTGCAGCATCATTCCACTGACCTCTGCCCAAGCCTCTAAGAAATGACCGCATGCAAGTGTGGCTGCCTAGTGTCATTGTTGGTTCAGCCCCCCCTCAGTCTCACTTCTGATGCTTCTGTTGGATGGCCTGTGTCCCCACACTGGCACTGTGTCTTGCTTTTTCCCGTGTCCCCCGCTCTCCAGGTATTGGTTATCACAGGGGACCGTGCGTGGCATCCTGCCACACCTCGGCATCCCTGACCTCCTCCCTCATCCACCAAGATTCAGTGCGACCGCATTTTTCCGGTTCTTATTTTCATGTCTGCTGCTGGTGAGGTCTGAAAGGAGAGGTGGGAACACCGCTGCCTTTCCCTTGCCGTTTAAAAGCTTCTCTAATTGCTGTTTCAATTTGCCTTTATTTGATTATTAGAGGAGCTGGATATTGAAAATGTAATTCTCAATAAGGCAATCATTGCAGACCCAGCAGCAGGCACCGTGTACCCAGGCTGAGACTGACCTGGTTTAAATCCATAATCCAAATCCTGAGACCTTGGCCCACCCCGCTCGGCAAAACAGATTTCTAATGGCTGCTACTCGGACCAGATAAGTACTTGTAACAGCGAATGGGACTCACTTAGCCCGGACTCCATACAGACAGCAACAAAGCGATTTGTAATGTGGCTCAGCCACACACGGGTGAATTAAGGGCAGGGTTCTTGCACAACACAGATCACGAAGATGCGCCTGGCCAGGCAAGCTATTATTCTGTGTTGTGGCTGGGGTGGCTGTAAGCCAGAGCTGGCTGATGGCAGCAACAACAACAACACACACACACACACACAC
>NW_022103898.1:3611412-3619351 GCF_000313985.2 Echinops telfairi | reverse complement strand
ACCATTTAGAAGGGCGCAAACTCACTGCAATCAAGTTGACCCCAACACTGAAGGACCCTTTTGCACAGAGTAGAACTGTGCTCATGGGCTTTAAAGGCTGGAACTCTTCAGGGCAGTAGAAAGACTTATCTTTTTTTCCTGTGGAGCGGCTGGTGGTTTCGAACTGCTGAACTTCCAGCTAGCAGCCCATCAAGTAATCCACTGTGTCGCCAGGGCTCCTTAGGGAATCAATTTCAGTCCATAGCGACCTATTCCCTTGTGGGTTTCTGAGACTACAAATCTTTCTTCCACAGGCAATGCTAACACTCTGTGGGGCAGCCAAGGCTGATTCATAGCAACCTCCGTGGGTTTCCAAGACTAACTGTTTCCGGGAGTAGAGAGCCCAGCCTTCCTCCCCCTGTGGAGCTGCCATGGTTTTGAACTGCTGACCATGTGAATTGCAGTCCAGTGCACAGCCACCGCATCACCAGAACTCCTTCATATGATACTGGGTAAGTCAAATACAATATTGCTACCAAGGTTCCGCTCCACCATGCATGGGTTTATTGGAAATAAAACATGCTAAAAAATCCCTGCCCTCAGGAGATGGCTGCAGACAAGTTCCCCCGGTACTGCACCTGTCTTAGGCTCCTTAAAACTCACAGCCATGGAGTCAACACTGACTCGCAGCGACTGTGGGTTTCTGAGACTGTATCTCTTTATGGAGTAGAGAGTGGCTGGTGGTTTGAACTGCTGGCCTCACAGTTAGTGGCCCCATGTCTTGTTAGGTTGCTTTAAAAAAAATCCCAATCAGCACAGTAGCTTCCAAGGGGATCTGATGGGCGAATTAAATTCAAAGGAGAAAGGTCCGCTTAGAAGGTTACAGTAGCTGGTTGGGGGATTTCAAAGAAGTCAATTTGTTAGATTTTCTCAAAGGACACTGGCTGACTATGGGGGCTTCTGGCGAGGAAGTTTCAAGAAAATGGAAAAATGTACGAGTGGACAACAAGGTCAGGAAAGTTGCACCCAGGAATTATTTTCCATCCGGACAACACACCTGTTCTTCCCTGAAGGAAGCAAGGGCTCACGGGCAAACCTTACCGCGCCTGCCCCACAGCCCTGCTCTTGTCCCCTCAGACTGATTTTGTTCCCCACATCAAGGACCTTTTAAAAGAACAGGGCTGGTTCTCCCGAGGATGGCCAAAGGGCCATTTTGACCTGGCATGCACCACGGAGTGCAGGGTTCTTTGAAGGAGGGGTTAGAGAGATGGAATCCCCACCTTCAGGAACAGATGGGCCCCGAGGGAGGAGATGCCAAGAAATTAAAGCTTCACGTCTTGACATTTTTGTTTCATGACAGTTTCCATTGTGAGGGTGGGGCAGGACCGGGCAGCGTTTCTCTCTGTTGTCCAGGGTTGTTGTGAGTTGGAACCGACTCTGCAGCTCCTGTCAACAACCACAATAACAACAGTGACTTGTAGCAATGCTTCCTGACAGACCCCCACATGAGTGGTTGCCCAGCTGGGTGTGGAGGGGACTTGCTCTCTTCCATTGCACCTTTCTAAATGTGTCAGGTGTGTGTGTGTGTGTGTGTGTGGTGTGACTCTTCTGCTACCTGCCTTTGTTGGGCGACTCCCTGCCTGCTGCCGCCCCCCTCCTGGCTGTCACTGGACGCTCTCTTGCACACACTGCCTTCCCCACTGTCCTCGGAGAAAGCCCCACCTCCTTCGCTTGCTCTGAAGTGTTGCCTGTGCTCTGTGCCTGGCTCCTCCCCCTCCAGCTGTCACTCACTGTCCTGGAGGCAACGGGAATGCTGGGGCTTGCTGATGCTGTCCCTGCCCCTGGCCTCTCACTTGGTGCTCCTCCACTCAGGATGGGGTCACGTGCTTCCTGCCCACCACCCAGTCTCTCTCCTCCTGCAATTCCTAGTCACCCTCACACCTACCCTGCCTGAGTCCTGGGATGGTCAATTTGATGGGCCGGCTGCCTGAGGTGATGGCTCCCAGTGCTTGTTCAGGTGCTGATGTGGGCCATTACCTGGGCGAGTCAGCTGACTTTAGGTAGAGTAGATGCAGCACACCACAACATCATTCAATGGCCTTTGATCACGTGCTGTAACGACCTTCCACGATGCCATGTAATGGCCTTCTGTAACATAATGTGATAAATGTAATACGCTTCGAGCACGTGATATGATGTAATGTCATGGTGTTGGATAATGCATGTAATGACCTTCCCTGATATAATGATCTGATATACTATTATATACTGTAAGGATCTGATCATGTGATGCAAGATAATCTAACAACCTTCTATAGTGTAATATGAAAGAACATCATGTCATATAATGACCTTCCACAATAATGCATCGATTTATAATAATGTAGCACTAGTGAACAGAATGTAGCAGATCATTCTGTTGAAGTCATACCAGTGTAGGGTGGGCCCTAAACCTAATCACTTCTGAGCTGTGAAGAGACCAGAATTGGCACCGAGACGCACCCAAAGCAGGACGAAGGCAGAAAGCCGGCTGGAGGAGGTGGGACGCAGACACAGACCAGGGAGAACCACTCCTGCGAGCCATGCGCCCGCCCGTGAAGTGCGAGAGAATGCGCTTCTGTCCTCAGAAGCCAGGAGGGATTTCCTGGAAGACACAGTAGACCAGGAGGACGGAGTAAGAAGCTGCTGGCTGGACTCGGGGGAAGAGGACCTTTTACAAGGAGGGACCCATAGAACGCCCCCCCACCCCAAAAAGAGGCACCAAGTCCAGGTGCACAGGTGCTTCCCTGAACCTCAAGCGACCACTGCAGCCCTGGCTCCACGCGTCAGGGGCATGGGCCGGGCAAGGAGGGGGATAGACAACCCGGTGTTTAGAGGCATGGAAGGGGTTCCAGCTGGCACCCCAGGGAGGATCAGGAAGGGTCCTGAGCAGGGGTGGCAGGGCAGCTTCACGTCCTGAGATGGGTAGGGTGTGGGATGGATGGGCCCGGCAGGCAGAGGATGGGGCCCAGGCTTCCCACCTCAGAGCCTTCCCGGGAGCTGGGGCAGAGTCTACAGGGCTCCATGCACATGGAGACATCTGTCCAGCAGGTGAGACAGACTCAGAAGATCCTGGCCTCTTGGTCTGTGTGTGGCCCTGTGGACATCTTGGGGACAGAGTCCCTCCAACCTGCCGTGAGAGCTCTCAGGAATGTGTGAGGGTGTTGGGGACACACAGCCAGGCTGTTTGGAGGAAGGGCCGGGAGGAGAAGAGCTGGAGCAGATGTTTCTAATAGTGTCTGGGGTTTCCCTGGGTGGGGCAAGCAGCCAGCCAGTGGGACTGCTGTTAGCTGAAAGCAGGGCCCTTCCTGCTTTCCCAGAAAGGCTGTGGAAGAAAGGCCTGGCAAACCCTTCTGAAGACGCAGCCCTTGAGAATGTTACAGCGCCCAGTCCCACCCAGGAGGGTGCACCTGGGTCAGGTTCCACTCTCTCCAGGTGCGCGGACAAGGTGGCGCATTAGCGTGGCCTCAGGGAAGATGGTGGGGGGGGGTGGGAATAGGATAGAGGGATGGGGTCCCCGAGGAGGTGGGAGGGTCCAGATTCCTCCTTCTCCTCCCCCTGCCAGCTGTGAGGAGCAGAGACCAAGAGGGGGCTGGAGCAACCTAAGTGTACTGAAGGGGTGCGCAGAGGGACCCCCTAACTCCACCGTGGTCAGCTTTGATGGGCTGGCAGAACCCCTCGTTCTCCCAGTGGCCTGAGAGGGGCCCCAGGAAGGGTCACTTGTTTGAGTTCTAAAAGGTAGTCCCCTGGCGTGGTCCAAAGACTTGGGGACGTCAGGAGGAGGGCTAAGCGAGGGACATGCTGCTCTGTTCCCACGCCTGTGTGAAGAGGTGTCTGCGAATTCACGTCCCAGACACGGGGTGAATGCGGACCTTGGCGCCCTTTCTGCAGCCAGGGGGCCACAGGGGCGGCTGGACTCTCAGAGGACAAGGAGAGCAAGCCTTTCCTGCAGAACCTGCATGTGTGTACTGGGCTCCGAGGAGGCAGACAGCAGATCCAGCCCTGTCCCAGTCCCCTGGCCTGCTGTGTCTTCCCGTGCCAGACCCGCAGCCTCTGGACCTTCCTCTCCCGGTGCCCTCTGGCTTCTGTTCTGAGGCTTAGGGCCCTCGGTGTGGCTTTGCCCATGAACCTGACTGCATGGCGCTTCCTGTAGGATCAGGGCCCTTCCTGGGCTCTGACCCCCATCCTTGAGAAAGGGAGGCCAGGCCACAGGCTCCATCCCTGCCCGGGGAGGGGTACTGCAGAAAAGCACACTGTCACTGCTCCTTGGGGTTCCTGCCATTGCCGCCTTTCATAGATGTCCGGCGTTGGTGTTAGTCCCCCTAGTCAGCCTGGACTTGTGGCTGCCTCAGCCTCCCACCCCACCCCAGGGCACACCCACCTCCACCATCAGCCTGGGCCTTGTGTCACCTGAAGCTTCCCGTCTCACTCCATCTGACCTGAGCCAGGTGCTTGGGCAGTGACATCTGCCCCATGGGTCTCCTGTGGGCCCTCCCTCCACTCCTAGCTCACCATCTGGGACGTCTACAGCCCAGTCGGGTGCTCACAGGTGTTCGTGGCCCATGGCTGACAGAGCAAGGGTGTGGGAGCCCTAGGGAGTCTGAGACCTCATTGCTCCCTTAGGTGGTGGTTCCCACAGTCATCCTTAGAAGATGGTGTCAGTTCTGATTCCTTGAGATCCCAGGTGTGACCATCGGAAACACCTCCTGGCGCTGCACTGTCCCCACGGTCATTCTGTTGGCATCCATGGTCTGGGCAACCTCATGGGGCCTCTTTCTCTTTTGTGGCTGCCCCTCTATCTGCCTTCCATTGCTACCTCCCTGGCAGAGATGCCCAAGCAGGATCTCTCTCCCCACGGCCTCTACCCTACAAGAGTAGTTCAATCCTCCCCCAACGATGTTTGCAAAATGATGAACTCCTGGAGCAGTGGGTCTTAGGGCGCAGCAGCAGCAGCAGCAGCAGCAGAATCTCGCCATTATCCTGGGTGATAAATCTCTCCTTCCCATCGCAAGCGATGCCCACACTATTTCATAATTGGTGAGATGAAGAGCACCAATCTCCCAAGATCTCCGGGAATCACTCAGCCTTAAAGACCACGTCCGAGCAAGTGGAGTGGGCCAGTTATTCTGGGGGGCTCCACAGAGAACCTTTGCCGAGCAGGGTAGGAAAATGTGCCTGAATTATGGCCGAGACTTTGCTAAGAGATGCGCCCTCTGTGTTGCCAGGAGACATGTTAGGACTCATCTATTAAAGATGTTTTTGAGGTTTTCTTTCCGATAGACGTATTTGTTTTATTTAAGGGTGTTCTCTAAAATGCTTACGGTGACAGGGCCATCCGTCTGCCCCTCCCCCGACTCCGCAGGGGTTGCGATGTCAGATCCAGGAAGTCTTACTGTGCGGATGGAGGGCCCGCTGACATCCATCCCAGCTCTGGGGGTCTGTTGGGAAAGGCCACCCCTCTGGGGCTGGAGAAGCAAGACACACAGGAGAAAGGATGGGCCAATCTTGGGGGTGGGCCATGGAGGCCATCTGGTACAAGGGCCCCCCGCGTGGTGTTACCTGTCATGCTCTCCTTATCCATGGAGTTGGGTGTCCCTGTGTCTGAGATGAGTTTGCAGGCCAGGGTCTCGGTGACCGAGGGTTCCAGAGCCATCCAGTGGCCTAACCTTCTTCATGGCACATTCTGGAGGCCACAAAGGTCTATAGGCTTCCCCAGGGAGTCTTGCGGGTGGGTTGCAACCTGAAATTCCAAGGCCCGTGCCACCCCTGCAGTGGGGCCTCCTTGTGGAATTGTGGAACTCCTGGGTGATGGTGGATGCGTCAGTCTTGGTAGGCTAGAGAAACAAATTCATGGACACTCATGTGTATAAGAAAGAGATTTATATACAAGAGCAATTGTATATTGAGAAAACATCCCAGCCCAGTCCAGATCAAGTCCATAAGTCCGATATTAGCCCATATGTCCATTACCAATCTATAAAATCCTCTTCAGACTCATGGAACACATGCAATGACACTAAATTCAGGAAGATCACAGGCCAGTGGGTAGGAAGTCTTGTGGATCCAGTGGCGGTGGAAGCATCTCAGCGCTGGCAGGGGTCTCCAAGTGGCTCCTTCAGCTCGGAGGCTCTGGCTGCCATTAGTCTGTCTCCAGGTGGCTTGTCAACAAGAATGTCTCTCTGGGAGTGAGCATGTGTCCCAGTGAGCTATTTATCTCCTTAGTGCCACCCATGAGGTCATCGAGCTATGACCTGATCGACAGGCTAAACTCCACCCCTTCACTCTTAATCCTTTCAAATTGACACCAGAGGGTGTAACTACCCCGCCAGGGGGCCAGGGTGTGACGTCTCCTCTCCCACTTCCCACAAGGGGCTTTTCTTTGGCCTCGGGCTCACCTGGAAGCCCAGGGGTCCTGGTGGCATGGAGGGCTGTTCACCCCAAGGCCAGCCTTTGGAAACTATCAGTTGTTCCATGGGAGAAAGCGGAGGCTGTGGGGTTGCAATGAGCCGGAATCAACTTGATGGCAGGGGATTTGGTTTGGAATCTTTTTAAACCCACAGAGATCTCGTCTCAAGCGCGTTTTCATAATCCCATCTGCAAAGAGCCTTGTTCCTGATAAGGCCATGACCACAGGTTCTGGCCATGGAGACAAGGACATAGGTTTATGAGGGCCAGCACTGACCCCTGGCAGGTGGGTGCTTGAGAAGGGAGGCGGTGGGTGGGGCTAGAGCATGGGTGTTAGAAAGGGGATACCTCTGCTTGGGGGGCTGCTTGGGCTCTGGACAGTGAGCCTGCGGTGTGTGTGTGTGTGTGTGTGTGTGTGTGTGTGTGTGATGGTAGGGTGCTCAGCTTCAGGCCTGGAGGGAGGACAGCAAGGTCTCCCGTGAGTCTGCTGGGTTGGAACCAGGAAGAGTTGAGCCCAGGTTCGGGGGGAACGCTTTCTCAGGAGCGAAGGAGCTGTCCCTGCCATCAAGGAGAATGTCCCCCAGACTCCCAGAGAGCTGTCCCTGCTATGAAGTACTGCCCCTGGATTTGCAATGGGTTCTCCTTGTCACCAGGTAGTGTGTTCCTTGAGCCCTGTGCACTGTCCCTGCCTCCAGGTAGAATGTCCCCCAGACTTCCAGTGGGCTGTCTTACTGCCAGGTAGCTTGTCCCTTGGACTCACAGTGACCTGTGCCTGCCACCAGGTAGCATGTCCCCCTGAGCCCAGTGGGTACAGGGCCAACTCCACACACAGCCCTTCTCAGTGGGCTCCCGTGGCGCTCAGCCACGGCGTGGTGATGAAGTGCTTGCTGTGCCTGGAAGCCTCTCCTGGTTGTGGGCAGCATGCTGAGCCCATGCCTGCCGGAAGCCTGTGTCCACACCGGGCTGATGGACATGGGAGGCAGCTGGAGGCTGTGGTGAAGTCACAGAGGGGCTCAAGGTCCACTCACGTGTCCACTCCTCCCCTTGTGCTCCTTGCCCAGAGGTAGGCACCCCATGCTTGAGGGGTTGAGTCTGGGCCCCAGTGGCCACTGGGCAGGCCCAGAGGCCATCTCCCTCTGTTCTTGGGCACTTTTGTTGGTCAGATGTCCTGTAAGGAGGCGACACCTTCAGAGAGGCCTCCTTGTTCAGCACTGCCCTCCAGACCCACTTCACGTTTGTTTTCACTGCTTTGAGGGTGCGGCTGTGAGTGACTCCTGTGTGTCCTCTTGGCTGGGCAGTGGCATCCAGGGGCGTGCTCAGACACTGGTCTAGACGTCTCCAGAAGCACTTTGTGGATGTGGTGAGCATCTACGACTGATGGACCTTAAGAAGATCACCCTCAGTGGGCCTGATCCAATCTGTTGAAGTCCTTCAGAGCCCAAGCCGAGCTTTCCCAGAGAAGAAGGATTCGGACTCAAGACAGCCATGTAGAAGGCCTGTCCTGTTGTCTGGCTGC
>NW_022103898.1:3592753-3611312 GCF_000313985.2 Echinops telfairi | reverse complement strand
CAGTGACTTGGAACATCAGATAGGAACCTCGGGGTGGGAGGTGGGGGGGGGCTGTGTGTGGGGAGAGGAGGAATGATCTCTGGATTCCCTGCTGACTCCTTGCAGCCCTGAGGTGCTCTGGACAGTGCTAGACACTGCTGGGTCTTAGCGGAGCCATGGTGGCACAGTGGTTAGGCACTCGACTGAGAACCAAAAGGTGGATGGTTCAAACCCATCGGCCGCTCAGTGGGAGAAAGATGTGGCTGTCTGCCTCATTGAAGATTGACAGCTTGGGAAATCCTCTGGGTCTGTTCTTCTCTCTCCTACAGGGTTTCTGTGATCAGCTCAACAACGGAGGTTTGAGGGTTTGCGTGGGTCCCTCAAAAACCTAACCGAATTCACCGCCATCACATCTACTCCGATTCAGAGTGACCCTACAGGACAGGGCGGAGCTGCCCCTGTGGGTTTGCAAGACGGTGACTCTTTACTGGAGGAGAAAGACTGGTCTTCCTCCTTCAAAGCAACTGCTGGTGATGGCTGTCCCCAGCGCCCACGTGACAGCCGAGGGGCAGGGCCAGTGGTGCGGCAGAGAATGTCCTTGTGTGGAGGGAGTGGCTGATGTACTTAGTTTTGAATGTCTGCTCCACACCTTCCTGTCTGAATGACCTTGCATTCTCTGGGTCTCTGTGTCCCCATCTGAAAAACGCGGTCATTAATGCCCCAGTTTATAGACCTGTCGGGAGAAAGATTGGGCTTTCTACTCCTGTAAAGCGTTGTGTTCTCCAAAACCCCCAGGGGGCCCTTGGGCCCTGGCCTGTAGGGCCTCTGTGACTCAATGGCAGTGGGTTATTGTGTTTTATTTTTTTCACTTGCTTGTCAACTGTAGTGAGAATGAAAGACATGATCATTACAATGAGATTAAATTGAAATTCCCTGGAAAAGAATAGGAAACAGGACCATTTTGACAAAGGCGATGGCATGGAATTTGTGAAAGGATCAGGGAGAGAGTTAGACGAGATGGCTGAAATGTCCAATATTGTGTTTCACAGGGAATGCCCATCGTTTTAAAATGACAGATTGCTGCAAGTGGCCTCGAGCGTGGGTACTGAGATGTGGCAGGTGCCCAAGGACAGCTGGTTCCCCGGGTCTCCCTTCATCTCCTTCATTCTGTCTGTGCCGTCAGTGTGGGCTGCCCCTTCTGGGCCACCAGGTCTCTCGGCACAGACTTGACGGTGGGCTGGCCCAGGGCTGGGGGTGCTGTGGATGCTGTTGTTGCCAGATGTTTTTGAGTGAGTTCCGGGACTCAGGATGACCTGACGTTCCACAGACAAAGCGCTGCCTAGAGTGTTGTCACTTTGGTGGTGGCTGGCGTGCTGGAACCCAGCCTGGCAGCCGTGGTGCCCATCCATTTCAGGGGGGACGGTCCGTGCCTTTGCGCATTCACCTTCTACTTCCAAACCACGAGTCCACAGTGAGGGACACAGTGTCACCATCCTCGCTTCTAGGGGATATTCTGGTCGCATAGCCGTGGACCTTAGGGGTTCCTCAACCACCTACCATGTTCTCCTTGGCCCGACTCAATGGACAGACAGAGCCTTCTCAAGCCTCTTTCTTCCACTGATTTTCTCCCTTAAACCGTACCCTTGGCACATGTGGGGGAGGCCACAGGGAGGGGTGACTCTCATTTACAGAGGACCCTGAAGCTTGGAGGAGGCCAGTCATTGTCCATGAGCAGAGAGCCGGGTGCTGGTCCCCATGTATCCTGCCATGGGCTCCCGTCGCCCCCATTGGATGGTGGGGCTGCCACCCATGAGCACCAGGGCTGCCTGGCCACCATCACTCCTCGCTGCTCTGACCTGTGGCCCCGGGGACCTGGAGGTCACAGTCCTGTCACCTGGGGCAGCTACACTCCAGGCTGGGTATTGGTCCACACTCGCTGCCCCAGTCAGAGATGGATGGGCCCCTAAGCTGGAGCACAAAACAAAGAAATATTTGTCCCAGACGCTGTGGCGATGACAAGTTTTATTGTAAGTACATTTGGTGAGTGGCAGGCTGGTAAATCTTGCCTGGATGAAGATTCTCCCCTCTCTGAACCCTCTCCCCACCAGGTGCTTGGCATTCCACTGCCGTGTGCCTCCACCTTTGAGAGACGCAGCCAGCACAGAAAGTCTCAGCTCGCCACCCAGCAGGGCTCTCAGACTGGGAGCTGCCTGACCCCACAGTCCCCTCCCACCGCAGCAGAGGCCCTCTCCTGCCAGGCCCCTTCTGCAGAACAAGGAGGGATTTGTACGCACTGTCACCAGGAGGCAGTGTGTCTGGGATCCTCGGTGGGACAGTGAGCTGCTTGGTGTTAGGGTGCAGCCAGCACCTAGGTGAGGGCGTGCCTGGGGGCCAGTGGGTTCAGCAGGTGCCCACCAGGTAGACTTCCGTGGCTACTGAAAAGCACATCCCGCTTGGTAAAGCAGTGGGGCAGCCAACAAGAGGAAGGCCACCAAGGAGATGGGTGGGCCAGTGGCTGTAGCCATGGGCTCAGACACAGGAACCTCTGTGAGGGCGCAGGACCGGGCAGTGTTGTGTGCCGTTGCACACGGGGTGGCTATGAATCACAACCAACTCGACGGCACCTGACAACAACAACAACAACAACAACAACAACAACAACGCTTCCACCAGTTGCCATGGCGTCGATTCTGACTCCTGGCAGCCCTGTGTGCATCAGAGTTGAGCTGTGCGCCAAGCCTCTCTTTCAAGAGCCTCTGGGTGGATTCGAACCTCCAACCTTTGGGCTCATAACTGATGAACAATGCTCCCAGGAACCACCCACTGTTTTCAGGAGGAGTTGGCCTAGAGAGGCTTTTTTAAGGTTTCCTGTGCAAGAGGGCTTCGACAAGTTTGTGGAAGAGTTGCCTGCCCCCTCCCCTCCCAGTGTTTGGAAGCCCCCTGATATTGGTCAACCAAGTCTTTAAAAATTCAGCATCCTGGAGCGTTGGCTTCAGGGACTTTTGCTCGTTCATGAAAGAACTGGAACCCCTGTCTACTGAAAACGCCCCTGGCTCCTCCCGCTGCCCCTCTTCTGCCTGCCCGTTGGCAGAAGTGACAACTAACCAGTGCTGGTGAACGCCATTCGCAGGGCTTTCCCCGGGCTCTTACCTGCAGGTAAGCAATCCCCCAGGGCGTCTGGGGGCTCCACATTTCCTTGCACGGGCTCTCCTGCACGTCCTCTGGGACTTCTTTCCAGGTGTCTTTTCCTGTGGATTCCTCACCAGGGTTGGGTCTTAACGGTGAATTCTGTGGGTGCTGGCGCCGTTGTTAGAGTTTCGCTGTGACAGATGAAGCTGCCAGGCGCCTTCTCAGCCTCCCTGCTCTGAGTTTTGGGGGGAAGAGTTCAAGGGGGAGAGAGAGCAGTGGGCTGGACGGGTGGGGTGGGGGCACTGTGTGCCTCTTACTCCATGATGAGGGTTGGGCGCAGCTCCCAGGTGCTGGGAGCTCTTCCCGTGGGCAGCATGAAGGAACTCATTCACTGTCACAGCCACCGATGGCGCATAAGCCACCATAGGTTTCATTTCACTGAGGAGGCCAAGGAGGGACACGTGGTTAAGCAACTCCCTGGGGTGCTCACTGCCCAGAAGAGGCAGAGGCGTGGCATGAACACAGGCAACCAGGCCCCAAACAGACCACCAGACGCACTGCCACCAAGTCCGTTCTGACTCAGGGAGACCCTGCATGTCCCAGTGGCACTGCGCCCCACGGTGGGGGTTTTCCACGAGTGGCCTCTCGGAAGTGGATCACCAGGCTTTTCATCCGTGGCGCCCCTTCACTGGTTTAGTTTAAATGCACTAACCATTTGTACCTGTTGCGGACTCCGGTTCGCTAAGGAACACCAAACCCATTGCTGTCAAGTGGGTTAGGGCTCAGGGACGCTGTAGGATGGGGTAGAATGGTCCTGTGTCATTTCCAAGACTGACATCTTAATTGACATTACTAGTGATGCATGTGGTCGTTGGAAACAAAGATAAAGGGTCAATAGTTGGAAAATCTGGCCTTGGTGATCGAAACAATGCTGGAGACCACATGAAAGACTTTTCTAAAACCAAGAACGTATTCATCGCAAACACCATTTTTCACCAACATAAACGGCCATCGTATACATGGGTCTTGCAGGATGGGATTCACAGGAACCACATGGATTACCTCTCCGGGAGAGACGATGGAGGGGGGTGCTCAGAAGCATCAGTCAGAACAAGGCCAGGGCCTGACTGAGGCCCAGGCTGTGAGTGCGTCAGACGTGAGCGGAGGCCGAAGCTGAAGAGGCAGAGTAAGACCCGAGTGCATCCCACGCGACTGCATGCCCCGCCCCAGGTGGGTTTGACTCGGTGGAAGCTGAGGTGGAAACTCATGCGTGGCTGCCGGACGACTTCAAGGGCAGCACACACGAAGCAAGCAGGAGGCCATTCGAAAGAGAGGAGCCAAAGAAAAGACCAAAGTTCATGTCCGAAGAGACTCTGAAGCTCCCCCTTGAACATCAGAAGACTAAACCTCATTTCCATTGAGTTGATTCCGACTCACGGTGACCCTATAGGACAGGGAGAACTGCCTCTGTGGGTGACTGAGACTGCCACTCTTTATGGGAGTAGAAAGCCCCTCTTTCTCCAGAGGGGCAGCTGGTGCTTTTGAACTGCCCTCCTTGAGATTAGTAGTCCAACGCATAACCACTGTGCCACCAGGGCTCTGGAACAAAGAGAACCAGAGTGAATGGAAGAGAAACAAGTGATATGGGGGAGGGAAGAAATAATGAAGTAACAGAGGCGAACAGAAGAGTTGAAAGGGCTGCTCAAGGAGACAAAATAAAATATTACGGTGAAATGTGGAAAGACTCGGAGGCGGAAAACCCAAAGGGAGTGACACACTCAGCGTTCCTCAGTCTGAAAGAACTGACAGAAAAATGCAACCCCCGGGTGCTAAATGGGAGGGTTCAAAATGTGGATCGATGCAGGAAGCACCCTAAGAAGACGGGAAGACCTGACTGTACCAAATAGAACTGGTCCACGCGCCACCGTCTCAGGAGGTCACAGAGGCTCAGAAGTGGTTCGACTGAAGGAAGAAATCCAAGTTGCACGGAGGGCGCTGTTGAAAACAGAGCTTCAGGAATGGACAGGATAGCAATTTGGATGTTTCCACAAATGGATGAAACTTGGAAGCTCTCACCAGTCTGTGCCAAGGGATTTGGATGACCTGGCCTTATATGGAAGAGGGCCGTGTCTGAAGCATTGTGCTGAGGAGAATGTAAAAAATTGCAGTAGGATGTCAACCGGGAGATGCTCAATGTTTGATTGGCCTTCAGAAAAGGACGTGCTACATGGGAAATTATAGCTGATGGCAAGTGGACTTGCAGGAAGATGTTTACTTGCATTTTCTTGACTTTCCAAAGCCATTTGATGGAGTGAATCATCACAAATTATGAATACATGTAAGAATGGGAATTCCAGAATACCTCATTGTGCTCATGCCCAACAAGAAGCAGTTCCCTGAACAGAACAAGGGGTCAAAAACTCATTGCCATCAACCCATAGTAACTCTATAGGACAGGATAGAACTGCCCTGGTGGGTTCCCGAGACTGTAACTCCTTACGGGAGTAGAAAGCCTCACTTTTCTTCTGAGGTGCACCTAGTGGTTTTGAACTGCTGACTTTGCAGTTGGCAGCCGACATCACCAGGACACCTTGACCAATGGGATGCTGAATGGTTAAAATCAAGAGACGTGTGCATCACGTCTGGATTCTCTCATGGTACATATTCGATCTGGATACTGAGACACTAAGCTGAGAAACTGAAGATGATGAAGAATAGTACATCATAAGGATTGGAGGAAGCCTCATTAACAGTCTTCAATATGCAGATGACACAGCTTGGTTGCTGAAAGCGAAGAGGACTTCAAGCTTTTACTGATGAAGATAAAACAAACAAATGAACACAGCCTCCAGCCTTTCAACTCCATGTAGAGAGAGCAAAAGTCCTCACAACTGGACCAATAAGCAGCATCAGGATACATGTATGAGAACACGGCGAAGTGGTCAAAGACGACAATTTACTCGGATCCACTGTCAAAGTCCTTGGAAACAGATGTTGAGGCGTCAAGCAGATGTTTTCACGGAGATAAAGAGTCATAGAGCTCTTCAAAGTGTTCAAGAACAAGGATACCACCGTGAAGATTTACCCAAGTCAGGGGATTTTCAATCACCAACCTCCATCAAAAAAAAATTTGGACAAGGAACAAGGGAGACCTGACAAGAATGGGTGGATTTGAATCATAGGATTGGTGAAGAATGCTTAAAGCACCATAGACTGTCAGAAGAACGATTAAACCTGTCTTGGAAGAAGTACAGGCAGGATGCTCATTAGAATCCAGGGGGGTGAGCCTTGGTCTCATGTACTTGGGATGGGCTATTAAGGACCAGTCTCTGGAGAGGGACATTGGGTTGGGTAAAGTAGCATCAGCGTGGGTTGGACTGCATTGAAGAAAATTGGCTATGCTGTGGCTGCCGACTGCCACATGTTTATCTTGAGAATCAGCTGGAGGGATTGAACCTCTGGCTGTTTGGTTAGCAACTGAGCCCTTGACTACTGTATCATGAGGGCTCCCTTACTACCTAAATAACGATCCTGAAATCCGACAGTTTAGTTTCGCATGACTTAGCCATTTATGTAAATGAGATGAAACAGCGCACATGTTTGTGTTGACGTGGGTCTGCACATCAGCTGTAAGAGAGGATTCCATAACTGTGTGCTGCTTTCATATGATCGTCCTCAGTGCTATGTATCAGGATGTGCTCCTCCATCTTGTCTGGAGAAGATGAGGGTGCACTGGTGCACACATTTCTGCACATTGTGCTTGGTGAGTACCTGAGAAGTGACAATTGTTGGGTGGTGACAATTGCTAATGCTTCGCTGTTCACCAAGAGGCTGGAGGTCCTAGGCCACTCAGAGGCTCCTAGTGACAAAGGTTGAATGAGCAGCTGCAATTCCCACATGGAGGCCAGTCCTCGTCTACTGTGATACACACGGCACCACCCACCGTGAGTTGGAATGGATTGGACCGCCTGTGGTGCTCGCAGTGACTACAAACTCCAGTCCCACCACACCCAACAACCCTCGGGTGGGGTCACACTCAAGCTTCTGAGCGCCTGCTGCCGTGTCGTTGGGTTTTCAGTGTTCATTTCCCAGAGCAACGCTGTGCTTGTGGTGAGGGTCGACTCATGTTTTCTTTCTGTGTGATTTGCCTGTGACCTTTACTTTGTTTGTTCATTCTTCATCGGCTTGTTGGCCTTCTCAACAGTTGATTTGTAGAAATAAAAGAAATATTCCAGATGCTGATACAGTTATGCTAGTTGAAATAGCTTCCCCACAAGCAGCGACTTAACCTTTTCACCATCTTTTCCTGAAAAATCTCTATTCCTTTATGATTTGGGTTGTTTTTGGTGTTGTGTGTCTTTTGCATAGGCATTCATCTCTGCCTGGAGGTTCAAACAGATATCCTGGTGTGTTTTTAAAAGAGAGTTCCCATTTTCATTTTTACACAGACCTTTTATTCAGCAGAAAAGGATTTGCGTGTATGGTGTGAGGTGGGGATGGTGGTGGATGGTGTCTTATAGATGACTCATTGCTCATGCCCACATAGAGTTATCGAAATGAATCTTTCCACCAATGATTTCTAGTTATTATTATATATCCTGTTGAGAGTGTACTCCAATAGTGTTGATGGTATAAGAAAAACAAAACAAAACAAAACAAAACATTGTGCGCAGAACAAAATATTGGATTCACCTGTAGAGCTTCGCAAAGGAGATTTTCCTAAATCTCATAACGTATTTATGCTGGGCATTCAAGGCAACATAATTGGATGTGAACATCATTCTTGGTAAAGCAGAAGTTCAGTGAGAAGAAGGGAGACTCTCAGTGAATGGATTGACACGAAAGCTGAAAGAGTCATCTCAAACATGGCAACGATTGTGAGGATGGCGCGGGACTGGCAACGTCGCATCCATTGTGCACAAAGTCACTATGAACTGGAGCCTGCTTGAGGGCCGTCCACACCCAGAGCTTTCTGACAGCATGCTAGATCTTACTGATCCAGAGGATACAGTAAGCCGCCATCCTGCTACCACCAGGTGTCCCCAGTGTGGAAGTAGGAGATCTGAGAAGCCCCACGCAATCCACGCAGTCCAGCCAGATGTTCCAGGGGGCTTGGCTGGGGACAGATCATTCATCCTTGCGAAAAAACCTTGTTAGGCTCATAAAATATTTTAGCTGGACCTCCATCCAGCTCAGGCGTATGCAGGACCACTTCAGGGTTCAAGTTCTATTTCATTTTTATATGTGGATAATCATTGCAGCAACATTTACAGAATAATTCATTTTTCCCCTGCTGCTATTGGTTTTGCCTTGCTGTGTGCTTGGCTGGTATCGATTGACTGTTGGGCATTGCATATGAAAAATTGAAAAAATAATTTTCAGCTTTGGGCCTGGTGGCTTCCTCTGGAGAAGGGTGATATTTATTTACGCTGGGCACATGGGTACCAAGAATTCAGGAGAGCACCATGACCCACTTGCAAGGGCTTCATTGCCATCTCTTCTTGCCCTGGGCAGGGGCACAGAATACGGGCCCCTTGTTCTGGCTTTTAGCCTCCTTCCATGAAGAGCAGGGCTCTGTTAGTATCCGAAAGGCACTCTAGTGGTGTAGCAGGCTATCCATGGAGTTGTTAACCACAAGATCTTCAGTTCGAACCCACCACCAGCTCCAAGGGATGAGGATGAGGCTTTATGCTTTGCTCCGTGGGGTGTCTGTGAGTTTGAATAGACTGGATGGCAGTGTGTTTTTGAGTTGATTTTGTGTGTAGGTCAGCTTTTGTGCTCTGAGCACACTTCCACTGGACTTTCCACTCCTGCAAACAGCTCGAGCCTTGGAAACCCACCGAGGGTCCCGTCGGGTCTCTATGAGTCAGCATCCATGGTTGTGAGATTGTTCCATTTTTTTAGTTTCTGCTAACCCCACATGCATTAGTCTGGGTACGAGAAACACATCTAGGAATACGTTTGTATGTATGTAAGAAAGAGCTTTATATCAAAGAGTAATTGTACATTAAGAAAACATCCAAGCCCAGTCCAGATCAGGTCCATCAGTCCGATAGTAGCTCATATGTCCGATACCAGTCTGTAAATGCTTCTTCAGACTCACGCAGCCGTGCAATAACGTCGAATGCAGGAAGATCACAGGCCAGTTGGTGGGATGTCTTGTGGATCCAGTGGTGGGGGAAGCATCTCCATTCTGGCGTGGGTCTCCATGTGGCTCCTCCAGCTCCAGGGCCCTGGATGCCATCAGTGTACCTCCATGTGTCCTGTCAGCAGGAAGAGAAAACAGAGAGAGTCTGTGTGGGTCTGGCCTACAGTGAGCTATTTGTCTCCATAGTGCCTCCAAATGAGGTCATCAAGCTGGGACCTGATTGACAGGCTAAACTCCACCCCTTCACTCTTAATTGTTGCAAGTTGACACCAGATGCTGTAACTACCGCACCCCTTCTCTAAGTGCTCTTGCCCTCTGTGAATCAGCCTTCTACCTTGTTTGTCACTCAACTATTTTCTTTGTTCTGGGCTTTTGCTCTTGTAAATGAATTTTAGAATGAGCTTATCAGATCCCACCAAGCACCCTGTTGGGATTTTGATTGGAACGGTGTTGAAGGCCAAGATTGACTTGGGAGAAATGACAGCCTGGCTTTGTCTCTTGGTCACAGGCTGGAGCTCTAAATTTAATCAGGTCCTCCCACTTCTGCATGTGAGGGTTGGGGATAAAGTATTGCTACAAAAGAATGGGCAACTTTACTCAATGGCAGTGAGTTCGAGTTGGCGTTTTTGGTTATGAAACGAACACATATCAAGCACGAAGCTATTGTTTGCTGCCATGTTCTCCATCTCAGTCTGTGTACTTCCTAAGCCAGTCAGTCTTCCTACCTACCTGACCTTTCCCTGGTGGCATGGCTATGTAAGCATTGGACTGTGGGCCACAAGGACAGTGGTTCAAACCTACTAGCTGCTCCACAGGAGAAAGATGGGGCTGCCTGCCCCCTTAGAGATTTACAAATCTGGGACGTCTTATAAAGGTCGCGACGCGATGACCAGAGTCCACTTGATGACAACTAGTTGGATTGTTTTGATTAACCCTTCCCCAGAAGAATTCTGAGCTCTTTGATTTGCGCCACATCAAGACAGCAGCTTTGATGTCCTGGAGGGACTCAAATCATTTTCTTTTTTAATCTTCTTTGAGTTTCGGAAATAAAAATCTGCAGGGCAGACATCAGGAGTATAGGGTGTATGAGGTCAGATTTCCCAATGAGATTTTCATGCGATAACCCTTGCTAACCTGCAAGAAATGAGGAAGGAGCAGGTGCTCATGGTGGTAAGGGGGAAATAAACCCCAACCAAACCAAACACAAACTTCAGGGCAGCTTACCCGGCCCCTTTTTCTCACCAAAGCAGTTATCCGTTTTTTAAAAAGTTCTTTCAAATAAGCCTTCAGGTAGGATCTTATCACCATACTTGTTCAACCTGCGTGCTGAGAAAATACTCTGAGAAGCTGGACGATGTGAAGAAGAGCCTGCCCTCAGGATTACAGGAAGACTCCCCTACAGCCTTCGACATGCTGGTACCACACAGAGGACCCTTCCCGATGGAGGTCAACAACTCCAGACTTCAGTGTGGATGACAACTCAACATAAAGAGGGAAACATTCCTTACATCTGGACTCGTGGACAACATCATGATGAACTGAGAAAGGATGGAAGTCAAGGATTTCGTTTTACTTGGATCCATAATCAATGTCCATGAAACTGATGTTAGTGTGAGGGCCCATTGAGTCAACGCTGACCCATAGTGACCCCTAAGCACAACCAAAGGAAATACTGCACGGCCTTGTGCCATCCTCAAAACTGTTCCTCTGCCCGAGTCCATTGTGTAGCCATTGTGTCCATCCATCTCGTCAAGGGACTTCCTCCTTTTTGCCGCCTTTCCATTTTACCAAACATGAGGTCTTTCCCCAGGGACCGGTCTCCCCTGCCAATATGTCCAAAGTATGTAAGACCACGTCTCGCCATCCTTGCCTCTGAAGACCCCTCTGGCCTTACTTCTTCCAATACAGATGGGTTTTTCCTTTCAGCTGTCCATGGTACTTTCCATACTATTCTCCAGCACCACAATTTAAATGCTAAATTCAGATCTCTACAGCATCACTTACTTTGCTTCTCTAGAGAACCCAGCCTAGCATGCCTAACTATATCACCAACAAGCTCCCATGATCCTCCTGTCCCCTTCCAGGGAATTCATGAAGATTGCCACAGTGGTGGAGTGAAATTTCTTAAGATGACTCTTCTACCCAAGCCTTTGTAACTCCTAAGAAACGATTGGGTGGGGCTATACAAACTGTGTGTGTAACAGTAATAGAGGGGATCAGTCAGTTCTCAGCACCACCCTCCTGTCTGTAAGGATGAGCCAGTCTTTGAAGCAATGAGAGCGAAGAGAGAAACCAGACGCCTTCTAAGAGCATATTCAAAATCTGTCTGAAGTGGTGGGGCCTCCGAGACCAGATGCATCAGGGACACTGTGGTAGTTGTATAATCACTTGTCAATTTGAGGATTAAGAATATAGGGGTGGAGTCTAGCCTGTCAATCAGATCATAGTCAATGAGGCCTCTATGTGGGCATGGCTTTCTCCTGAGGATTCTAGGAAATCCAGGATTTCCTCCTCAGAGGCAGGAGAGACTCTCTCTCACTACTTGACTCCCTGGGAGAGATTGCAGCTGACAAGACACATGGAACTACCCTCGTGCCCTGAGCGGGACAAGCCACATGGATGCAGCCAGACATCTGAAGCCGGAGAAGCCACAGAGACCCCCGCCAGTGCTGAGATGCTTACAACACCACTGGACCCAAGGTCTTTCTACCCACTGACTTGTGATCATCCTGCATTTGGCTTCATTGCATGTGTTTCGTGAGTCTGAAGAGGACTTTATAGATTGGTATCAGACATATGGGCTGGTATCAGGCTTATGGACTTGGACTGGACTGGGTTGGGATGCTTTCTCAATGTTTAATTCCTCTGGTATATAAACCTCTTTCTTATACATACGTATGTCGATGGATGTGTTTCTCTAGTCTACCCAGACTAACACAGGGACCATGGCACAGAGACTCAGAGGAGCAGCACAAGACCATGGGGCACCTTCTCCTCGGCTGGGCCTAGACTATGTGTGATAGGTAGGTTTATTGTGCCAACCTGGCCAATAGGAACATGTGGGATTTATAAGGTCACAGTGATTTATAAGGGCAAAGTGATAAATTGCTCAGCAAGCCCTGTCCCTCTCTCTGTTGCTCTCTGGTGATTGGACCTGCGTGTGCTGCTGCTCTAGCTAGTTCTCTGCCTCAACGTGTGAGCTACACTACCTGTGGGACAGCCAACTCATGGATCTTGTTGCTAGAGCAGCGGTTCTCAACCTCTGGGTCGTGACCCCTATGGGGGCCAAATGACCCTTACACAGAGGTCACCTAAGACCATTGGAAAACACATATTTCCGATGGTCTTAGGAACTGAGACCCTGCTCCTCTATCTGTCTCCTCGAGGGTCCGCCTACATACACAGATACACCCGTATATGAGTACCCGGTGTGAAGACTGTTACCCATGCTACATCATGCTTCAAGACAAAATTTCATTTATATGTAATTAGAGATAAATATTTCACAATATATAATTACATATTGTTTTTGTGATTAATCACTATGCCTTAATTATATTCAATTTGTAACAATGAAAATACATCCTGCATATCAGATATTTACATTATGATTCATAACAGCAGCACAATTAGTTATGAAGTAGCAATGAAAATAATTTTATGGTTGGGGGTCACCACAACATGAGGAACTGTATGAAATGGTCGTGGCATTAGGAAGGCTGAGAACCGCTGTGCTGGAGCCTGGAGTTCCTTCAAGACCTGCTTAGCCACACTCCTGGTGTGAGTATTGCCCGAGCTTGAGGCTGTCAGATCCTGTCATCTTGCATTGCTTGAGTTTGATATCCCATCGGGCCTTCTTCGCTAAGCTCCTGAGATACTGACTGTTGGTGACCTGCCTGCTGTTTACTGCCTGTGGCTGGACTGCCTGCATTGCCCTGTGGAAGACTCAGCTGTCTGCTTCCTTGATCTTGCATCCAGCAGCCCTTGTGAGTTGAAGGACTTCCAGTATAATCACTGTTCCACAGAAGTGAGTTGAACAGAGCCCTCTGTACTGCTGTGTGGACTAATTAGCTGTTATATTCCTTTGTGCTGTCTATGTCTATCCATATGTATATGTGTATGTGTATATGTATGTATGTATGTATGTATGTAGGTAGGTAGGTAGGTAGGTAGGTATGTGTATATATATAATCATAAGTGTCCTGGTTTTGTTTCTCTAGAGAACCCTGTCTAACACACTATGGAAACTGTGGGACAGAATGACAGGCAGACTGGCTTCATGGCCCATGGTGGCAAAGGCCGAGGGACCACCTGCAGACAGACTGAGAATCAGAGGGACACCTGGCTGTGAGTGGAGAATACCCATGCCTTTATACTTCCTCTTTACTGGTCATGATGTGTGGTACTTATTGACTTCCTTAACAGCCTCCCCTTAACCGCGAGCATTGTCTGTGAGTGTTGTGTGGCCCCTGCAAAGAATAATGTGAAGTGGCCTGTGATGAACAGTTGGGGTCAGTAGAGGTAAAGGAGGATGACGCGGGGCTGAGCCCTGCCTCCTGTCACTAGGGAAGTTGGAGGAGGCCAGGCGTGTCTGCCTCCATTGCCATTTACTTCATTCTCTTTGCATTTCCACCTTCCACCCCCCACCCCCCCAAATGGACAGATCCTTCTGAGCCGACTTCTCTGCTTTGAGTTGGACGGGTGCAGCAGGGCCCCCCTGGAGCCATTATTTGGACTGGACCCGATTTGAAGGCCCCCATGAGGCCAAGACCATGAGAGAACTGGACTGTAGTCACCCATTGATCTCAGATCTATTTCAACACACTTTGTTTGGACAAGGAGACCGGGTTGCCAGTGCTTAGGCATTGGGCTGCTAACGGCAAGGTCAGGGATTCAAAACCACATGTGGCTCTGAAGGAGAAAGGCAGGACTCACTCTTCCCTGAAGAGTTACAGCCTGGGACACTCACGGGGGCAGTTCTACCATGTCGTGCAGGGGTGCTGTGAGTTGGCCTCCTCTCCATGCAGTGAGTTTGGTTTGGGTAAACCCATGCGTGCATGAACTGGAAATCTGTGGCAATACTTTGGGATCCACCCTAATGTATATATACATTTTCTTGTAAAAATCAATAGGTTTCTTTTTATGAAATGCTTAAGTTTACAGAAAAAATTTGAGCATATAGCACAGAGTTCTCATGCACCACCCCCTGGGAACAGACAATTTCCTCCTTTATTACCATCTTGCATTCATGTAATGTCTTTGCTACAATTTATACATCCTGATTAAGTAAAGGCCACTGTTTGCATTACCGCTGACTGTATTGTACAAATCTGCATTTTGATATCTGCGTGTTGTTTTGTATCAACTGTTACAGTTTTATGCAGAATGATTGTTACTGTGTCTGGAGTCAGTTTTTACTAATAGCAACTAGATGGACAACTCGCAGGAAACGCTGCCCGCTCCTGCGCCCTCCTCACAATGGTCCCTCTGCTTGAGCCCATTGTTGCAGCCACTGCGTCCGTCCATCTCTCTGAGGGTCTTCCTCTTGTTTGTTGCTCCTCAACTTTACCATGGATAATTTTTTTAATGGCTCTCTTTATGAAACCTATCTTTCCTTGTATAACATTGAGAAGAATGGGAATTCCAGAACATTTCATTGTGCTCATGGGGAACTTGTCCATGGATCAAGAGGCAGTTGTACCAGCAGAGCCAGGGCATCCTGCATGGCATAAAATCAGGGAAGGTGTGTGTCAGGGCTGTATCCTCTCACCATGATTTTTCAATCAGTACGCTGAGCAAATCCACAGAGAAGCTGCATTAGATGAAGAAGAGTGTGGCATCAGGGTGGGAGGAAGGCTTATGAACAACCTGTGGTGTGCAGGTGACACAACCTTGCCTACTGAAAGTGAGGAGGACTTGGAGCACTTGATGATGAAGATCAAGGATTGCAGCCTTCGGTGTGGAGTACAAGGAAGAACAAAATTCTCACAACTGGGCCACCAGGTGACATCGCGATAAAGGGAGAAAAAGTTGAAGTCAAGGATTTTGTCTTGTTTGGATCCACAGTCATTGCTCACGGAAGCAGCAGCCGAGAGATCAAAAGACGTATTGCATTAGGTCAATCTGCTCCAGGAGACATCTTTAGATTATTGAAGAGCAAGGCTTTGACCCAAGCCATGGTATTCCGCATTGCCTCATAAGCATGTGAAAACGGGACGTAGCATATGGAAGCTAGAAGAATTGATTCGTTTGAATTGTGGTGCTGGAGAAGATTATGGAAAGGACCATGGCCTGCTAAAAGGACAACCCCATCTGTATTGGAAGAAGTAAGGGTAGAGCGATCCTTAGAGGCAAGGATGGCAACACTTTGTCTAACATAATTTGGCCATATTGTCAGGAGAGGCCAGTCCCTGGAGAAGGACACCATGTTTGGTAAAGTGGAGGGGCGGTGAAAAAAGAGCAAGGCCCTCAATGAGATGGATGGACACAGCGGCAGCATCAATGAGCAGGAACGATTGTAGCGATTGCAGGGATGGCACAGGACTGTCTAGTGCTTTAGTCTGTTGTGCATAGAGTGGCTATGGGTTCGAGGCAACTCGATGGCTCCTAACAATAGCAGCATCTGCTTTACCAAGCATGGTGTTTTCTCCAGTGTCCGGTGCCTCCGGATGACATGCATAGTCAGTGTTCTTGGCCAACACCATCAGTCAACTCCACCAATCCTCCGACCTTCCTGACTCGTTGAACCATCCTAAAACCTGCTATATTTCATCGATTCACCCAGTCCCATGCCCACCCACCACACATACCCCCCATATCCTTCAGAGGCCCTGGTAACCCCTAATCCTTTCACCGTCTCGATAGTTTTGCCTTTTCCAAGACGCTGTATCACTGGGATCAGGCAATGGTTTTAGACTGGCTTCTTTCCTTTAGCGTTGCGCACTCCATGTTTTGCCACGTGTTCCTCCCTCAGGAATGTGAACCTGTCAAGCTCGTTCAATTTCAGCCTCTGGAAATTCGTCACAATGACCATTTAGGAGTTTGTTTCCACCAGTTACAGGACTGACCCAGGGACTACAACTGTGGGCTCCAACATTGTGAGGTTTTCACAAGATCAGGCAGCATTTTGTTTTGCTGTACACAAACGAGCCAAGAGTTAGGGCCGACTCAAGGGCACCTGACAACATCAACAACAGCAACAACAACAACAACCAGTTACAGGTTTCAGAAGTTTCAACTTCAGGTGAGCTCATCCCAGGCAGACTTCTCTGCCTTTGACTGCCTTTCATGTACGTCGTGTGGATTGGGCAGTTGAGTCCGTCCCAACTCACAGCAACTCCAGGGGAAACAGACCCAAGCCCTCTCAGGTCCTGTGCGTGCTCACAGCTGTCATGTTTGAGCCCATGTGACAGCCATGGTGTCCATCCATCTTGTCAAGGGTCTTCTCTTGGTGACTGCCCCTCTATTCACCAAGCGCAGTGTCCTTCTCCAGGGACTGGTCTTTCCCAACAATATAGCCACAGTAGGTGAGATAAAGTCTCACCATCCTTGCTTCTAAGGACAGCATTCTGGCTGAGCTTTTCCCAAGACAGGTATGCGTGTTCTTCTGGCAGTCCAGGGAACTTTCAGTATTCTTCACCGGCACTGCAATCCAAATGCACGGATTCCTCTTTGATCTTCTTTATTCGATGTCCAACTTTCACATGCAGATGAGCTGACTGAAAACAGCAGGGCGTGGGTCAGGCTCACCTCAGTCCTCAGAGTAACATCCTTGCTTTTCAACACTTGAAAGAGTTCTTTTGCAGCAGCTTTACCCAATGCAGTGCATCGTTTGATCTCTTGACTGCTGCTTCCATGCGCATTATTATACTTCGCCTTTAATGTGTGATCAGTTTATAATGTTACACATGCCTTCTGTTCCTTCATCTTCTGCCTACATGTTCTGCCTGTTCTTTTAATATAGTTGTGCTGTTCTTGTTGAGAACAGACACAGAAACCCCCACATCAATTCAGTAGTTTCTACATTTCCATTTCCATATACATGTTCTACATGTGCGCTTTCATTTGTGCACCCCCTTTCCTTGGCTGGTGCAGCTGTGCACAGCCTCACTTCCCCAGTTGTCCTTCCATCGTGAGCATAAGCTCACTGATCCTAAGATTCTTATCTCATATTTCATGGTACTGTTGTCAGCTTGATTTAATATAGACGGTTCTGAAAAGAGCATAATGCTCCATGCAGACTTTAAAAAGCAGAACAAACCAACTCAGCTAAACTCTTGTTTGCTTTTATGAGACTTCAGAGGATACTTTTGGTTGATGCTTAAAAGTTTATTTCTGGGCAATAGTTTCAGAAAGTCTGGGGTTCATGAGCTTTTAAAATTCTGTTCTGCCTCCCCCCCGCCTCTTTGATCAGGATTTTTCTATAGAATCTTGATCAAAATGTCCAGGAATGTCTGCACCATCCAGTTTTTCTGGTTTCCATGCAAAGGAGGCAGTTGTTCTTGGAGTCAATTGGCCTCGTATCCTGTTTCCCCTCCTTCTTTCTGCTCCTGGTTCTCCTTCATCCTCTATTGTTCCAGGTGAGTGAAGAGCAATGGCTGTGGCTTGGATGGCCGCTCGCAAGCTGTAAGACCCCAGGAACTATACATCAAAATAGGGAGTAGAAGAGAAACACTAACCATGGTATTAGGCCCATCAGCTGGGATGGTCCATGAAACTATGATCCCAACCTTCAAATCAAGGAACCAACTCCCATGAAATGCATGGTTATACATAAGCTGCCTCGACTGCTCCTCCAATTTTATTTATCCATGTCAATAGCTCTATCACACAATTTTGGACTTCCAACAGATCTACCACATAGGGGCAATAATTACAAGAATTGGCCATGCAATCTTACTTTTAATCAGCTCAGTATTTCCATCACCATCAGCTCCCCCATCCACCCATCCAGTCCTTCCCCTGGTAACCACCCACTGGCAACTTTGTTCTCTGTGCATTCATCTCTTCTTGCCTTTTTATGTGTACCCCAACTCGCTCAGCGTTATGTCTTACAGCTCCATCCACACTGCAGCACGTGTCTTGACTTCACTTCTCATTCCGTTGGCTGGGTGTTCCGTGTTTTGTTTATCCGTTCATCTGTCAATGGGCAATTAGGCTGTTCCCATCTTTTGTCTCATGTGAATAGTGCTGCTAGGCGCGCTGGTGGGCCAGCCTCTGTTGGAGTCTCGCCTTTCAAGTTTCTTTGTGTGTGTACTTAGAAGTGGAATTTCTGGGCTTTGCAATCGTCCAACTCCCTCCTCC
>NW_022103898.1:3589818-3590716 GCF_000313985.2 Echinops telfairi | reverse complement strand
CATGTGCTTGGCGACCAGAAGAATATCCTCTTTAATGAGGAGGCCTGTTCAGATCCTTCGTCTAGTCCCGCTCTTTGCCCACGTCATGCTTGGGTGATTTGTCTTGGTGTTGTTAAAATTTGGAAGCTTTATATATTTTTTTGTTATTTGATTTTTGGCGAAGATGTGGTTTCTGGAGAGATTTGCCCTGTGGGTACCTTCACCTTTTCACTCTTTCTGTGAAGTCTTTTGCTGAACAAATGTTTTAAATTTTTATGAGGTCCCGTTTTTGTCGTTGTTATATTTAGCTCTTTGTGCTTTTGTTATGATCTAAGATAACCCATTGTGGAAAGCTAGGGCTGACCGCATTGCCTCCGCTTGGTCTCCTAAGAAGGTGGCTGTCTCAGCTGGCATGTTTCGTTGGGTCCTTTGTCCTCTGGAGTGCATTTCTCTGAAGGGTGGGAGCCAAGGATGAGGTTTCATTTTTCTGCAGGTGGAAATCCCATATCCCCAACGCCACTGATTGAAGAGAATCTTATTTTCCATCAATGGAGTCATTAGCCTTGTCAATATTTAGTCGACTAGAGACGTATGGGTTTATTTCTGGACTATCGATTCTATTCCATTTGTCTCTGCGTCTAGCGTTATACCAGTAGTTGTTATTACTGTCGCTGTACTCCCTGCTATCGATTCAATTTCAACTCATAGTGACCCTACAGGACAGAGTAGCGCTGCCCATTTAGGTTTCCTAGTGCCCAGACTTCATTCCTGTTCTTTAACGGATCTCTCTAGTTTCTGATACACATTACAATGGCCACACAGAACTGACAGACTGCTAATAAATGCCCCAAGGGACAGACCACTCCACTGGACGCCTCAACCCAAAGGCATTCCGCTCAAGCTCTGTGGGTCAGAAAAC
>NW_022103898.1:3582996-3588916 GCF_000313985.2 Echinops telfairi | reverse complement strand
TTTTCACTATTTGTCTTCTCTGCTCTCTTTCATTGCATATGCATATGCATGTTGCACGTTGATTAAGGATGACTGAAGAATAATCTGTGCATTTGAATTGTGATTGATGCTGGCGAAAACTGTGGAAAGGACCACGGGACTGCCAGAAGAACAGACAGATCTGTCTTGGAAGAAGTACGGCCAGAATGCTCCTTAGCGGCCAGGATGGTGAGACTTCTCACACACTTTGGGCATGTTGTCAGCAGAGAGCAGTCCCTGGAGAAGGACGTGGTGCTTGGCAGTGAGGCCGTGAAAGGGAGGAAGGTCCTTGACAAGATGGGTGGACATTCAACAATGTGGGATGAGGAGGGAATTCCGTAGCCTGACAAAGACTGTCTACAAAACCAAGCAAACAAACAAACAAACAACCCCCACCATAGCTAACAAACGACGCGCTTGGTAGTGCAACATAGAATGCTTCTTCTTAAGTTCGTGAACAACACATATTGTCTGTTTTCTCCATTTTGAAGAACAGAGCACAACATTCTGACTTCACACTTTGTGCAAGCCTGCACTGATTCAGATAGTGCGTACTGGCATGCATGTAGACATGTCAGTCAATGGAAGAACTTTGAGTATGTGGAAATGAACCCTTCCCTCTTGGTCAAGTGCTTTTTGACAAAGGTGAGAAGACGATTCCATGGAAATCTTCTCAACAAATGATGCTGGCACTAATGGATATCCATATGAAAAGGAATCTCATCCTATACCAATGTCAAGTGGATCAAAGCCCTAATGGCAAAGGCTCGAACAATCACAGTTTTAGAAGAAAACATAAACATGAATCTTCATGATGCTGGTTCAGGCAATGGCTTCTTACATCAAAACACAAAAAGCAAAAGACTAATTAGACTTCATGAAAATGAAAATGTTCTGTGCTGTAAGAAAATCAAAGATACATGAAAGGCAATATTTGCAACTATGTATCTCATAAGAGATGTGTGTTTAGAATATCGGAAGGCCTCTTGCAGCTCAAAAATCAAAAGTCAAATGACCTAATTAAAATATGGCCAAGGTGTTTGAAGAAATATTTCTCCTGTGAAGCATGGTTAGCCATCAAAGAAATCAATGTAACCATGAGTCACCCCTTCAAGGCCACTCCCAGAAGGCCAAACTCCCAAACTCACTGCCACAGAGTGGAGTGTAACTATGGCAACCCCATAGGGCAGACTAGTAACGCGCCTGTGGATTTCCAAGATTGTCACTTTTTACAGGTGCACAGAGCTCCATCTTTCTCTCTCCAAGTGGCTGGTGGTTTCGAATGACTTACATTGCAGTTAGCAGCCCAACACATAACCCACAATGCCACCAGGGCTCCTACAGACCCACTGTTGTTTTCATAAGGCACCACTGAGTCCACTCCAGCCCACAGTGACCAGAACAAACCACTGACCGCTGCACAGTACTGCTCTATCCTCACGATTGTTCCTGGACTTGAACCCACGGTGTCAATTCATCACATTGAGGCCTTCCTCCCTCTCGCTGCCCCTGCGCTTTCCCAAGCAGGATGTCCTCCGGGGTCGGGTCTCTCCTGACAATATGTCCAAAGCACGCGAGACAAAGTCTTGCCGTCCTTGCCTCTAAGGAGCACACTAGACTTACTTCTTGCAAGACAGACCTGTTTGGCCTTGGGCAGCCCATGGTACGTTCAATTTCCTTCACCAGCGTCATCATTCAAATGCATCGAATTCTCTTTAGGCTTCATTTTTTCAATGGCCCACTTTCACAGGTATATCAGATGATCAGAAATGCCGTGGCTTGGGTAGGGGGCACTGTAGGCCTCAAAATAGCACTCTTGCTTTTCAACACTTTAAAGATGTCTCGCGTCTCGCGCAGCAGATGTGCCCCCTGAAATGTGCCCCCGTTTGATGTGTGGTCATAAAACGGAATATTATTTGGCACATACACACAAGAAAGCATACAGTTCTGATATACGCTTCTAGTTGCACGAACGTTGAAAATGCTATATTGGGCAAAACAAACAATTCGCTAAAGGCCATGTATTGTGTGCTTCAATTTTAATGAAATACCCTGAGTAGGCACATCCATCGAGACGGAGCGTAGGTTGGTGTTAGAATGCAGGGCTGAGAGTAGAGGGTGCAGCGGGGAGTGACAGGTAACGAGTTCAGAGCTTCTTTTGTCAGGAGGAACATGCTCTGAGGCGGCTCGTGGTGGATGTATTGGCTGTAGCTGTGTGCCACTGAGCCATCCTGGCTCTGGAAGATCCGAAAGGACAAAGTAGAGTTGCCTCCATGGGGCTCCCAAGGCGGTGCTCTTGATGAGAGCCGAAGATCTCATCTTTCTTCCATGCAGCAGATGGCTGACTTGAACCACCTACCTTTTGGTTAGTAGCTGAGCGCTTATCCATGTGCCCCAGAGCTCCCCACGAGTATGCTGAAAATCATTAACATGCACACCTGGCGAATGTGAATTCGATGGCACGCGGGTTACACCTTCATAAATCTGCCATATTAAAAGAAAACGACATGGTTCTGAAATTTATGAAGATCTTTGCCTCTTCCTTCCTCATTTTTATATTTCACATCTTTCCCTCCCTATCACTGCCCCCACCTCCAGCCCCCGCACTGGTCCAGGACCTCTGCAACAAGAAGAACAGGAACAATGAGGAGCAGCATCTTTGTCTAGTGGCTGACTTTAATGAAATGACTTCTGATGGACAGTTTTGACCGAGGT
This sequence comes from Echinops telfairi, assembly GCF_000313985.2. Taxonomy (NCBI): domain Eukaryota; kingdom Metazoa; phylum Chordata; class Mammalia; order Afrosoricida; family Tenrecidae; genus Echinops; species Echinops telfairi. Next base: position 3,586,183 of record NW_022103898.1, on the reverse strand, counting down.
AAAAGCTGTTTCTTCTATTCTTTGCTAAGCATTTTTATCCTGAATGGGCATTGAATTTTATCAAATGCCATTTTTGTATTGATTTAGGTGATCATATGAGTTCTCTTTCATTCTGTTACTTTTGTGTATCACAGTGATACATTTCCTTACGTTCAGCTGTTTTAGAATGCCGGTGAAAAGCCTTGCCAGTAATGACATATTATATAGTACTACATATGAATTGCTGGTATCCTAGTTTGTATTTCTGTTGTTATGTAAGAGTCTGTCTTAGGTTAGGTTCTCTGGAGAAGCAAAATCAATGGCACACAAGCATGCACAGAGAGAAATTTATGCCATGTAAATGGCTCACAATGCTGTAGAGGTGGGCAAGGCCACGTCCAGGCAGGTGGCAAGCTGTGAGTCTGCGGTCCATGGGGCTGGGTGCTTCTTCTGGCTTGTGTGGCTGTAGGGGGTGATGAACCCAAGATCTGCAGGGAGACCACATACTGGTGGCTCGAAGGGGCGAATGAATCCAAAGTCAATGGTGCTGATGATAGGCTGCTGATATTCCTGGGGTTGGCAGGCAGTATGAGAGTCTGCTGGCTCAAGTCCAAAGAACGGGAGGCTGATGAGGCAGGTGCAGGGTCCTGACCTTGCAAAAAGCAAGCTTTCCCACAGGGTCTACTTTTATTGGAAACAGGCCACATCCCAAGAAAGCTTCCTTTTAAAAAGTTGCATTAGGCCCATGACCTGAGTAAAGGTACTGTGTGGTACCCTAATCCTATTACATTATGTTAGGTCACATCATGGGGGGTTACTAAGGCTCACTGACCAAACCACGGCGACTTGGGGCCCTTTCTCTCACCTGTGCATGTTAAGTCGTTGAAAAGACAGCCCGTTCTCCATTGAATTGCTTTGGACTTTTCTCAAAAGCCAATTTATCATCTTTGCGTGGATCTGGTTCTGGGCTATATTCTGTTCCATTGATCCGTGACTACCTTTTTGCAAATTCCACGCTATTTTGATGACTGCAGCTGTGTAGTAAGTCTCGGAGCCAGTGTGAGTGGTTCAACGCTGTTGCTTATTTTTCTCTGCTCTTCCAACCAATTTGCCTATTCTAGTTTCTCTGTGTTTCAATACAAATTTCAAATCCATAACACGATATTTAATTGTTTCACTTGATCTACTGATCTCTTATAGATTAAAAATAATTTCTCATCGTAGTTGTGGATTTTGGAAGTTCCCATGCAAGTCCGTGATTATTACCTTTTGGTTTTACTGTGCTTGGCAAAGTGGAAAGGCAGTGAGAGAGGGGAAGGCTGTCACGGAGATGGACGGACCCAGTGGCTGCAGCGGTGACTTCAGACATGCCAGTGGTAAGGATGGCACAAGGCGGGGCAGCGTTTTTCTGTTGTATGTTGGGCTGCTACGAGTTGAAACTAACTCGATGGCAACAACAACAACAACATTTTGCCTTAAAGTTATGTTCTCCAAGGGTCTGACCACACCCCAGTCTTTTCTGCGGTGTTTTCTTGCATACATAGTTCCATCACTTTGCTGTGTGGGTTGTTCTCAGATACGCTTTGCTTCTTGTTAACATAAATTAGCTCAAAACCCCAAACCAAACTCATTGCCATCCAGTCAATTCTGACTCAAAGAAGAGACCCTGTAGAATGAGTAGGACTCCCTCCCCGGCTTTCTGAAGCTGTGAATCTTCACGAGAGCCTCATCTTTAGCCCCTGGGAGAGATTGGTGGGTTCAAATTACTGGCCTTGTGATTCGCAGCCCCAGTGCATAACCTACTACACTGCACACTGGCTCACTTTTGTCAAATCCAATGTGATTATTTGGGGGTAATTTTACTCCATGAATTTAATCCACTTGGATTTCCTGTGACTGGTGACATGTTTTTATGCATGTTGTTGCTAGGTGCCCAAGACTCAGCTCTGACCCACAGCGACCCTGTGCACAACAGAACACAACCCTCTGTGGCCCCGCCGCATCCTCACAATGGTGCCTATGCAGACCCCACTGAATCCACCACTGTGCCAATGCATCCCACCGAGCGCCTTCCTCTTTCACATCGCCCCTCCACTTTACCAAACACCATGTCCTTCTCCAGGGACTGGCCTCTTTTGGCAGGACGTCCAAAGAATGGAAGTCAAGGTCGGATGCATCGCTACCACCGTGTCCTGTGTGCGTGTGTTTATTTTGGCTCTTCAGGCTTTTCTTCTGCTTGCCTGCTTGTCTTCAATTGGCTTGGTGGTGCTGTCCAGCCTTTCCTTCCCCCTCTTGGTTTAGGGACTGTGTATTGTACTCATATGATCTCTGTGGTTTCCTTTACATTTGTGAGCATGATCACAAAGGGGATTCAAAAGGTTTGTGGGGGAAAAAAATCCCATTGCATTTCAATCCCATTCCCCCACACACTTTTTGAAGCCTTTCCACATCTAATGGCACATTCTTTTTCTAGCCCATTCCCCATCCTTCAACCTAGACACCTTTTTCTTCATGTCAGTCACCCATGAGCTCATGAAAACTCAGATGGTTCATGTAAATGTACTAACCAGGAGTTTATTTCCCATTATTTGAAAAGGGAAAAAAATTTATGGTGCATTACAGCCGAATCCAAAGCTCTCAACCAATTTCCTAGAGTGTATCTCAAACAGAAAAAAATGCCTATATAAAACTAAGAACCTATCACACGAGGACATAAAATGTTTAAATATCACTTCCACTCACCTGCACTTATTGTAGTTGTTAACAACCACTGCTCTGTAGGCAGAGGCATAGCTACTGACATGGTGCTTTGCAAACATTATGTTTGCCACACATCAGGGCCAATGACACACACAAATAAATACATTTGTTATAAAAGTACAGACGACAAGTTTTAATAAAACTGAAGGCAGATTTCTGCAATGAACTCTTGCTCTCCAAGGGAGGTGGAAACTCAAAGTTCAAAGCCAAGTAGAAAGCGGGTGTGGAGGGAGGGGCAGTTACTGTGTGTCCTGGTGGTGGAGGGGAAGGTGAAGAATCCAAGTGGAGAAAGGCCTTGTTTCTTGATGCCTCCCGTTGGCTCTCACTGCCTGTGCCCCGGATCGGAACACTGCCCCCTCTGGCGCCGTCTTCGTAGTTATTCTCTGAACCCACGGTTGCAGCCACCATGTCTGTCCATCTCATCGAGGGCTTCCTCTCTTTCTCGGCC
>NW_022103898.1:3572110-3582256 GCF_000313985.2 Echinops telfairi | reverse complement strand
GGGCTTTGTTGCTTCTGAGCTTGATGGCCGCTTGATTACCTTCAAGCCTTTAAGACCCCAGATGCTATACTTTTTGATAGCCGGTCGGCCCCTCTACTTTACCAAGCACGATGTCCCTCTCCAGGTACTGGCCTCTCCTGATCACACATCCCAAGGTCACTAGGGGGAGTCTCACCATCCTTGTTACTAAAGACCATTCTGACAGTACTTGTTCCAGGACAGAGCTGCTTGTTCATTTAGGGTCCTTCCTTGGTACTTTCAATATTCTTCCCTGGTATGGTATCAGGAGAGACCGTCCCTGGGAAAAGGGCATTATGCTTGGCAAGGCAGAGGTCAGTGGGATATAGGAGCACCTAGAAGAGTTGGGTAGACAGGGTGGCCTCAACAACGGGCCCCAGCATGACAACCGTGAGGGTGACACAAGACCGGGCAGTGTTTCTCTCGTTGAACCTGGAGTTACTATGAGTTGGAATCAGCTCGATGGCAGCTCACAGCAAGGTCGGCACCTCACCCACCTGTTGGTTTGTTGTACTGTGGTGCTCACATGCTGCTGTGATGCTGGGATCTAGGCCATTGGTGTTTGAAATACATCCCATCGGGGCTACCTGGGGGACAGATCTCAGGGGAGGATCCAGACTAAGGTATATTGGTGTGGGGGGAAGATAAAAGACCTGGTGACGTGTCTAAAAGTTGGTCAATGAAAACACGGGGGTGGGGGTGGGGTCACAGCAGGATATTTTGTGATAAAACACTTGAAGATGGTCCCCAGGAAGGGAGGCACTCAATAATCTCGAGAGTGGCTCGGGAGCACGCACACACGGCTGTGCTGTACTTGGCATTGTCATGAGTGGACGTCAACTCGACCGCAGCGAACAACAGCAGCACGGCGGACATCAGAGGGATCCTCGGCAGCCAGGTCCAAGAATCACATGCAGCCCGGCACCCACTGGGCCATCGTGGGTGATGCCTTTCTTGGGGACAGTGATATCTGAGATGCAAAGCCCTATGCCTTTCCTGGTGGAACTCTGAAAAACAATGACCTCTGATTCTGGTATTTGGCCAATTCTGCTTTGACATAACTTGAGGATTCGAGTCTATTGCTTTGTTGAAAATGAATTGCATTTGTGGGGCTTCGATAGAAATGTTTCTCCACATACTCAGCTCACGGTCATCGAGTCCGTTCCGACTCCCAGTGGCCTTACAGGACAGAGCAGGGTTGCCCATGGGGGTTCCTGAGACCAACCTCCGTATGGGAACAGTAAGCCTCCGATTTCTCAGGAGGCGTGGCTGGTTGGTTTCAAAACGCCAAGCTTGTCGTTAGGAGAGATGTCTAGGGCCTACACACAAGTATATTAAACCCAGGCACTGTGCTGCTGGGAATGAATCGTGGGGTGTTCCTAAATTATCCTTCCCCACGATGTGACATTGGGCCACGGCATGCTCTAACCACCCGTGGACCACCCTGCCACCCACTTATTGTTACTCGCCATTTCATTTTCTTTAGCGACACGGCAGCCATTATTCCGTAGGTCAATATTTAATTTAGTTGTCATTCAGTCTGCCATCAATTTGTGAGCGCATGCTTATTTTTCATAGGCCTGGGGTGCTTCCTTTGGGCATATTTTTCTTCTTGAAAGAATCATTCCCTCCACCCCACCCCCACCCCCGGGCCTTACTAATCCTTTTGTTTTATTTTATCTTTATTTTTATGGATATGTTTGCAGCAAAGGCAACATACCATATACAAATAACCTCTGTCAACCGTATCTAGATTCATGGGTGCACCCCGCACCCCCTTCCCACGCCTGCTTACCCTGCATCTCTGTCCGCGCGGGATCATTGTCCTCAGACTGCATCTGCGGCGGCAAGTTCTTTTGGCATGTATGAGCTCTTGCATTTTCTCTTTGATTTTCTTCCCGGAGTCTTGTTTGTCTTGGTCGAAAACATTGATGGATTTTCCCCACATCCCTTGGAAGATGCTGCTCCGTTTGGTTGGTGTGTGATCTCCGCGGCTGCTGATGAATCTGCTGCCAGGCTGGTTGTGATCCTGTGTGGGACCACGTCTTTTCTCTCTGATAGCTTTTAATATCCCCGCTTATCATGATGAGGGGACTTTCGCTACCACTTATCTCCATGTCGCTCTCCTTTGCTCACTCGGCTCCATCCGGAGGCTGCACTTGGGAGCCAAGATCTTGTTTCTTCTAAACACCACGGGGAGAAATCAGCTGTGCGCCCTCTCGCTCACAGTTTCCAGGCAGGCCTAGCAGAGATGTGTCTGAGGGGCTTCAGAAGGTTCGTAAAAACGCCACCGTCTTTTCGTTTCACTTGGCTTTGTCTGGAAACCTCATAGGGATTCTGAGCTAGTCTCCAAACCTCTCACCTGCTGACGTGTGTCTAGGGTGTGCAGAGGAACACACTGAAACTGAGGGAAGATGCCATCCGCTAATGGGGACATGTACGGAGCCCGACAGGGGCCCCCTGGGCAAAGCTGGGAGCCCAAAGAACTGCAGACGTTTGCAAAAGTAAGTGGGAATCAACTCACCACATAAAAAGAGGACGACAAAGAAAATTAGCATCCTCCCCGCCAGATCTTGGGCCCCACACTGTATACGCACTCAGGTTTACAGTCTGAACTCACGTCTGAATCAGAGATTTGAATGGAAAAGGGTCTTCAATCTGCGTACTGTGAGGCCACCGATAGGGCAATTGCACATTTTCTTTGGAATACTTTGCCAATCCAGTTCATTTGTTCTCAAAAAGTGGATGCTATCACTCCCTGAGGGTGTTGTTGTTGTTGGAATGATCCAGGGGGTGATGGGAGTAGCTTTGGGTACAACTGGGGGCCGTGAATAAAAAGAAGGGGGTGGTGGAATGTGTTAGACCGGGTTGACTAGAGAAACAACTCCGGTGACACTCACCTATGTGTAAGAGACAGCTGGATATCAAGACGTTTACATACCAAGCAGACATCCCAGCCCCGTCCAGATCAAGTCCACCGGTCTGATACTAGTCCACAAGTCCCTCTTCAGACTCACGCAGCCACATGCAACGATGCAGAATGCAGGAAGATCACCGGCTGCTGGGGGCAGAGTCGCGTGGGTCCAATGGCAGTGGCCACATCACAGGGCTCACAGCAACCAGGGCCAGCCAGCAGGAAGGTGAAGGCAGAGAGAGAGTGGAGGTTCCCAGACACTACTTATGAGAAGGCCACTCCCACAAGGAACCACCACCAGGCGTGACCTGATTGACAGGCTAGACTCACCCCTGCACTTTTATACATCTTCAAGCTGCATGAACGATATAACTATCACATGGAAGAATGAGTTATTTGTGTGTTTCATCTGCTTCCTGTAAAGAGGACGTTGGGCCAGATAAGGCTGGGACCTCTGATCTAGACCAAGAGCCATTGTTGGCTTTTTAGGCTGGCCACTAGGCTTGTCTTCTGAGATAAATATGTGATAAAAGGTATAGATTTCCAGCAGAACAGAGATAAGAGAGGGTTAGTAAATCCAGAGAGTATTGAGGAACTCAGCCAGAATACACACACACACACACACACACACACACACATACACACACACAACTATTCCACTGCCATCCTGTCAAGTCTGACTCACAGTGACCCTAAAGGACAGTGTTGAGCTGCCTGTATGGGTTTCTGAGACTGGGCGTAGAAAGCCTCATCTTTCTTCCTCAGAGTGACTGGTGGCTTTGAACTGCTGACCTTGAGGTTGGCAGCCCATTGTATAAGCCACTATACCATCAGAGTTCTTTCAGAATACCCCGCAGGGAGAAAATGACTTATAGGGAGATATAAGACGTGTGTGACTATGTACACACACACACACACACACACACACACACACACACACACACACCAGTCCTTCCATTCTTTATGAATTTCTCTCTCTCTTTTCAATATATCTTAAATTAGAGTGAGTGCTACCAATAAAAGTGACTTACAGTTGCTCTTGGTCTAGATTGGGGGCATCTGCCAGAGAGAATCTGCAGTTGGCCTGTCTGTCACCTAAGTATACTACAGATTGAAAGCCATTTTTGCCTTAAAATCCGTGACTCATATTTGAATTCGGAGTGTATATGAGCTTGGGGCTTACAATCATAGGGGAGGGTGCCACTCTTTTCTCTGTTGCTCCTTTCTATGTGTGTGTGTGGGGGTGGGGGTGGGGGGAGTTGGTTTCTCATTTTCTCTTGTAAGAGACAGCAACCCTGTGTGGGTCCCAGCTCCACACAGGAGTCTCCTGTTAGGCTCCTTATACAGTGAACTCTCGCCACTTTGCGCTTCGACTTCTGCGGCTTCACTCTATCGCGGTTTTTGCGTAACAGCACCCACTGCCTACACCCGCTCCTTCAGAGGAAAAAGACGGCGACCCACCTGTAGAGTACATTCCTTAAGTCATTTCATAGGCTATTGATTACAGTATTTGTAAGAACTATGTATAATAATACTGTATGTGAAATATGTAATACTGTAAACTAGATGCCATAAATAATATAATAAATAATAAATGATAATTGTAACGTCCAAAATGTTTTACTGTATTTTCCCTTTTTCGTTTACTAAATTGGGTAATACGAGTGTAATGGTGACTAAAGGGTGTTTTTTCATGTCCTCTATGCTCTAACTACGAAAATATTTGATTTACAAATAAGGAATCCTACTTCGCAGAATTTCACTTATCACGGTAGGGTCTAGAACCGATTAACCGCGATAAACGAGGGTTCACTGTATTGGTTGGCAGGACTCTTCCCCCAAACTCACTGCTATCGAGTTGGCTCTGACTCACAGCGACCCTATAGGACAGGGTAGAACTGCCCTTGTGGGTTTTCCAGAGCGTAACTCTTTATAGGAATAGAGAGCCCTGTCTTTCTCCTGAGAAGCAGCTGGGTGGTTTTGAACTGCCAACCTTGCAGAAAGCAGTCCAATACATAACCACTAAGCCACTAGGGCTCCTTTGACTCCCCCGCCCCATCTCTAACTTGCTGCCATTGAGTCAATGCTGGCTCATGGTGAGCCCCATGAGTTTCCAGGACTGTAACTGTTTACAGGAGTAGAAAGCCAGGCTGTCTCCCAAGGAAGCCGCTGGTGGTTGGAACAGCTGACATGTGGATCGCGGTCCAACACATAACCACTACGTCACCAGGTCCCTCTCCCCCAGGAACGTGAAGTCGTCCGAAGGGCCAGCCTGTGCCTTCTGGAAGGGGAGGGCCGGACCTGAACCATTGGTCTCAGGAGCAACGAGGGACAGAAGGAGGGAGACTGATACCCGCAGGAAAAGCCAGGCCAAGCTCACAGACAGGCTTTTCTAGGCTTTGCCCCTGGCCCCTTCCCCAAGCCCCGTCTCTATCCCCACCCCGAGTTCCAACAGACTCTCAAGAATCTGTACTGCCAGCTTCTACTTCTTGTTTACACCAACCTGCACTTGTCAACGTTTCTTGTAAACAAAGGGCCTCAATTAATACCATAAACAAGGCAGCCAGTGTGTGCCTGCCACACGGTTGAGGCTCCACAAATATGGCCTCCTTTCTCTGCACCCCCATCCACAGAAATCAGAGCCGTTCACCAGTGAGATCTCTGCCCAGAGAGAGAGAACTGTCCCTCCCTGGGGCCAGGCTGCACGGGACACTGAAACCTACCCGGTGTCCTCTGAGCCTCGGGCAAGGCTGCTCTTCCCGGGCTGGGTGCTTAGGTCTGAGCATCTGTTGCCTGAGCAGAGAGAGGTCCTGGCCGTCAGCTTCATCCACACGAGCCGCTGGTCACTGGGCAGAGTCCTACCTTCGTCACTTGCCACCATCTAGGTGGTGTAGTGGTTCCTCGTTGGGCTGTGATCACAAGGTCACTATTTCGAAAACCAGCAGCTGCTTCACAGGGGTAAGCCGGTTTTCTCTTCCTGTAGACAGTGACAGTCTTTGAGACCCCTGGGGCAGTTCTACCTTGCCCTGTGGGGTCCCTGCGAGATGACACCGACTGGACAGCAGTGAGAGGGTCATTTTACCTTGAAGCACTAGTCCTATGCTCTGGACAGAGCCCAGGCTTCAGGCTCCAGCCAACCCTCTCCTGGGGCACTCGGAGCTGCTGGGCCAAGAGGACTGGACACAGTCCTTCAACGTCAGAGCCCAGGGCACGCCTCCTCCAGCCCCGAGAGACCCCAGCTGTCCTCGGAATCAACAGACCACTGACTGTGGTGAAACCCACAACGCTCAGGCCCCTTGACGTGGGGCGATTCAAATCGCCCCAGATTGATTGGCAACTCAGCCTGACTCAGCCTGCACCATCCTTTCTAAGTCGTTCGAGAAACTATTGCTTCCTGTGTTAGTTCTGCAGGCGCTCTGTCCATGAGAAACTGCCCCCACCTTTAGCCCAGGCAGGAGGGGCCATGATGCAACTCCAGACCCACTGGGGGTTCCTCAGCGCCTGGTCACTGCAGGTGGGAAGGTGGGTGGGCCATTCATTCCCTTTGTTTGAGAACTCGGCCCCCAGTGGGCAGCCTGGTCCCGGTGACAAGCTTCTGTGGGCTCTGCCTTCCTGCACACCCTGCCGGGAGGGCCTCATCTGGGCCGACGCTCCCCGCAGGGGTCACCTCGGATGCCGTATGCCAGGCGACTTTCATCAAACACTTCGTGTCAGGGGAGGCATCACGCCCACGCCTGAGATGAGGGAGCCGAGGGCAGAGGAGGGTGTGCTTCCAGGGCCTGTCTGGGATCTGAGCCCGCGGTGATAGCCAACATGACCCTGGGAGGGACCAGACCCCGCGAGCACGCAGTCTGCTTCCGAAGACCAGGGCTCATCTCGGCCCCAGCCGCCCCTTGTCCAGTGAACATGGGGTTGGTAGGTACAGAAGGGTTTTCAGGTTGCAAAGAGCTACCTCGATGCACATAAAGGCGTGTGTGGGTGGTGTAGACGGTCAAGTTCCTCTGGGTTTGGGGTCCCGTTGCTTGGGTGTGAGTCAGCACCGCCTGTCTGTCTGTTGGTGTGGTTTCTGAGCCCACAGGCACAGTTCTGCCACCCCCCCAAAAAAAAAAACCCAATTCCTGACAATTGTTATGCGTCAGTCCATCTGGAGGGTGGTGGTTCTTCCTCATTTTTAGAGAACTGGAATATTAAAATACAGTTATTGCAACAAAGACATGATCAAAGGAATACATTTCTGGCAGCACAGGGAGTATTAGTGAATGGAGAAAGTATTAGGGAATTCATCTAGAATACCACACAGAGAGACAATATGGTTTGTAGAGCTCTATAGGCCCACATAGACATACACACACACACACACAGCGGTTCATGAATTCTACATGCACTTCTGTTTCTTTCTTATTTTCACATCTTAAACTGGAGTGCGTGTTACAAGTCTAAGTGTCTTAACATCACTGGGTTTCGGTTAGAGCTTCCCAAACTTCTTTGGCTGCTATTGGGATCCGGGCCTTGCAGTCGGTTCTGACCCAGAGGGACCCGCTGCCCGGTGCTGTGCCATCCTCACCATGATGTTATGCCCGAGCTCATTGTTGCAGCCCCTGTGTCCATCTGTCTCGTTGACTCCTGGAGACCTGGACCGTGCTGAGCAGACAGCGTGTCTTAGGCTTCTCCATGGCCCAGCTTTGGGAGGTAGATAGGCATGCTCTTCTTCCTGAGGTGGCTCTGAGAGGACTCAAACCTCCCACCTTGTGGCTAGCAGGCAAGTGTGTTCCTTGTTTGCAGGACTCGAGGGAGAGCGCCATCAGGGAGGCCTCCTGGCTGAACTCGTTTTGGTTCCGAAGCTCAAGTGCCCCCACACGTCTACGCGCAAGCGCATTTTGAGTTGCAAAGACCCAGGTCCTAAGTCTCAACTCTGCCTCATCCCCTGTGATCTTTGGTGAATGCTTTCCCATCTCTGCATCTTGGTTTTCAAATGGGAAAGCCAGAGCTTACCAGGGGCCCATCAGAGGATGATGGAATAAAATCAAATACCAGGCTGGGTAGCTTTCTACTTTGGGACAGCCCTGTGAAAGCACTCTCCTTATGGATGGGACTAATAACCGCCATTGCCATCCATTCCCCTCTCAGACACTCATCTGAAACCTGCCGTGTGCACAATTCCCTGTGGCGGGTGCTGGGAAGAGGTTTGGGGCTCCTACTGCCGGCTGAGAGCATGGATGGTGCTTTTCTTGCAGGCTTGTTCTCTGGGAGATGCAATCACTCGCCAGTACCTGGGACATTACAATAATCCATGCTGATGAAAATTTAATTAATTTGAAGTGATTGCTTCATTGTAAGCAGAAGAAAAGAAAAATCCTTAAAAATTGGCAAGTGGAAGAGAAAAATGCTTTCATATAAGTACATCGGAGAGACATAGTGAGGCAATGAATATTTCTAAAATAAGAAAACATAAAACTTGAGTTTCTAAAGTTATTTCCTTAATTTGGAGGGCTGTTTCAACTTGTTCCCTAGCTAAAAAAAAGAGAAAGAAAGAAAAGAGCCGGGCCCTGCAGTTCGTGCAGCTAAATGGGGAGATGGATGTGGGATTCCTTTCTTTTGCTGAAGACTGTTTTCCGGTAGGGCTTGACAGCATGGGCTCATTTGGGGGTTCCAGTGTTTGTTTGTTTGGTTGAGTTATTTTCGTTTTTGTTGAAAAGCCTTAGGACCAGGAACTCAGCTAACTGAAAAGACCAGTAGACAAAAGCAAGCCAACTTCCCGCTTACCCAGCCAGTGACTCTGACTCGCGGCGACTCACGTGTCAGGCGGAAGTCTTCCACCAGGTTGTCTTGGCTGCATCTTTACCCAAAGGGCTCACCAGGCCTTTCTTCCACCACGAGTGACCATGCTGGGGGTGGGGTTCAGACGGCTAACTTAGGTGAGCCATTGAGTGAGCACAAACCATTTGCGCGTGGGGACCTCAGTGAGGTGGCTACATCCTGTTGTCCTGTCCTTGTTAGCGCACCACTGTAACCAGGTCAGGTCACTGCTCGGGCGTCTTCCGGGCCTCTCCGTTGCCTTCTGGTTTACAATAGCAGGTGATAGGACCACCTTGATGGGGTGAATGAAGCCTGCCCCGAAGTTGAGGGATGGAGCTCGTGCCCACTCAGATTCTCTGTGCCTAAAATGAGGGGGCTTGATCCAGCTGACTCTGATGTTCATGCTCAATTCCCGACACTTGGGTCACTCTACTGCCCAAGCTCTCCGTAAGACCTTCCCCATGTCAGGATGACTGAAAGGACAAGGGAATGAGAGCACCCCCCTGAAAGCTCACGGGCTCTAATGCACAAATCTCCTTTCCCACCTAGACCTTCAGTATTCTACAAATGGTTCCCAATAACCTCTCTCCTCAAGTCCAGTGATGTGGTTGAGCATAAACTGGACCGGAAGGAAAGACTTTGATTGACAGTGTTTGCCTTTCTATGGTGTGCATACTAACCCCACCAACCCCGGCCCCAGGCCTATTTCAAGTTACCAGCTTGATGCGATTGGATGCCGCCTTGGAAAGAGTTATGTAAAATTGGCTCCCGTGAGCTGGTGCAATGACTGGTTGGGCCTTGCCATGGTTAGAATTTATGCCAACAAGACGTGCCTGGCAGGGGTGACCCCAATCTATCAGTCAGGTCACTGCCTAATGACACCTCCTTTGGGGTGTGACCTTCAGTATACGAGAGAGTCCCCGAGAAGAGCTGAGGTGCTTTTTTCTTGCCCCTTCACCTTCTGTTGCATCTGGATTCTGCAACTGGCTCATTGATCTCCTGTTGTGTTGCCTGCAGATCCCAGGAGCCATCAGTGGGCCGCTGGCCTTGGGTTTATCCAGTGGACCTTGGATTCATTTACCTCTGCACCCACCAGCCTGTGGTCTTCCCGCTTCATCATCCGGCTTCCTGTTCATCAGCTTCTGCAGCGATACACGTCAGAGAAGCCTACAGCTTACATCTGACCTTCAGACTCAAACCTTCTTGATAGATACCTCTTTCTTTATGTATTTTATGTTTTGGATTTATTTATTTTTTAGAAATTATTTTATTGGGGGCTTGTACTATTCTTATCACAATCCATACATCCATCCATTGTGTCAAGCACATATGCACATTTGTTGCCCTCATCATTCTCAAAACATTTGCCTCCCACTCTAGCCCCTAATATCAGTTGCTCATTTCCCCCCTCCCTCCCC
>NW_022103898.1:3569163-3570503 GCF_000313985.2 Echinops telfairi | reverse complement strand
AGGCGAGGCTTCACCACCCATTTATCCCTCCGCCTTTCAACCAGCACCACATGTGATTATCGGCCAGGCTGGCACAATTAACTAACTCACTGCCCCTTCTGGATTTCAACCTCGGCCCTTTCTTTTCCAGATGATCTACCCATCTGCAGAAAATCACCTCGAAACGTCAACAACTCAAGTCCTTGGACATTTGGTCCCTTGATTTTGAGTCTGTTAACCAAATTTCCCGATGGATATGGAGCATCAAAGAGATGCCTTCTTTGACACACCCGGTCCATTAATGACCCCATCTGAACACTCTGAGGAAGTCCTTTCATCCCTGCAAATGCACGCAGCTGTATGCCAGCCCCCCCCTCCCACTTCTGTTTCATGTTCAGGTTGGTCCCGTTAATAGGGAGAGTGCAGGCCCGTGGGTCTTGTATTAAAAAGAATAAAAACAGCAACGTAAAAAAAGAGTGGGGAAAGAAGCAGCCTTAAGGAAAGGGAGCTATTTGGAGCAGAGAGGTTTTTAATCAGGGCGACATTGCAGCGCTGAGTGGCGTAGCATCCCCGGGGAACAGAAGCCAGGACAGTTTTCTGTTGGAAGGGCATCGATGCACACCAGCCGGCCAGCCAAGCCGATTTCTCAGAGAATTAAGCGTGCCCCCAAACTGGCAGAGGCATGGAGCGCGTGTCCAGCTGAGCTCAGTACAAAGCGGTTAGGGGCATACACAGTCGGCTGGAGGACCAGGCTGCACGGACTGCCAAGCTGGGTAATTGGTCCTCGGCCGACGCCATCGTGTCCACCAAGAGCCCGCGGCTGTGCTTGCTCACCGCGGCCCCCGCGGCCTGCCTCTAAAGAACCGGCGCCCGCAGCTGCTGAGCCTGGCATTAAATAAACTTAGAATGTGGTGTGTGGGGAGAGGGCACAGATGTGTGAGACACAATTTTGGGGGGAAATCAGCTATCTAGTGGACAGCAGAGAGTAGCTGAAAGAACGTTTTTAATAAACAATGGTTCTCTTGTTCTCATGAAAATGATAGCTATCCACTGTTAAAGAAAGGGATTTAGGAAATGCGTAAAGAAAACAGCCACACATGAAAGAAAATCCTGGCCCCTGGGAATAAGCACGCATCTGGAGCCCCCTCTGCTGTTTTCTGCTCTTACATGACCGGTAGCTCCTAACATGGAGGCATCAGACTACAACCCTTGGATTATGGTCATGGGTTCTATAGGTCAAGAATTTGGACCAGGGACAGGGCAAAAGTCTCTCCTACATGAAGGCCCAGTTGTTGTCGTCAGATGCCTAGAGTTAGCTCCAACCCATAGCAACCCTGTGCACAACAGAAGGAAACGCTGCC
>NW_022103898.1:3565520-3567768 GCF_000313985.2 Echinops telfairi | reverse complement strand
CCTTTTGAGATGGATAGGTACCCAAGTAGATTCATAGATGGCAATACTTTCATAAGAATGGAACAAGTTAGTCATTTTGAGACACAAGTTCATAAATCTGATGTGCCGAGTTCAGCAGAAGGAAAACAGATGTAAAATTAAAGGACTTGCTAAACTTGGGATCATTATTTTAACCACAAGAGATATTACTTCCTGATTTCTCTAAGAATAAGAAAATAAATCACACAAGCCATTAGAAGCATGGGGTCATTATATTTCAGAAATGGATTTTCCAGTTTCAGGCAGTGAGGATGAACTCCCTGCTGGGGAAACGCTCCACTGACAGCCTCCATAGGTGCAGGATTCACTGCTTACATGCCTTTGACTTTCTCGGAGCTTCTGACGGGCGTGGGGGTGGGGTGGGCAGGTGCCTGCATTGCCACACCTCAGCTCTGCATTCATACGGTTCCAGAGCCCGGCCATGCCTGTGCTTATTTACTATCGAAATGCACCATCACGATACTTTCTTCTATGACTGTGATTTTGTGACATCTCACGTAACTTGGGTGAAGGCTTCAGAGCAGGTCAGTGCTCTGGTAAGCATGTCTATGTGTGTTGTTACATGTCATTGATTGCGTCATTTATTCTACTCCCGCTTCCTACTCCACACCTCCTTCTTCCTCGACCCTTCCGAATTCTCTTTGGGTAAAGGCTGCCCTTCTGATCTTCAATGATCAGCTATTTTAAGGTCTGAGGGACTCTGTAGTGTTGTCATTCTGCTTTGTGCTGCCCGTGTTTTTAGGACCACCCAGTCGGTCCTGACTCAGGACAATCCGATGGACGACAGCATGAAACGTTGCCCATTCTTGCACCTTTCTCACCGTGGTCAGGATATCGGAGCCTGTTGTGGAAGCCACTAGCCATCTCCTTGGGAGTCTTCCTCCTTTTCACTGATTGATGTCCTTCTCCAGGGACTGGTCCCTCATGATCACATGCCCCAAATATCTGTGACGGAGTCCCATCATCCTCCCTCCGAAGGAGCATTCCGGCTGTACTTCCTCCAAGATAGATGATCTTATTCTGGCAGCTCATAGTGCTTTCCCCAGTCATCACCGACACCATCATTCACATGCAGACTCTCCTGCGGTCTTCCTTATTCACCGTTCAACCTTTACATGCGTAGGAGTGGATTGAAAATACCACGGCCGGGCTCAGGCACACCGTAGTGCTTCAAGCTCCGCTCTAGGGATCTGTCTACCGTTTGGCTGACAATGGAGGCTCAGGGATGAGTCTGTTTCCAGACTTGTGTTGATTTTCATGGCGTCTCTTGCAGTCCTAGTATCTTTGCCTCACGTTGTGGTTGGATAGCTTCTGTCAGAGTGGTTTAATAAAGTAGGGTTTGTAGGTGCTTTGAGGTCTGGAAAGGCGTGTTGCATGGAAGTGGAGGCTGTCCCCTGACTGGAAAGCACTTTCTGGCTGTACTTCCTGTCCCTCAGAGCGCTAGGCTGTGCACCCACCTGTCTCCATTCCCGGCTGCACCTGGGAGATGGCGTCCTCCCGGGGGAAGTCCCTGAGTGGGGTGGATGGTTAAGTGCTAGCCACTAACTGGAAGCTCAGAAGTTCAAGGCTACACAGGGGAGCTTGTGAGCAATGCCTGCAGTCTCCTTTTGGCTGTGACCCTGCAGAGCTCCGTTCTACTCTGAGGCTCATGGGGTCACCACAACTTGGTGCCCAACACGTGGCTGTGATGCTTGTGGTGAAGGTCGAGTTCAAGCGGGGTCCTGCAGCCCAAGGACTTTGGGGGTGATGAAGACGCAATGATTGGACAGGGGAAATCTTGAAGTCCCAGATCCACGGGCTTCAGCACTGACTCATCCTGGGGGACTGTGTGAGGCCGAATGTCTAGAGAAACAAATCTAGTCATACTCATTTATGGGTAAGAAAGAGCTTGGTATCAAGAATTAACTATCTATCCAGAAGGCATTCCAGCCCAGTCCACCGCATGTCCTTCAGTCCACGCTAGTCCATCAGTCTCTCTTCAGGCTCACGTAACCACCCGCGATGATGCAGAAAGATGAACCAGGAACCAGGAAGGTCGCAGGCTCATGGGTGCAGAGTCACGTGGATCTAAAGTTGGTGGGAACTTGACAGGGCACCATAGATCTCAGGGCTGGGCCGCCCATATGGGGCCATTCCTGGAGGCAAGGCAGAGTGTAAGCAGGCAAGAAGGCAGAGAGGCAGACACAGAGAGAGATCATCTCTGTTTGTC
>NW_022103898.1:3562819-3564307 GCF_000313985.2 Echinops telfairi | reverse complement strand
GGCCAGTGCCACCAGGGGAGGGCAACTGGATGACCTGGTGTTCCCATCTAGGAGGTTGACTTTTCCTGCAGAGAGCAGGGACTTCTTGGAGAGGGATGGGGATGGAACAGGAGGCTGGACTTAGGGCTGATTCTGGTGGGCTTCCTCCAGGGCTGGCCTCAGGCCCCTCACGCAGGACCCACATGGCCTAGCCTCAGCCACCCCCTGTAGGTTGCACAGTGGAGCCCTATGGTCTCGTGGGCGGTGAGGAAGCCCAGGGCTGTTTCTAAAGGTCCCTTGAGTCAGAGTGCTGAGTGCAGATTCTTGCCCTCCACTCATTAGCTGCGACTTAAAGCAAAACCCAAACAAAACACGAGCCACCCACTCCCGCACCTGGGGCCCCCATGTGTGTCCAAGGAGAACTGTGCTCCGTGGGTGTTTCAATGGCAGTGGGGTTTCAAAGGATCCCTAGTGACACACTGGGTGAAGCATTGTGGGAAGATAGACAGCTATAACCAGGAGTCGCTCCACAGGAGAACGCTGTGCCCGTCTTCTCTCACAAGGGCTGCAGCCTCCTAAGCCCGGGAGAACCCCTGCAGATGCATGGGGTTGTTATGAGTCCAAATCAGTGACAGGAGGTGGAGCTTGTGAAGTTTTGGTGATTGTAACACATCACGCCTTTCTGGCGGGGGTGGGGGGGGTACTTACAAGGCTCCAAATCGCTTTGAACTGGTTCAGGCATGGCCGATGAAGCAGACCTAGAATGAACCAGATTTTGCAAGATGTGGACATCTGTAATGACCACCGGAATGTGAACAATCACAGGCTGACACTTTAGAATGGGAGACTTAGGGGCCTAACAAGCCCTGCGTGGGGAAAGTGTTGTCAGGACCATGGAGAGCTACACAGGCCCGTGTGTCTTGGCGGGCCACCACTTTGAGCTGGGCACTGTTATTTCTGACTCAGCCAAGCAAGAGCGTGGCTGCTATGGGACACACACTCGCTGCCCGTGTTTTCTAAGACAGGTGCGTTTCTAGGAGGGGTACACCCATGATTGCCTGTGCCCTGGTGACTGCCCCAGGCACTCCCATGCCCTTCCCTGTTTCAGCACAAAAACACAGATGGGGGATCGTTGGTAATAATGGTACAAATATTGTTTTTGTTGCCTTTTTCACTGTGCCACATCTGTACTGGCACCCGAGGGCGCCGGTGGGTGGAAGTGTTTCACCGGAGTGTTCAGGTGGTCCCTTCTATTCTACCCAGCGGGCATCATATTTTCAGCTCCACACACTTGCAGCAAAAGAACCACCACTTTCACTGGGGAACATCCTTGCAGAAGCAATGGGTTAACTGGATTAAATTCCAGTCCTTCCGTGCACACCTCTTTAATGTCCTTTCAGGTCCAGTGCATGGCCCACGGGAGCACTTTTGCTTCCTACCAAAGTGCTGTTGTGTCTGTGTTGCAATCTAACTTCGCTGTGGTTTTCTTGGAGTGATAGCACTGTCTCT
>NW_022103898.1:3539285-3540970 GCF_000313985.2 Echinops telfairi | reverse complement strand
GCCAAATAGGCAGATGCCGGTTCTGAGTCTTCAATCTTCTGACCTGCTGGTTACACGTTTGGGGCTGGTTTTCCTCCACCCTTTTGAGATGCCAACTGCAAGCTCAGGCGGCCAAAAGACCACCCTATTTTTGGACCTGCTAGCTCAAATGAATGACTCCTTTGGGTCTGAGCATTTGCGGGGATGGAGCAAATGTGTATAAGCGGTGAGGTGCTTCTCTGATCCCTGTTCTGTTAGCAACTCAAACACACCCACCTCATCCTGCGGGTGAAAGACTTGGCGACCTGCTTCCGTGAGTATGACAGCCAAGAAAACCTTAAATATAGACGCTTGGATTCTGCCACGTGACGTTGCTAGGGATGATTTTTAAAAAGCTCTCTATCACCTAACAGCAGCACATCATACTTATGACTCCCGATGTAACATAGACACAGAGACCACACAGGAGAGACCCTGGGGCCAGGCCTGGGGGTGTTTCCAACACAGAGCTTCCAGGTTCCCAGGGCCATGCTACTCTAGCAACAGCAGGTGCCTCACCAACCAGGAAGCTCTCTGAACTCCCGTGTTCAGGGCTTCTCGCCTTCGTGGTACATGGTAGGTGAAATCATGTCTCCTGGGGCTCGTTGACATTGGCCACCGAGGTAAATTGTCGTTGGTCTCACCAGCTCTCCACGGCCAGTACCAAATCCAGGTGTGGCCTGGAAGTCTCCCAAGGAGGTACTTCAGTTTCTCCAAAGGAGATTTCTCTGCCATCAAGGCCCAAGGTCACCTTCCGTGGGGTAGTAAAACCAGGCCCTTTGCTACACTCCTTGTCATTGGGAGGTGGAAGGCTTCGTGGGAAGGTGAGCTCCTATGCACGCCTGGTGGCTTCTGCACTGCTGCCAGGGAGCCACTGCGAGCAGCTGCTGGCCCTGCGCTGCTCTGGGTGTCTGAGAGCACCCGTGCCTGTGAAATCCGGGCTCTGAAAACACAGGGAGCTGTTTCCAGATGTGGCCGGATGATGCCATCACCAGCAGCAACATATGGCACCAACATGGATTCCTTTATACACGCATGGACCTGCATTTCAAAATTAAGCAGGAGCCCACAGCTTTGGGTTCGGATGCTAGGGAAGTGGGGAGAGGAGGAAACTGGTTAAGTGGGAGCAGAAACAGCTGACTGGAGGAGTTTGCCATCGCCAAGTGAGTGAAATGGAGCGTCTTATAAAGATGGCCCCTAGTCAGGCATTGGCAATGAGTGCCATGTTCTAGGAGGCAGGGGCAGCGGAGCAAAGCCGAACACTTTGAAGATGCTGGAAAGTGCAGCTGAGAATAGCACGGGTGATCAGTCCATGGGACAAGCAGAGCAGGGGCGTGGGGGAAATGCAGCTCTTGATGCCTGAGAACAGCACGGGTGATCAGTCCACGGGACAAGCCGAGCTGGGGGGGAGGGTGCCCAGCTGATTGGGTTGTCATTTCCTGTCACCTGAGTTCCCGCGAAGCTCCTAAGTGGTGCTCAATCCGTGTCAGGAGGAGCGACAGCACTAGGTGGAGCATAGAGGCCCACAAGACGAAACTGGAGAAGCATTGGGCTCCGAGAGCTGTGTGACGTCACGAGGGGTTGTCCTTACTGGACCCACTGGGTCCATTTGCTCCGCATGACTTCGCCCGGCCGCTTGCTTCTTGTGTCAAAGCATCCTTGGTGAC
>NW_022103898.1:3537896-3539081 GCF_000313985.2 Echinops telfairi | reverse complement strand
TGGGATAATGACATGAAATAAAATGTGTACTAATTGCTGAATGGAAATGGGCATCACTCTGTAAACCTTCACCCAATTCTTCTTCTTCATCATCATCATCATCATCATCATCGTCATCATCAAAAAAGAGTTCTTGGTCCTGTTACGGGTTGAGTTGTGTATCCCAGAAAGAAAGGTCAAATTCCTCTCTGTGAACGTGGCCTTGTTTGGAAGAGGGTCTTTGAAAGCAATCAGTTAACATGTCACCCCGGAGGAGGGTAGCTCTTACTCCTGTCTGAGTGGTGTCTCTGTAAACAGGAAGAAAGAAAAAAAGGCTCACATACCAAGGAAGGACAGCCACACGCTGGAGCATCCGTGAGCCAGGGAATAGCTGGGGTATCAGAAGATGGGAGGCAGTAGTGTATTTGGTTTTAAAAGCTTCAGCGGAAGCACGGCCCGGTTGACGCCCTGAATTGCAAATTGTAGTCTCTGGAACAGTCTGCTCTGTGAAGCCACTCAGTGTGAGGTGCTTTGTTTGGCAGCCCTGGGACACGGACACAGGATCCCACATGGTGGACATAAGAGTTCCCTAGGAACACATGCATGCACCCCCATGTTTGGGGAAGTCTAGCGGGGAAGTCAGGAAAACAGAGAATGGCATAGGTCCCTTTTGGACAAGGATACGACAGAGGGATGTCCTACATTCTCTGAGAGCAGAGAGAACATCCATAGATGAGGCAGCGTGTGAGGAGGGCGTGGGAGGGATGCAGGGGACCTCAGTAGTTTGGGGGTTCTCCGAGTCATCAAGCTGAGAGACAGACATGCAGGCCCACACTTGCATCCTCTGAGGAAGTCTGGCTTCCACCTTTTCTCAGGAGGACTCTCCCCTTCTCAGGAGGCTGGATGGCGCAGGGGTCAAGGGCTCTGCTGCCAAGTGAAAGGTGGTGGTCTGAACACACCCGCTGCTCTGCAGGAGAAAGATGTGGTCGTCTCCTTCGCTAAAGATTCCAGCCTTGGTAGCCAGCCCTCCCGGACTGTTCTCCTTTGTCCTACAAGGTGGATATAAGGCAGACTAGATTCAGTAGCCATAGGTATAATGAGTATCCTTTCTCTATTCTACCTTGTCTATCTATCTATCTATCTATCTATCTATCTATCTATCTATCTATCTATCTGTCTGTCTGTCTGTCTGTCTATCTATCTATC
>NW_022103898.1:3533799-3537796 GCF_000313985.2 Echinops telfairi | reverse complement strand
ATCCATCATCTATCCATCTATCTTTCCATCCATCATCTATCTATCTACCATTGGTTCACATGCCTCATCCCCTTGAAACACACTTTGACCGACTCAGAATTCTTAAGAGACTCCTTTCCACTGTGGGGTCACAGTTCACCTGTTGTTTTTAGTTCACCTGCTGTTTTTAGTTCACCTGTTGTTTTTAGTTCACCTGTTGTTTTTAGTTCACCTGTTGTTTTTAGTTCACCTGTTGTTTTTAGTTCACCTGTTTTAAAAGACATCTAAAGCCAGTGAAATCTGCTTCCGGCTCATCTGTGCAGCAGGACAGTCTTGTTGAAATGCAAACTGGCTGGACTGTGCCATATCCCAGACCTTGCACTGTTGACAGCATCTCACGGTCCTGGCAACAAACTAGGAAACAGACTGGGAAATTTGTTTTTGGCAAGGACATGTCAGACAAGGGACTAATCTCCATAAGCTACAGAAACCTGGAACATCACAACAAGGAAAAGATGGACAATCCAATTAAAAAACAGTGAGAGGACATGGGCAGACAGTTCACCAAAGAACACATCCAGTCGGCCAACGAGCATATGAAGAAATGCCTGCGATGAGCAGCCAATGAGGAGATAGCACCTCGCACTGATAGTGAAATAAAACAATAAATATGCACATGCTGCAAGGGGGCAGCGGGATGGGAGCTTTCACACCATGTGGCCCAGCAATCCCTTTGCTGGGCGTATATCCTAAAGGACTAGTGGAGCAAGAACAGATCCACGCTCAGCCACAGTCGCCACAGGACTGCTCCCAACAGCAAGAGGAGGGAATCAGCTTAAAGTGCCCATCTGTGGACAGATGGGAAAATAAACCTTAGTCCACACACACAGTGATGAGGCTGGGAAGTATCTCGTAGCACGGAAGAGCTTGGAGAGTATTAGGCTGGGTGAAGTTAGTCCATCACAAAAGGACAAATATATGGTCAGAGACCACTGTTATACACGGAAAAGCCAGAGAAAGAAGTTTATGCCAAAAGAAATGGATTTGGATGGTTCTGGGGAAGGATGAGCGAGGAGGGAATGGGGACCAGAGGGGAGGGTAGACGGGCAGTAATTGGGTGAAGGGAGGCAGTGTTCTCCAAGAGGAGGCCCTCAGTGAGATGGGCCCACCATGGCTGCATCAGGGGCTCAGGCCCACGGACAGCGGTGAGGATGGCGCAGGACCGTGCAGCTGTGTTCTACTGAGCATGGGGTCACTGTGGCTCGGAGCTGACTCGATGGCACCTAACAACAACAACAACAACAACAAGAGCGGGAGAAGAGAAATGCAAGTGGGGAGGGCAAGCTCCTGGGAGGTTTGAGAAGTAATTGAAACTATTGAATACAACATTGATTATCTGAGAATGAAACCCCTAATTCACACACACAAAGTAAGAAAAGAGAGAGAGAGAGAAAAAAGAAACAATAGAATTTCAGTTGTGGAAAAACATCGAGTATCTTTATCATATTAGTTTTTATTAACAATAACGCTGCACAAATATGTGTGGACCATCTGAGGGAGATATAAAAATCCCACTGCCATTCAGTCAACTCTGTCCGATTGCAACGCTGTCGGGTGGACTAGAGCGGCTCCCTAGGGATTCCAAGGCTGTGAATCTTCGTGGGAACAGTCTGGCCTTTCTCCCATGGGACAACTGGTAGGTTTGAACCACTGACCTTGCAGTCAGCAGGCCAGTGCGTAACCCACTGCACCAACAGGACCCCTGGGCAAGCATAAAGGATAAAAATAAAATGAATCTACTCGATGCCTTATGTGGTGGAAGAAATAGATGACTGGTGAGTTTTGAAGCTTCCTTCACATCTCTCCCTCTAAGGGGGTAGAATCATGATTTGGAATCAGATGTAGTACTTCCCTGGTTGGGTCTATGTCACTATTTTATACATATGCATAATGATCATATGTGAACAATACTATGTGAATTGAGTTTTGTTTTTGTGTTTTTGAATTGTATGGAATACTGCATGAATCCTTAAGGAATTGGCACTTTTCCATTGTAAACAGGTTGGGCTGCAGCCTCCGGGAGAATCAGAAGTCATGGCATGGGACAGGGAGTGTTTTGGGTAGGAAATACCCTGGACACTCTTCTTGCCCCTGCTCTCCTGCCAGTGTCTGCCTTGGACTTAGCCCAGCTGGAATTCCCAGTCCCGGGTCATGCACCCGGTGTGACGTAGCTCCAGCAACACAGAGTAGGGTAGTATGGAAGGTGTGAGCCTTGGAAACAGAATGGAACTCAGTGAGACTGAAGAAGAACCGGTGCATTGGAACTGTGGTGCTGGTGAAGAAGATTGTCAGTACCATGGCCATGGCTCAAAGCACAGCTAGATCTGTCCTGGAAGAAAGACAGCCAGAGTGCTCCTCAGCAGCAAGGATGGGAAGACTTCATCGTACACTCTTAGACATATTGTCAGGAGAGACCAGTTCCTGGAGAAAGACATCGTTCTTGGGGACGTGGAGAGGCAGCGGAAGACAAGAAGGCCCTCCATGAAGTGGCCCAAGCATAGGAACAATTGTGAGGATGATACAGGGCCGGACATTGTCAACTCTGTCGTGCATGGGATAGCTATGGATCAGAACGGACTCAATGGCCCCTCGCAATGACAACAGCATCCCTATCTGCCAACTTTACTAGAGAGTGCCAAGTTGTCACTCAAAACGGCAGTGTCAGTCGATCCTCCTTTCAGTGGACCTGAGTGGTCCCGATTCTTCCATGACCACCTTGGTGCTCTGCCTAGTTATCACCAAGTGGACTTGACTTTGATGCACGGAGACCTTATTGATAACAGAATGAAACGGTGCTGGGTTCTATGCCATCTTCCCAACCTTTGGGATGTGGGAGTTTATTGTTGAAGCCCCTGTGTTTTCCTCAGTTCTGCGGATCCTCTGCTTTACTGGAACGATGGGGCTTTCTACTCCTGTAGAGAGTTACAGTCTCAGAAATGCACAGGGGCAGCTCTACCCTGTTCTGGAAGGTCGCGATGAGTCAGAATGAACTCAGTGGAAGTGAGTTTGGTTTGGCGTGGTTTCTGCTTTACCAAATATGATGTCCTTTTCTATTTTGTCAAAGATATGTCCAACGTGAGCAAGAGGAAGCCCCGCTATCCTCTCTTCTCAAGAGGATCCTGGGGGTAGATTTTGGCCAAGATGAACTTGTTTGTTCTTCAGGAAGTTCACGGGACAGTCAGTGTCCGCCGCCAACACCGCAGCACCAATGCCCCAATCATCTGTGGACCCTCCCTTTTCCTTAACTGCTTTGTCACGTGAGGCAATTGCAAAGACCGTGGCTTGTCTGAGGCACACCTTGCCCATCAATCGCCACTCCAGCAGATGGCCTTCTCTGACTTCCCAGTTGTTGCACAACTTTACAGTAAGTCAACACCCCCTGCAGTTCCTCCAACGTATTGCAAGTCCGTGGGAAGACAAGCGCAGCCCCACAGGATGTCCAAGACTGCCCACTGCTGCTGAATCAGAGAGCCGCCTCTTCCTCCTACGGGATGGCCGGTTGGTTTGAACTTCTGACCTGATAGCCTGACACTTACCCCTGTGTCCAACCAGGGCTTCTTTTACACATCGAGTGGTTATAAAAGTATTTCATGAAATTTTGATTTACCATTGCATAATCACTTGATGACGTTGAGCATCTTGTCATGTTTATGGACCACTTTCATTTTCTCTTCTATAAAGCGCTGGGTCCAGGCTGTTGCTCACTTAAATACAAGCTTTTATCTTTCTTCTTGTTCAGGGCCAGATTGACGTATTCAAAATTAGTTATTGAGTACCTATTAAGTTCCGGGCTTTTGAATAGATGTTAGAGATGCAGCGGTGAACAGAAGTGACAAAAGTCACGCCCTTGTCAAGCTTAATTTCGGATAGCGGCGAAGACAGCGATGAACGCCAACGGTGCGCACGTGAAGTGTTCTAATTCGACTGCTGTTAGGGACCACGGGGCCGTCCCCCACAG
>NW_022103898.1:3532042-3533699 GCF_000313985.2 Echinops telfairi | reverse complement strand
GCACGTGAAGTGTTCTAATTCGACTGCTGTTAGGGACCACGGGGCCGTCCCCCACAGTGGCCCTGCAACAGAAGGAAGCACCGCCGCTCCCGCACCACCCTCCGATTGTTCTTACATTTGAGCCCCCTGCTCCGCCCATCCATCTCCCTGAGGGGCTTACCCTTTGGTGGCTGCCCTTCCACTTGACCAAGTCCACTCGCCTTTTCCAGGGACTGGCCTCTCGGATAAGCGGCATGGTGATGTGTGCGTGTGCATACACGTGCTGAGGAAGAACTGATGGATTTTCACTACGGTTCTGTTGAAACACCGTAGACTGCCACAGGAATAAAACGGTCTGGGAAGAAATGCAGCCAGAACGTTCCTTAGAAGCAAGTATTGCGAGATTTCATCACATGGGCTTGGACATGGTGTCAGCAGGCACCAGTCCCTGGAGAAGGGCCTCCTCCTTGGTCAAGCACAAGGGCAGCAGAAAAGAGGAAGGTCCTTGCCGAGATGGACGGACGTGGTGGCTGCAGCTATGGGCTCAAACCACAACTACGGTGAGGATGGCGCGGGGCCGGGCGGTGTTTCACTCTGTGGCTCACGGGGCCAGTATGAGAGGGGATCCACTCCCTGACACCCAACAGCAGTGGTGTAACATGTGCTTTCCCATTATATTAAAAATGTTATTGAGACAAGTGAAGGAGGAGGGAGACATTGGAATGTTTTGAGGGTGCGAATTGATTGTTTTGGTTATGATAATGATTGTTTAATCATACACGATCACAATTCCTTCATGCACAGCTCAGCAGCACTGAGGGCCTGCTTCAGGTTACTCAAAGGCTCCTGCCCATCTGCAAATTGTTTCACCGTTGACTTAACCCATCTCATCTAACCTTGCCAGCAGCGGATGCTGTCCCATTGAGCACACATCAATTAGTATGTGAAGGAGCATGGTGTCCAAGACGGGCATATTTTACTGATTAAGTACATCTAGTTTTGGTCCAAAGAAGACTTCCAGGAGTAACTCTTAAAGTTTGAAGACGATCTCAGGGCAATTGTTTTGGGGGTTCACCCAGCCTCAATGTGTGAAATTATGTTCCACATTCACCCCCGCCTTTGGATCAGAATTCTTCTGTAGCATCATTGGTCACAAAGATCAATAGGTGAGCCAGACACCATTCAGTCCTTCTGGTCTCCTGGCAGAGGAGGCAGTGGTTCATGAAGGAACTCCACATGCTTTTCTCCCATTTCTACCTCTCTTGCTTCCTGGGTTGCTCTGAGGGAATAGAGACCTCCTGCTATATGCTGAAGGGCCACTGGCTTGTTTTTAAGACCCTCGCCGCCCACCCCAGCACTATACAAAGAACTGGGAGGTAGAGCAGAAGCACTCAGATACGTTATCAGGCCCATGGATTGGGATGTAGTATAAAACTATGACCTGATCCCTCCAGACCAAGAAAACAAATCCTGTGTTTGGTTGTCCCCAAGAAGTGGCCTTAACATCTCCTGGAAAAGGTCCCTGGTCCACCCTTGGACTGAATATCACACTCCACGAAGATCTGCTGGCTTGTACCTCGCCCATTTAAGATGGGCTTGAGTGCTTCCTTTACTTTACACAGTAAGAGTGTCCTTGCTTCTCTCTCTCTCTCTCTTTCCCCATCTCCTCTTCCCTCCC
>NW_022103898.1:3520522-3528419 GCF_000313985.2 Echinops telfairi | reverse complement strand
CCGAGACTCCGGGTTGCAAGATGATCATTCCTGTCTGTTTCACCCATTCTCGTGTCATTGTTCTAGAATGTCTGTGTCACACACCTGCCTGGTTGCCCATCTTGCTGGAAGTCTGTTCCTTTTCTTCCAAACCATTTATTAGGAGCGAATCCAGACATCATACCATTCCATAGTTCAGTAATATCAAGCAGTGTTGTACAATTGCTACTGCAGCACATTTCAACGTATTCTTTTTCCTTCTTGAACGCCTTGATACAGCTTCCCCTTACAGCCCACCTCGCCCACCAGCCTCCTCAGGAACCCTTATTCTTGTTGTCTCTGTAGAATCACCTGTTCTGGGCTTCATATACTAAAAACCAGAAGAACACAGAACAGAGAGTCAACAAGGCAACCAACAATGACAAAATACAACAGAGATAAACCCCAATATGAAACATACACACACCCACACACCCAGGAAATATTAAAAAGCAGATCAAGCACAAAGTGTATCAAAGGGGAGAGAGGTCAAATGACAAAACTTGAACTGTTGACATAAGTGAATCATGTTAATCTCCTACAGTCGTCTCTCCAATACTCTCTCATCACCAGGTCCCTCTCATCCCTCAGTGATGTTAAAGGGAACTAACCATATGCTAGTTCCCCGTGTGGATCCTGCAAATGTCCTGTGGGCGTCCATGGTCATCCGTAGCCTGCTGCATACCAGAATATCATGGTGTGAGCTCTGATTCAATTCACTCCTTTGGATTTGTATTATATAATTTGCAATTCTTGGGTCACGGATGTTGGTGTGATTCTTCCATGCGGGCTTAGTAGAAGTCTCATTTGGATGGCTGCTTGTTTGAAAACAAGCCTTTAAGACTCCAGATGCCATTTTTGCTGATTGCTGGACATCATCTAGTTTCTTCATCACACTTCGCTATAGTACCCATCTCTTCCGTGTTCCCTCCATGAGGGTGAGTATCGCATAGGGCCATGTCTTTAGACGAATTGTCCTTAGATTGGAGCTAGAATGAAGTGCAAGCCCTAAATCTATTCCTGAGTCTATCTTTCTTTCTTCTTTTTTTAAATCTGCCTCTGGCTCACCTCAGAGGCATCCTTGTTAATTTATGGTATAAAATCTTATTGATCATCTCTCTGGAGCATAAGGACCTTCTGTTAATAGTGTCATTGATTAGCCCCTGGTACTAATTCTAAAACACTATTGAGAGAGGGCGATAGAACAAGTGTAGGCTAAGTACATATTGCAATATGTGGATGATTCATTTGTACTGACTACATCCTCCTGTGGGTGGACACTATTTGCACAAACAATGGGAGCTGGCAGTCAGGCTGAACTTACAGTAGTAGTCACTGACAGTGTCAGACACAGGTCCACCAGAATGACACATATCTGATTACAGCAAGAAGAGCCTTGGAGCAGGGAGTCAATGTTAGTCCACCTGCCGACCGCTCGGTACTCTTCGGATCACTGCCATCTGCTTCTTTGAAACCACGCAGCTTCAGTCCTACGTCTTCAGCTTACAGGTGTGCTCAGATAGAGCCTCATTCCCAGCACACCTGGCCTTTGGAGTGTGCTTGTGCACCTTGAAGATCCAGGGTTCAATGCCCCAGCATCCCTGGCACGTGGCCCGGGTTTCCTGGGGGTGTACAGAAACCCGGACCAATGTGTCTTATTAGGAGGATAGTACCAGGCCTACTGCCCCCTCAGGGTCCTTAAAATTATTGTTTGTCCTTTCTCCCCCCTCCCCCACTAGGAAATTGGTCCTCCCCTTTTTCCTACCCACAGACACGCGCTTTTCTCCTCTGAGCCGTGTGTGCCCCCTTGCCCCCTCCTGACGCCACTGTCTCATCAGCCTCCCCCGTCACTCTGGTTGGGATGTCTGCCAGTCTTCCTCGTGCATGCCTTTTCATGGCGGCCACTGAGTGGTCACCCTCCCCTCCCCTCTCTCAAAACTGCAATCCCAGCTGAAGTTTGAACCCCTCTGCCAAAGTGGCCTTCAAGACACACCCATGGAGGAGACAGTGCAGGGCTCGTGGCCACCGTTCAGGCTCTCTACTGAGCTGCCTGGCGCTGTGCCCAGCAGAGTGGGCGACCGCAGCCCGAGCCTGCTCCCGTGCTGGTGCTCGTCGCCACGGCCTGAGCTCACGGTACTGTCCCGTGTGGAGGACCCACTTCACTCCCATACTGGTTTCCAGACGCGTCCCCGCGGGAGGCGCTTCCTGGTTTCATCACTGTCCCTTGGGGATGCGTGGCATTCCATCGTGCGCTTATCCAGAGGGATTTTAAAAAAAATCCATTCTTCTGCTGAAGGGGAACAGGGCTGTTTCCAACGTCTTGCTGTTGTGAACTGTGCTGCAAGGAAGATGGGAGAGCGTAGGCCTGCTTGTGATCTCTCTCGTCTTTTTGCAGACCCGCGCCCAGCAATGGTATTGCTGGGTCACGTGGCATTTCCACTGCCAGCTCTTTGGGGAATTGCCACACCCCCTTCCACAGCGGCTGTGTGCATTTACAAGCCGCCATCCGTGTAAAAGGTTTCACTCTCTCCACACCCTCTCCCGCATTTGCTATTCTCTGTTTCGAGTTTGGGCTAAGGCTGTGGTTGTGGGTGCTAGGGGGGACCTCGTGGCTGTGTCGGTTTACGTTCCCCGATGGCTAGTGAGCGGCAGCATTTCCTCATGTGCTGGTTAGCCATCGGGTGTCATCCTCTGTAAATGTTTATGCAGGTCCTTTGCCCACCCTGTAAGGGGTTATTTGTTTTTTGGTCTTGTGGGCTTGCAGTATTCTGTAGATTTGTCATTCGTCCTTTGCCTGTTATGTCATTGTTAAATATTTCTCCCCAATCCGTGGGCTCTCATTTGACTCTTTGGATGGAGTCTTGATGTACAGACGTGTTGTATTTTGGTTGGGCCACCCTCATCTCTTTTGGCTTCCATTGCATGGACTTCCTGTGTTCTGTCGGGTCGTCCGGCGATTCCCTGCACTGGGGCCCATTTTCTTGGTGACGGTCCTGATGGCTTTGCGCTTTCCATTTAGGTCTTTGCTCCACCTGTGTTCATTTCTGTGAGAAATAGGTCCTGCTTCCTGCTTCTGCTGGGAGTCTGTTCACACGGTTTCATGACGCCCCGCAAACGGGGTTCTGTGACTACTTTGTCGTTCTTGTTGATCTTCCTTAGGTTTTGTGCAGTTTAATCTTGTGTAGATTTGTTTGCGTATCTCTAGCCCCCTGGCTCAACATTCCATTTCTTTTTATTCATCCCAGAGACTCTCTTGGGCATTGTTTTACATTTGTTTGATGTGGGTCTTTTAGAATTTTCTACAGTCAGGTCAACTGATGGCAAATTAGCTCCTAACAGTTCTTTTATATCGAAAACAATCTTTATTCTGCCTTTATCCTTTAATGATTATTTATATGGGTACAATTCTATTTATCTCAAAGACTGAAGCTATTATTATTTCCTGCCTGCCCCTCCCTTCTTTTTCTTCTCTCCTGACACCACCACTGACACGGAGGAGCCGAATTGCTGCTCCTTTGCAGGTGCGATTTGCTTTCCTTCTTGCTTCTTGTTGTCTGATACCCACTCTGCCTGTCTGCGGTCTCACCTTCATAAGCTGAGTCTGCGTTTCACAAAGAGGAGCTCTTCCCGACACTCTTTGCTGTCTGCCCTGAACCCGAGGCTAGGTGGCTTTCTCTCTCCTGGAGCATTTGCATCCCAGATCAAAGACCGATGGCCTCGGTCCCACTGTCTAGATCAGCTCCTTGTAGAGCTCTGGTGGAGTGTTAAAGGGCCCCTCTCCCCGCCACCATCACCGCTGTCACATCTGTTTGTGTTTGCACTGCATCCCGCTTCCAGTTGAATAATTATTTCATCAGCTGTGCATAATCGGCTATCACCTATCCACCGAGTCTTTCGTTTAATCTTTTCACTGCTGTAAAAATACATCTCACACGTTTGCCAATTCAACATTTCTGTGTGTGAGCGTGTGTGTGTGTGGGGGTGGTGGTGTACAACCCCACGACATCATTTATGTTAATGACGTTGGGCAGTTCCCTGCCGACAGCCCATCACCCAGTAAGGTTTCCATTTCCATTATTACCGTGTTCATTTCTGGGGCTTTACCACTGAGCAGTTTTTCAAGGCGTTGTAGCTGTTTTTTAGAGTCGCTTGCACTTTATGAGTGTGTCAACACGTGTCTTCCTGAAAGCACCCTTCACACACACCCTCCGGATCCCAGCGCAGGGAAACTGCGCCGCAGAGGGCTCTGAGGTGCGGGGCTGCGGGCGTGTGTATTTTGGGATGTAGGCTCATTTCCCTCTCACCACTGGATGTGTGGGCGCGACTCGAGACGTGGGTGGAAGCTGTCTTCCGTTGGAGAGAATTCCTATTCCCTTCTGTTAGGGGCCTTGGGGTCCTACCAGCTCTAGATAAGAGAGCTTTAAAATAAACCCCTCACTGGAATTCTTAGAAGATGTTTTGGAAAGACATAGTTGGTCTGGGTTCAAACCGCCAAACCACACGGGAACTGGCTTGTGGTCTGAAAATGCTCCTGGAGAATTTATTTATTTTTGTCCCGTTTTTGGACATGGTGGCTGCAGTCACGGGCTCGGGCAGAGGGACGCTTGTGAGGCAGGCGCAGGGGCAGGCGCTGTTTCGTTCTGTTGTGTGTGGGGTCGTTATGGGTCAGAGCCGACTCGATGGCACCTCACAGTAACAGCGGCATTTAAAATGATCCATCTACTTGGCCCCAATTTAAGCCTCTGCGTGTTTTTTAATTATCTTTTTTTCTGGAGTCTAGGACAATATGAGGCTGTATATTTAGGGTTTCTGACCCAGCGAGACACACCCATTCACATACACATACACAGCCAGACACTCAGACACAGCAAACACACAAACACACGCAGACATACAGACATGGTGAGACATACACATACACATATGTTGTTATCGTCAGACTTTGTTGGGTCTGTTGCTTCTTACTTACAGCATCCCTGGGCTCTCTGTAGGACAGAAGGAGGCATTATTCAGCCTGGAAGCATTCTCACAGCAACTGCTGTATTCGAGCTCCTGGTGGCCGCCGCTGAGTCTGTCCATCTGCTGGGGGTCTTTCTCTGTCTCTGACCCTCTAGACAGCCAAGCTTGAGCTTCTTCTCCAGGTCCGGGTTCTTCCTGATGGCATGCCCAATATACACGAGAAGAGTCTCGCCATCCCGCTTCTAATGAGCATGCCGGTGCCCTCCTCCCAAGACAGACCTGTGGGGTCTTCCGGCAGGCTGTAGGCTAGTCCATGTTCCTCACCCACACCACGATCCACATGCATCAATTATTGTTGGGTCTGCCTATTCACCACCCAGTCTTCCCGTGTGTATGAGGCGATTGAAAGTCCCCAGGCTTGGGTCAGGCGCACGGTAGTCTTTCCAGTGACATCTTGGGTTTTTAATACTCTGACGACGTGGTTTGCAGCAGACTTGCGTGATGCAAGATGCCATTGGGCTTCTTGAGGGCTACTTCCGTGGGCGCTGATCGAGAACCCAAGTACAACGAACTCCTCGGTGCGCCATCTTTCCTCTGTGCATCGTGGCTTTGTTTACTGGCCCAATTTTTTGTTTTCTTTACGTTGAGATGTAATCCTCTCTGAAGTGTGGAGTCTTCCATTTTCATCAGCAAGAGCTCCAAACGCTGTCCACTCCCCAACAAGTGAGGTTCTGTCATTGTCGCGGATTCTTAATGCGTCTCCCACCAACCCTGAGGCTGAATTCTTCACCTCCGAGCGCATTTTCTTAGATGATTTGCTCAGTGTGCAGACTGAACAAGTGTGGTGAAAGGAGGCAACACCGACCCATACCTTTCTTGTTTTTAAGCCAGGAAGAGTCCACTTGTTCTGTTTGACTACTGCCTTTTGGTCTGTGGACACGTTTCACATAGCACAATTAAGTGTTCTGGAATTCCTATTCTGTGTAATGTTATCTATAATGTGTTATGATCTACACAACCAAACACCTTTGCACAGGCAAAAAGCACAGGTACAGCAGCTTTCTTCTAGGAATCTCTGTTTTCAGGACAGGTTTACAGACCCACTTTCTTTGGGTCTGTACTGCTGCCAATGTTTCTTATAACCGTGCACAGCAAAATTTTACTTGCATGTGATGCTTATGATGTTGGAAGATGATTTCCTGCTTTCTGTTGAATCCTCTTTATTTGGAATGAGCACAAATAGGGATCTTTTCCAGTCACTTGGCCAGGGAGCTGTCTTCCAACTTCCTTGGCATGGAGACGTGAGTGCTTCCAGGGTGCATCTGTTTGCCCACCACCGCAAGCAGCACCTCCATTGATATTCTGTCAGTTGCTTTGCACCACTGCTTTCCATACAGCTCAGAATTCCTCCTTCAGTATCATCGATTCTAACAATATGCTCTCTCCTGAAACGGTTGGGTATTGGAACAGTTCTTTGGGGGTACAGTGAATCTGTGTATTTATTTTGATACATCTTGCTTTGTTCAATATCACCACCACCCTCCACCCCCCCCCTTGGAATCCTCTACTAATGCAACTCAATGCTGGAGTTTGGTCTGCAGCTCCTTCTGTTTGGGACATTCTAAGCGTGTTCTTCCCTTGGGGGTTTCCTGTTGCAGCTGTCGGCAGAGACTACTTTGCCTGGTCTTCTCCAGCCGCCCTTTGAAATCTTCTACAGAGACCTCTTACTTTTTCATCGACTCCATTTGCAGCAGGTACCCTGCATGCGAGGCCATGGCTCAGACGCTCTCCGGACATCCATTTTGCTATTGTTTTTCGGTTCCCTGTCTTTTTAAGGTCCTTTAGCTTTCTTCATGCATGATGTCCTAGATGACATCCCATAGCTCACCTAGTCTTCAGTTCTAAGTGTGCAATGTATCACATCTATTCTTGAGACGGTGTCTAAATTTGTTCTAAACTCAAGGCTGTACTTTGACTCCAGTAGCCTTGTCATTTTCTTCACTATCATGACATGCACATACATCTCAGAATTGAAGACACGCATCCCCAGCTTCAGGTGGGTTCTCCTACTGGACACGCTGCTTGATGTGAGCTGGTCTTGTCCCCTGCATCCCAGACCTGTGCAGCCATTCAACCACCAGGCCAAGCTATGCACGAGCCAGCAATGTCATGAGCATGAGGGCTGTTACCAAGGATTCCTTCTCTCTCTCTCTCTCTCGTCTTGTTTCCGTAGGCTGTGCTGTTACTTCTTGCCCTCTCAGCAAGGACTGCAAAGGGCACCGCAGTGCACCGGGTTATGGAGCACTCTCTTGTCAGAGGATTGTTTTATAGATGTAGGCATGTGTAATCCATAGGAGTAAGTATATTATCACCACACTTGTTTGTTTTGCCTTCTTGCTGTGCCTTTCCCTGCGAGCGCTATTTCTATTCTGCCTCTAAGCTTCAGAAACACCCGCTACAATAGATTCAGAGTCTGTCTTCGAATGTGACACAATCTCTGTCGAGCACGGAATGTAGTCTTGCATATGTATAAGGCTTTACATTTCATTAAATGAATATTCTATTATAGACATGTTTTCATTTCTTTGTTCCTTCCCCACTGCCATTCCATTGCATGTTGGAAAGTTCTAGCCATGCAGGAGGGACCTGTAGCTCATCGCTTCTTCCTGTTGCGCATGACCTCACCAGGTGCATTGGCTCATGGCACCCAACTAGCCCCTACCCATGGGGACTTGGATGAAGAGATAGCGGAAGGGTCAAAATGGTAAGTTAGGGTGGTTCTTTGTAGGCTATGTCGAGGCTGGTTCTGGGGCCCCATGGCATGAAACCAGGTATACTTCATTCAGCTGGGTTTATCCATCACTAATTGATCTCTGGAGCAGGTGACAGAGTAGGCAACCTTGATGGGGTTTTCTCCTGC
>NW_022103898.1:3504423-3520015 GCF_000313985.2 Echinops telfairi | reverse complement strand
GCTTTGGCAACCTGGTCAAAGTTTGGGAAGAGCAGCAAGGTGGATGGAAACACATGTGGCCCTTCATGTTCCTGCTCACAATTTTTTGGCTGAAACAAGTCACACAGTTTCTGGGATGGGGGTAGATGCTGCTTCACACTGGGAGACGGGGCAAAGCCGAGTGTCATGTAGAAATGGCAGTCCTCGGCCCCAGAGGGAGGGCTGGGAGTCTTGTTGCACAAGGATGGCCGACAGGATCGGGTATCAGGTTCCAAAAGATCCAAACCAAACAATTACATCGATGCAAGCGAGGGGGTCGGCATGGAGACCCAAAGCCCATCTGTGGACAATTGGACATCCCCCCACAGAAGGGTCAAGGAAGGGACGATTCAACCAGGGTGCAGTATCGCATTGACGAACACACAACGCTCCTCTAGCTCCTGAATGCTTCCTCCCCACCACTACCATGACCCAGTTCTACCTCACAAATCCGGCTAGACCAGAGTACACACATTGGTACAGATAAGAGCTCTTGATCCGTGGAATTCAGGACAGATAAAACCCCCAGAAACAGTAGTGGGAGTAGCGATATTATGAGGGTAGGGGGAGGGTGGGGTTGGGGGGAACTGATCAAAAGGTTGGATCTATAGCTCCCCCCCTCACTCTCAGGGGGGGTTAATAACAGAAATATGGGTGAAGGGAGACAATGAATGGTGTAAGATATGAAATAACAATAATAATATATAACTGATCAAGGATTCATGAGGGTGGGAAGGTGGGGTAGGCTAGGGGAGTAAAGGAGCTGATACCAAGGGCTTAAGTAGAAAGCAATGCTTTGAAAATGATGGCAACATATTTACAAGTGTACTTACTACAATTGAATGATGGATGTTTATAAGATTTGTAAGAGACCCCCAATAAAATGATTAATAATTATTTTTAAAAGGCTGCACCTGTAAGTGTCCTCAAGACAGATTCCATCACAGGGTGGGCTGCTGGAGGATCTACGAGAGTGGCCTGGGCAAAGGTGGAAGCTGGCACACACGCTAACTGCCCTGGGCAATCATGAGAATAGCTGACATTTTGTTTTTCTTTTGTAGAAAAAAATTATGGTGAAAATAGACACAATAAAACATAGATAACTTCTGATTATGTTCTTCAAGCTGCCCCACCGTACCTGCTATTATTTCCCAAACCATATCATCACCATGGAAACCAACTGTGTCAGTGCAGGTAGACTAGAGAAACAAAGCCAGGGAGACTCGTGTATGTGCAAAAAAGAGAACTGTATGTTAAAGAGCAATTATACACTAAGAAAACATCCCAGCCCAGTTGAGATCAAGTCCATAAGTCCAATATTAGCCCATATGTCCAATACCAGTCTATAAATTCTTCTTCAGACTCATGGAATGCATGCAATGATGCCGAGTGCAGGAAGATCACAGGCCAGGGGGTGGAAAGTCTTGTGGATCCAGTGGCCGTGGAAGCTTCTCAGCGCTGGCAGGGGTCTCCATGTGGCTTCTTCAGCTCCAGGGCTCTAGCATAGCTCCATGTGTCTTGTCAGCAGGAAGACGAAGCAGAGTCTGGGTCTGGCCTTGTGTTAGTTACATAATCTTTTGTCAACTTGAGACTATTAATAGTGAAGGGGTAGAGTTTAGCCTGTCAATCAGGTTGCAGCTTGATGACCTCATTTGGAGGTGCCAAGGAGATAAACAGCTCACTGGAGGTGAGACACACACTCACTCCCTGTGAGACATTCCTGTTGACAAGACACATGGAGCTACGCTAGAGTCCTGGAGCTGAAGGAACTACATGGAAACCCCTGCCAGTGTTGAGATGCTTCCACCACCACTGGATCCACAAGACTTTCCACCCACTGGCCAGTGATCTTCCTGCATTCAGTATCATTGTATGTGTTGTGTGAGTCCAAAGAGGAATTTATAGATTGATATAGGACAAAGGGCTAATATCAGACTTATGGACTTGATTTATATTGGGCTGGGATGTTTCCTTAATGTACAATTGCTCTTTGATATAAAGTTCTCTCTTACACACATATCAGTGACTCTGGATTTGTTACTGTACTCAACCCAAGCTAACACAGGCCTCCAGTCAGCTATTTATCTCCATAGAGCCTCCAAATGAGGTCATCAAGTTAAACTCCACCCCTTTACTCTTCGTAGTCTCAAGTTGACACCAGATCATGTAGCCCCCACACCAACTCCGTGGCCCCTAAGCACAAACTCCTTCCTACCCATCCATTCCTACTCCTGATAGCCACAAAGAATACTCACTTTCTGCATGTGTACATCACAGAAATGAGCTCATGCAGTCACTGTCCTTTTGCTGCCCCTCCCAGTTGGCCTGCTGCTCAGTCCACACACATCCACTGAGCTCACCCTCTGGGTCACACCTGTCTTGAGGAAGAAGAGGGCTTGCTCAGAATTGCCCAGGAGTGGGCGAATGTGAAGGCCTCAGGCCTCCTGTTGTGGCAGGTGGATGTGCATGCTCCCACGTGCTCCTGTGTGCATGACTTCCCTCTGTCCCTCTTCCCGGCACTGCATGCCGTGGGGTGTGGTAGCATTTGCATCCTGGGCGCTGGAGGGAAACCACACCTGGTGTCTTTAATCTGTTTGTATCTCCTCTTTCAGGGTGGAGTGTGGGGGAGAGTAGGGGCATCCCCTCCGACAGAGTGGAGTGTGGGGAGCAGTAGGGGTGGATATTTTACCACAGTGACCACCGTGGGGCCTTCATTCACCCTCAGGTCCATGCCATGGCTGTTCCTATCAGTGACATAGGTGCTACAAGTCCCTGTGTGCCAAGCAGGCCTTCCAGCCTCTGTGATCGGCCCACCCTTCTCTCCGGGTTCTGCTCAGGCTGCTCACATCCCAGGCTCTATCCGTTGCTTCCCTAGGTCTTCCACTTGTTGTGGTTTTAGCCCACCCCCACACGCCCCATGCCACCCCAAGGCTGATCAGCCTCTTCTGTGGGTTTGGAATATGCTCTCTCCCTTTCTCCTGTGTACTTGCAGCAAATGATAAAAAGTGCAGAGAGAGAGAGAGTGTGTGCGAAGGCCTAGGCTGAATAAATGTTTAACACTCTTGATCGCTAAATGAAAGGGTGAAGGTTCAAGCCTACCCAAGGCACCTCAGAAGATGTGCCTGGCAGTTTACATCCCTAAATCAGTTGTGACAACCTGGTGGAGCACAGTTTTATTCCGACAAATCAGAGGCCACAATGACGTAATGGCATCCAGCTCCTGGAAACTCTCTCGTTGTGGTTAGGTGCTGCCCAGCTGGTTCCTGACACAATGGCCCTGTGCACAATAGAAGGAAATGCTGCCCCGGCCTGCACAATGCGCACCATTGTTCCTGTGCCTGAGCCCACGGTTGCAGCGATGTTGTCAAGCCATCTCGTTGAGGGGCTTCCTGTCTTTTGCTGCCCCTCTATCAAGTAGTTGGTCCTCCCCCAGGGCCTTGCCTCTCCATCCAAAGTACGTGAGAGGAAGTCTCACCATCTTTGCTTCTAAGGAGCATTCTGGTTGTATTTCTTCCAGGACAAATGTCTTTGTTCTTCTGGCAGGCCACAGTATTTCCAGTATTTGTCGCCAACACCGGCATTCAGATGTATGGAGTCTCCGGGGTCTGCCGTATCCAAGGTCCAGCTTTCACATGCATAGGAGGTGGTTGAAGAGGCTGTACTTGGGTCAGGGGCGCCTTAGCCCTCCATTGACAGCCTTCCCCTTGAACACGTTACAGAAGGCTTTTGAAGCAGATTTGTCCACTAAAATGTATTGCTCTTTCTTTTTTTCCCTTCTTTCTTTCTGTTAACTTTTATTGTGAATTAGGTGAAGATTTATGGAGCAGAGCATCCAGTTTACATTTAATAATTTATACACATTTTGCTTCCTTTCATTCCCCCCCCCCTTGATTGTTTGACTGTTACTTTCATGGATATGGATGATGGATCCAAGCAAAATGAAATCTTTGACAGCCTCCATCCTTGTGCAGTTTACCATGACGTCACCCAGTGGTCCAGCCGTGAGGATGCTGGTGGTCTTCCCGTTGGTCTTGGGTCTCCATCAGCAGGTGTTTCCAGTCTTTGACTCTTTCAGCACACTAGGCTGTGGCACCTGTACCTCACAGGTTGGTAATGTCCCAGCGCTCACAGTCAGTGTCCCGTCCTGCGGTGGCCTCCACATTGCCGTCATGTTGAAAACTGTGTCACCAGTACGTTAACTGCTGGCAGGGTCACCTGTGGCCGACAAGTGTCAGTGGAGCTTCTGGGTGAAGACAGACCAGACCACTGACAGCTTTATGGGCAGCAGCGGACCGCTGTCCGAGATGACCCCTCCGATTGGAAGGAACTCGGAATATTACTGAGGAAGCGCTGCCTCCTCCAAGCAGTCTTGACTTTAATCCTGTGGTTTGGGCAAAGCTTTCAGGAGCTTCATATGCTGATTGGTCCGGGCTCCAAATGACCCAAAAAACTCCAGGTGCTGATGAATGTTAAGATGTTAAGAACATGGGATGGATGAAGTATGACTCTAGGAAAATAGGACGTCGTCAAAAATGAAATGGAACGCAGCAAGACTGATCACCTAAGTGTGAGTGAGCAGACATGGACTGGCATTGAATCAGACAGCCCCATGATTCACTGGGAAATACACATTTAACAAAGCCTTTGCAATCTAGCCTCTTTTCTAAGTTGATCACTCAGTGGCATTCACTGCACTCCCTGTGTTGTGCTACCGTCACCATTGCAATCTGTGTCGAGGACTCATGCTCCTTGAACAGACTCCCTTCTCCTGGCCCCGGAACCACTCCTGGACGTTCGCGTCTCTCTCTATTTCATGTCACTGAGATCACATAGCGTTTTCTCTTCTGTGGCTGACTGCTTTCACGGGTCACACATGGTGTGGGGCAAGGCTTCATCTCGCTTTAGGGCGAGAGAAATGTCCTTGCAGGCCGTAGCCACGCCTTGCGTTGTTGATCCCCTCACCTGTGGATGCACACCTGGGTCTCTCCTTTAGCCGGCTGCACTCTGTTTGCTTTTCAAGACTGGAGCAGGTCTCCTCCAGGGAGCCTTCTGTGAATGCACAGGAAGCCCAGTGACGGCTCCCCTGCCTCTCCTCCTAGTTGGCTGAGCTGTGTTTGCGCTCTCTGCTTACCTGTGAGAGCCTGGAGGCTGGAGCCGCGTCTTTCGCTGGTGTGTGGTAGGCACGACCCCAGCTTGCTGGTTAAGAGAGTGAAGGATCACCGTCTCTCCCAGGACAGGGGTCACGCTGCCTGGAATCCATCACAGCCTCCTTGTGTGTCCTCTCCCTCGGAGCAGACAGGCCCCTGCGGAGCGGCGGGTGGCCCCATGGTCCTGAGCATCTGAGGTGCTCCCAGAGCCCCGCGCGCGGGGCAGGGCGGTGCCGGGCAGGTGGCTCTGCTCGATGGTCATGGTGCCTTGGGAAGATATTTATTTGTCTCATAACAGAAGCAATGGAATCCTGTTTCCCCACTTACATTTATGAGTAAAGTGTCCTCTTAGGTTGTTCAAAAAAGCAAGTTTTAGGCCATTAACTTTTTTTATTTTACTTTTTATTGGAGTTTAAATAACAAGGTGAGTGGAGTGCACAAAGCAGGCCGATTATGAAGCTGTAAAAGGCGTTTAGCGTACTCCTGGGGCAGGTGGCGAGACTCCGAGCCAGTGGGGGAAGAAAGATTGGGCACATGGACGCAGGCACTGCATTTATCTAACCTTCCCTGGTAATGGGAGATTCGGGAGGAGGAGGGGCTCCACGTCTCCGGACTGTACATTATCCTGCAGCAGCAGACAGGGACTGGGGCCGCGGAAGTCAGAGGCAGCATCCAGAGAGGACTGCCCGTTTCATCCAGAAGGTGCTGGATGGAGCTACATCCTTATGTTGGGATGTGTTCATTCACCCAGCTCACTGGGGCCCTGACACTGGGAATCTGTGGTTCTAATCCCAGCTTTCTAATCACTGATGGGGTGGCCTGAGGCCAATCACTTGGTGACTCAGGGCCTTATTTTTGTCATTTATGCAGCAGGCTGACGGAAACCATCCTGGTGGCACGGTGGTTTAGTGCTTGGCTGCTAACCCAAAGGCCGGCATTTCAAACCCACTGACCACTCTGCTAGAGAAAGGGGTGGCCCTCTGTGTCCGCAAAGCGGATAGCCTTGGAAACGTACGGAGCAGTTCCGCTCTGTCTGGAAAGGGTGCTAATGAGTCAAAAGGAACTCTGGGTTTTGGGGTATCCTGCTGAGAAGCAAAAGCAGTGACGCTTGTATGTGTTGTACTTGGAAAGAGGTCTGTCTCAGAAAATGGCGTACGCTGCTGTGGAAATAGGTCAGTCTAGTCCAGCTCAAGTCAGGCTGCTTGTGACTCATGCAGTTGATGAGCTGGAGGCAGGATGAGGCAGCAGAGATGGCAAGGCGCACAGGCTGGTGGATACAGAGGTCTGCATCTGGCCGAATGAATCCACCGTCGGTAGTCCACTGATGTCCCTTGGATCGGCAGGCAATGCAACAGGAAATAGAGGACCCAAGCAGAAGGTGAAGGGCCAAAGAGGGCTCCACACTGATCGGCCTCTCCCTCTTGTACAGAAAGGCTTATGACACCAAGGAGGTGCCATTAGCCCGTGAACTGCTCGATGGGTTGAACCCCACCCCTGCCTGTACCTGGAGTGTCTAGCTGATGTAATCCCTAACTCTCAAAACCTGATGGCCACAGGTTTGACTTTTGGTTTGGTGTCACCTGATATAGCATGGAGCCCCAAATGGCCATGGCCATGGCAGAGAATCAAGTAAGTGATGAGTGATGTTTCTATAATCAATCATGGCACTTGAATCGTCGTACGAAGGAACAGTGGAACGAGAGGCGGTGGCCAGATTCTGCACCTGGATTAATAAATCGGCCCGGCCCGGTTGAGAACATGGACTTGTAGGTGTATGTTCCTCCAGCTTCAGACGTGTCTTCCCTGGGGTGTGCCCTTCTCTGCGCCACTCAGAAGGAATTCGATTTAGGACCCATCCTAGTCTGGCATGGCCAGATATATAAAAGCTCTGGACAAATGCCCCAAAGGAAGCCCTGCTCCCCTAGCTTGCTCATGGCTTCTGACAGTGTACTATGTCATTTGTCGCTCGTGGTTCTGGTAGTGGGAGTGTGGATCATGGGGGAGAAGTGCCGCATAGTTTGACTTACGTATTTTTTTCAAACAAGTATAGAGTTGAATGGTCACTACTTCATTTGGTGAGAAAAGTGCCTTATAAACCAGAATGTGGAGTTTAATTTTAAGAATTAGCTGGAAAAGAGGTTCAAGATTCTTCACAAACAAACAAACAAACAATGATTTCCAAACAGCATTACATTAATAATCACAGAGGTTCGGACTTCAGCGTGTGTTTTGAAGACTCGTTTCATTCCTCGGCGGGGAGGAGAGGTAGAGATGTGAGGGATGGACTCGGGTTCTAGATGTTGGAGCAGCTAATTCTACCTGGACCTGTGTGGCGTTAAGCCCTCCATGAGGGAGGTAAAAGCTCGGGATAAGATCCCTCAAAGGGAAATCACAAAAAGGACCCTGCTCCCCTATCTCATTCATGGTTTGCACGCTTTATTATGTCACACGTCACTTGCAATTGCTACCCACTGCTGTCTAGTCGGTTCCAACGTATAGAGACCCTATGGCCCTACAGGACAGACTGGAACTGCTGCCTAGGGCTTTGGAGGGTATCCATCGTTACCAGAGTAGATTGCCTCCTCTTTCTTCGATGGAGACACTGGTGCATTCGAACTTCCGGCCTTCTGGTTAACAACCTGTATCAGCCTGGGTTCTCTAGAGAAGCAAAGCCAGATCAAAACCGCCACATATTGTCCAGATCCTTATCTGCTGAGAAATGGTCACATTCTGGATATGGTGCTTTGCAGTTCGCTGGAGCAGGAGTGGAG
The DNA here is from genome assembly GCF_000313985.2 of Echinops telfairi. Classification (NCBI taxonomy): domain Eukaryota; kingdom Metazoa; phylum Chordata; class Mammalia; order Afrosoricida; family Tenrecidae; genus Echinops; species Echinops telfairi. Next base: position 3,512,079 of record NW_022103898.1, on the reverse strand, counting down.
CATACGCCTCAGTGTTTTAGGATGAGGACTGGCAGGAAAATGTTATCATCTCCTGTCATGGGGCTACAGAGAGAGGAACACGCTTGAGGGTGATGGATATCAAAACTTGTACATGTGACCTTTGAGATGCTGGAGTCCTTGGTGATTTAGGTAGACTAGACTCCTCACTTTCTATGCAAGAGAACTGGGCTCTATTCCAGGCCAACACATCCCATGCTTAGCCAGTACCTATCGATCAGTGGAGGCTGTGTGTGTTCCTGTGATGCTGAACAGATTCCAGTGGATCTCTCAGACTAAAATGGACCAGCAAGAAAGGTCTGGTGGCTGACTTACAACACTCAGCCAAAACAAAACCACAAAACCCAGAACGTTCAGCTAATGAAAAGCGTGGCTTTAGTATGGTTGGTTTGATCCCCAACGGGATCATAGGGAAGTCCCAGGACTGGGCAGTGTTTTCTTGCTCTGTGCGTGAGTCACTGTGAGTTGGGGATCCCTTTATGAGGATCAGATGTTAACCTAGAGGTCAGTGGTTTGAACTCATGAGCTGCTCGCTGGGAGAAAGAGAAATATGGCAGTCCCCTGTAAGGTGCATGGTCTTGGAAGCTCTGTGGGACTGTCCACTCCAGCCTAGAGTGTTGTCATGAGTTGGACTCAACATGACAGCTGTGAGTTTTATTTTGGGGTTTAGTAGCAATGGCAACTTTTGATACACCTCACAGATACCCAAGGGGGCAATGGGTTTATGTGAATGGTAGGGGAATAATTTTGAGAAGGATATCAATAATGGTTGTACAGCATGAAGAGTATAATCAAGAGCACTGCATTATACATGTAGAAGTTGTTGAATTGGAGAATGTCTTGTTTATATATTTTTAGCCACAGCTAAAAATAATAATTACCTGAATAACAATGAGTACAAGGAAGAAAAAAATGTTCTAAAATAGACTGTGGTACTGATTGTACAACTCTTCTTGGTATGATTGAACTATTGAATTGTATGATATGTGGATAAAGTGCCAATAAAACATGTAAAAATATATGGTGTTGTTAAGTAGGCTCTTGGACACACAATTAAATTGGACTCATAGAACCAATTAATTGGACTCATGAGAATATTGATAGAAGTTAGAGCTATGGAATTGTATCAGTTCACCAGTGAGTTCAATAAGGAGTACGTGTAACTGGAGAAGAGCAGGGGCTCAAGGAACGAGCCCTACCACCCCAAAGTGAGAGTCCAGAGAAATGAGGAAGAGGTAGTTATGGAGCCTGATGAGGGAGGAGAGAAATCAAGTTGTAGTATGTCTCAGGAGCAAATGAAGGGAATATGCTGAGCAGGAGATTGACTCTATCAATCTAGATAGGTCAATCTATATCTATTAATCTCACTGCCATCAGGTTGATTCTGACTTTTAGTGACCCTGTCGAGCAGGGTAGAATTGCCCCTGTGAGTTTCCAAGACTGTAACTCTTTAGCAGAGTAGAGAGCCTCATCTTTCTCTGGTGCAGCAGCTGCTGGTTTTGAACTGCTGACCTTGTGGTTAGCAGTCCAACACATAACCACTGCACCATGAGGGCTCCAGATAGAGATACAGCTGTATATACATCTCCCACTCAGTACATTCATAGATACATGAAGCTGGAAGATGACAGAGTCAAGAGGAACTTACTTAAGTGCAGAGAAAACAATAGCACAATTGTAAGCTAATGGGAATGACTCAGTCGAATTAGAATATATGGCTATGCAGGAGCAAGATGGGGCATTCACATGGAGCACGATGAGCAAGAGGAATCTTTCGCCTGAGTTAGGAGCAAGGAGAGTCGGCTGACAGGAGCAGGAGATAAGGGACTGTGAACAGTCATGGGTGCTGGAAGTGGGAAGATCGGGAAGCAAGAGCTGGTTCAAGCCTCTTCTGTTTGCTTCTCTTTCTCAGTGAGATTCAAAGTAAGGCACCAGTGTTTGAGCAGGAAGGGACAGATAAAAATAGTCGTATAGGAATGTGAGAGAGGGAAAAGACTACAAAATCACGGTAAAATCATGTGCCAGCAGTAAGGAGCCGCTTCACGTTAGGGTGCAAGGACATCAAGTGAGATCTACAACATTTCTCGCCGGGAGCACCAATCTGTGCAGGTGCGGGCACCCACGCGCAGGTTGTCGGTTGGCGGCAATCAGAGATGTGGTTTGGTCCTGCTTAAAATGATGGTGTGAAAAAGGCCCTCTGAGAGAGCCAAGAAACAGGGGGCGGGTAAGGAAGGAAGCAGAGGCTTGAGGGAGTGAGTGAGGACAGGCAAAAGGAATTCGTTCTAAGGATCAAGACCCCAGTAGGGTTAGAGACGGTCAGATTTTGGATAATTTTGGATAAACAGACTCGGAGCCTCTGCCGTCAGAGCAGGACGTATTGTGCGACTGCCACAGAGGCTCTGCGTGTCACGGCAAGCCTAGAGCCGAGCCTTGGTTCCCACTGATGCAGCCATGGTGTCAACCCTTCTTGTCAAGGGCCTTCCTTGTTCTTGCCATTCTTCCACTCTGCCAAGCATGAGGCCCTTCTGCAGAGGCTGGTCTCTCCTGAGAACACGTCCAAAGTATGCGAATCCTGCCATGCTTGCTTCTAACGAGCACTCTGGTCTTCCTTCTTCCAATTGGCTAATAGCCCCATTTGCCACCTAATGAATTAGAATGTCCAGGGAGGGGATCCCAGGGATCTGTGGTTGCACCACAGGCCCAGGTGACTCCAATGATCAGCCAAGTGTGGGAACCGAGGCCAAGGAGCAAGGACTTGAGGAGGTGTTGACAGGGTGGATGCCTGTAGGCAAACCTGACCCCCAAGAATAAGGAGAGCAATATCCAGTAGGAGTGAGCACTTTTGCCGAATAAAGGGGAGTGGTTAGAGGATGGGTACGGGGCTTCAAGGAGGAAGGGTGGCGTGATAAGTAGGTTTATTGTGCCAACCTGGCCAATGGGACCCTGTTGGATTAATAAGGTCAGAGTTTGATTGGAGGGCAAAGAGATAAATGGCTAGGCAAGCCCTGGCCCTCTCTCTCTTGCTCTCTGGTGATTGGACCAGGGTGCTGCTGCTTTAGCTAGTTCTCTGCCTCAACTTGTGAGCTACACTACCTGTGGTACAGCCAACCAGTGGATCCTGCCACTAGAGCTTGAGGTTCCTTTGAGACCTGCTTAGCCACCCTACTGGTGTATATATCTCTTGAACTTAAGACTGTCGGATCTTGTCGTCTGGCATTACTTGAATTTGATATCCCCTCTGGGTTTGCTTTGCTAAGCTCCTGAGCTGCTGACTGTTGGTGACCTGCAGGCAGACTCTGTTGCCTGCAGGCAGACTCTGCCTGAATTGCTCTAAGGAAGACTCAGCTGTCTGCTTCCTTGACCCTGGACCTGGCAGCCCTCGTGAGTTCAAGGACTTCCATTCTATTAACTATTCCATGGAAGTGAGTTGAACTGAGCCTTCTGTACTGCTGTGTGGACTAATTCACTGTTATATTCCTTCATGCTGTATATATCTGTCCATATATATATTTGTGTGTGTGTATATGTATACACACACAGAACCCTACGTGTCCTAGTTTTGTTTCTCTAGAGAACCTGTCTAACACAGGTGGTAAGTGGGAGTCTGGTCGGTGAATTCAGACGTGATGAGGTAGGTGTGCAGGCAGGGATTGCATGTCAGAAAGGATGACACTAGTCCTACCTTTAGGCCCAGTGGCACCAAGTGAAAAACCAAACGTGTTCTTGTCAAGTCAGCGACCTTACAGGATAGAGTAGAACTGTGCCACATGGTTTCCACCCTCACCCGTCTGTCAGTTTGTCCTACTGCTGTGAAAGAGTCGATGCATTTGAATTGTGGTGCTGGAGAAGAATATTGTAAGTATCACGGACTGCTAACAGGACAGACCGATGCGTACTGGAGGAAGTAAAGCCGGAGTGCTCCTTCCAGGCAAGGATGGTGAGACTTCATCTTACATACTTTGGACATGTGGTCAGGAGAGACCAGCCCCGGGGGAAGGACCTCATGTTTGGTCAAGTGGAATGGTGGTGGACGAGGAAGGCCCTGGATGAGACGGGTGGACACCGTGGCTGCAACCGCGGGCTCAGGCAGGGGAACAAGTGTGTGGATGGTGCAGGAGCGGGCAGGATTGGGTTCTGCTGCACACAGGGAGGCCATGGGTTGGAGCTGACTCGATGGAACCTAACAGCTGCAGCAACATAGGGGTCCCAAGGCTGTACATCTTCACAGAAGCTAAGTGTTTGGGGAGCGGATGGGGGACTTGGCTTGTCAGTCTTTCAGTCAGCAGTTCACCACTTAACCATAGTCCCACCAGTGCTGTTGCCCAGGGGCACAAGGAGTAATATCCCAGGACCCTGCCCCCTTTGAAGGAGTAAGGGAGTCAGGAAAGAACAGGAACAGAATCCCAAAGAAGGAGCCTGAATCCACCAAGTATCTCACACAGAAAGGACAGCTTTGGGGGGACGGGGGGGGGAGGCAGCGCCCCGGGCAGCTTGAGGTTGCTGAGGGATCCTTGCAGAAGTCTGGGATCTGTATGCAGGCAGAGGTGGGTGTGTCCTCCTGTGTATAAATCTGGGGGAGCTATTTAATATCTCGAACACTGTGTTTTCTCATCTGCATTTCAGAGATAAGTTCTCCCTCAGGATTGCTACAGAGGTTAACCAATGGCACCTATGCTTCTTGGGTGGGCGGTAATTACATTTCACTGGGTTGTGTTTTCTGCTTGGTGGCCTGGTTCCCCATTTGCAAATTCATGATGATGCATAGATAGCCTGGCATGTGATTTCAATGAGATCAGATGCCATATTTATAAGGCTAGCTCTTACACAAACCCAAACAGACCTTTGAGTGCAGGGTGGGGATAATTTCTACCTCCATGGAAAGTTCTCTAAAGGAACACTGCATCACGTCGTGCCATCTCCCTTAACTTCACGCTTTGAAACCAGCAGATGGGGGTGGGTGGGACAAGGCTATTTCCACATCCACTTTGATAGTCGCACTCAATGTAAACGAAGTGAAATTGGAGTTTATTTAATTACAGGTGATTAGAGAACTAGATTTTGCTGGATACATGCATGTTACATGACATTCTCAAAATGAATAGCAGCTCTAAAGCAATCCCACTGCCATCAAGCCAATTCCAACTTGGAGCAACCCTATAGGGCAGGGCAGGATGGCCCCCATAGGGCTGGTCCTCAAGGCTGCAAATCATCACAGGCACAGACTGCCTCAGCTTTCTTCTTTGGAGTAGGTGATGGGTTTGAACCGCCAACCTTTGAGTCTCGGTGGCCAACCAGAGCAGTCACTACCAGGCCACCAGGGCTCTTTGATCGCAAAGAACCTTGGAGTGCCAGTAAGTGATTAGTTCATTATGTAGACTAATTGCTTTTACAGTTATAAATAAATAAAAACTGCCGCCGATCTGAAGCACACACCTGTGCACTAATTGCTTTTCGGAGGCAGTTTCCATGGTTGCAGAGGAGACACCCTGCTGCCCACAAATAGGATGGTACAGGTGAATTCCCAAGGTGCACTTCAGCGAGGGCATGATTATGCCAGGGTCTTGGCGGCAAAGAGATCCAGCACCACATGTCTAGTCTCTGGACAGCTCCGACCTGGGGCCTCTTTGCTGATTCAGAATTTCATGAGATTATTCACTAGGCCTGAAAACGTCTTTTTACTGGTAAGAACAGTGGGGTTCAGGGAACTAAGAGAGCACCCCTCGGAGCATCTCCTAGGACAGCAGCATCTGGAGCCGGTACCCTGGTCTGCTGAAGCCCTGCCCCCAAGCCCTCTGCACAGGCCCAGGGTTGGAAACAATACTTTCTGAGGACCATTTTAAAAAGAAACTAATGACCCAAACCCTGGATGATTTAGTTAAATATGTGCATTTTAAAGAGCTTGCTTCTCCCCGAATTTGCATAATGGGTCTTTCCCACAGGCCAAAGTTACCTTTTACTTGGTTTAATAGACTCCATGTTGCAATATTAACAACCATATGCAAAACGGTGACCCCCGGAGGCGCTTTGCCCCCCAAATGCCTTCTTCCCTGACTACTTACCTATGACCTGGTGGCCCAGCTAGCGTCCTAATGGGGCTGTAGTGCCCCTTTGGTCCCTGGGCCTCAGTGGAGTATCCTCGTCCGCGGTCTCTCTAGGGCTGCAGAAAGGCCACTGGGGCGGAGCGGAAACGACCCTCCTTTGTGAGTCGCCCCACACACGACAGCCCTTTCATCAGAATTCTGTGTGAGCAGGGCTGTCGTTGTTTTCAGTTTTCTTAGGTTTTATCTGGAAACCCTTCCACTTTTCACAGAAAACTTGCAAGCGTGGTACCCTCCACCCAGAGACCCCATTCAGGGTCCACCCACTGACCCAGTGGCAAAGGATCGTGCACTGCGGGTGGGACCCCGTTTCTGGGGCAGTCCCTCAGACGTTCCCTGACTGCCCGACCTTGATGGTGGAGCCACTCCTTCTTCAAAAGGGCTCCCCTCTCTGTGCTGTTCCCGGGGACTCCAGTCACACAGCTCTTGGCCTCCTCAGAGCTGCCCCACAGCTCGCTCCGGCGTTGACTCTCCCTCCTTCTCCCTGCGCCCTTCTGGGGAGCTTCCTCTTCCACAGCGCCCACATCCACCCATCCCTCCCTCCGCCTGTCCGTCTCCAGTATGTCCTTTCCATCTCTTGCATGGCCGTGGCTGTCTCTAGATGTTTACCCGGGGCACTTTGTGTTTTCGCATCCCCACACGTGTGGAGTTTGCTTCCAGGACTTACGGAGCGCAGTCGCAGACTGCTTGGGTTGGTTGTGAATGTGGTGGAAGCTTCCGGAGCAAACCACACACTCCGTGTCCTGTCCTGCATGGCCTTCCCCACAACGTCCCCATGCCCCTCCCTTTTCCACTTCCTCCTGCCTTCCCAGCCCTTCTTGCCCTCTGAGCTTGGCCCTTGGGCACGTGTTGCCCTTTGGATCTCAGTACTGTGGTTGATTATACTCAGCAAGGTTACCCGATATCCTCCCCGTTCCTGACCTGCTTATTGTTTGGCTGAAAGGTGAGCCCTGGGGGCGAATTCAATGGCAGCCCCTACAGGTTTCTGAGGGCCGAAGGTTGGCAGTGTTCCCCAACATCTTCATCTGCTCACTAAGTCTGGGCTTTTTATAGCTTTGCGCTTTCCCCCCCACGCATCTCTCACTCTAAGTAGGATCTCGGATGGGATCCCTTTCGAGCAGTTGGTCGTGGTAACTGGGCACCATCTGGGTCTCCTGGTCTCCTGGCCACGGAGACTGATGCTCACGTGGTCCATTCGTTCTGCGGCCCAATTGCTTTGTACGTGCTTTTCATTTTCTTCACTTGACACCGATGTTTGCACCTCAGATGGCTGCTGCTTACAGTTGTTAAGCCTCCCGTCACTGATTGCCAATGAAGATGCAGAGCAGTGTCTTTCAGGGACTCGTTGTGTCAATTGGCCTGCACGTTCCCCCAAAGGAGCCCTGTGTTGTGCTGGTTGTGTGTTGGCCTGGTGTGTTAGATGGGGTTCTCTAGAGAAACAAAACCAGAATGCTAATACTTTTATATATTTTTATACAGATAGATAGATGTAGAACATAAGAAATAAGCAATTAATTAAATCATAAAGCAGTACAAATGG
>NW_022103898.1:3501000-3503254 GCF_000313985.2 Echinops telfairi | reverse complement strand
GGTATTTTGGGAAGAAGAAGAAGTTTGAAGGGGAAAGACCGAGGCTGAAGGCTGGCTTGGGTAAGGTTTCTCAACGACATTCTTTATTCATTCTTTATTCTTTAAGCCAGCCTTTGTTACCTTCAAAGAACGATGGAGTGGTGGTGGTGGTGGGGGTATTGTCAGAACAACTCTCTCATCCTTTCTCGCAGCCAGGCAGTTTTCAATATCTTGAAACCTTTGTGATTGTCCTGCACCAAAGAAGAACATCTATCAAGGCTACTCCTTTGGAACCCGCGGAGGAGCCAGTCACCACGGCCTTCTGCGCTGCCCTGCTGCCCTGCGTCTAACTGGTCCTGCAGGTCCCTACAGAAGCCCCTGCTTTGACTAGACTGTTTCTCTCTCTTTTTTCGGCAGGTCGCCTCACAGACTTAAGACAAGCGTATTGCTGAAAGGCCTTGTCTGTAACCATCCACAGGTCTCGAACGGAGGCAAGGGACTTAAAAGAAGAACGTCATTTCATTGTGACTTAAATGGGGGTTTCACATTGCAGGTCTCCAGTTTTGTATTCCAGAGTGTGAACTACTTGCCAGCACTGCCCCGCCCCCGCCAACACAACCACAAGAGCTCGTCTTCCCGCCCTCCTTTGATTGCCGTCTCCATCATCCGTTCACGCTTGGCAGCCTTCTAGCACAGTGGTCCATCTTCCTCCAATGCCCCCCACCCCCTTGGTAACCGCCAAACCCTGTTCCCTTTGGTGTGAAAGTCTTTGTCTTGCCCTTTCCCCCTTATAGCCATGAACTCAGTGGAGTAAAACCATGCCTCTCTCAGCCGGAGCCCTAGCAGCGAACCTTTCTGATGTAGCCTTCTAGAATAGGATTAGTTTCGGTGGCCGGGAACTCTGGTACACATTCCAGGGTCTCCCGGTAGCTTGTTCATTTTCCCTGCCCCCCCTCTTATTGTATCTTGTTTTCCTTTACCTCTCTTAGTATGTGTCTATCCCTTGGTTAGTGGTTTACCCTCCCTTCCCCTCTCAGCCCTGGTAACCTTCAAGAGTCCGTCTGTGTGTGAACATTTCTTGACTTTCTAGAAGAATGGTCTCCTACCTTTTGTAATGGACTAATTGCATCAGCCTAATGTCCTGCAGGCGGATCCCTGGTTAAGAGGTGGTTCTCAGATGCGTACGTCTTCTTTATCGAAGCTTGGTATACCATCATGCGTATGGTAGGAGATAGGGAGCCCGCTTCACTCTTCTGCAAATGAATATGCAGTTTTGCCAGCACCAATTGGTAAAAGACCATCTCTTTCCCATTTACTGAGCTTGGGTTCTGGTTTTCACGTCTGGGCCATGGGTTCATGTTTCCGTCCTTGTACCAGGACCAGCCTGTGGTGACGACTGTGGCTTTGAGATGAGTCAGTCAGAAGTTCCCTGCCTCCTTCATCTTGAGGAACGCTTTGCTCGTCCACAGAGCTCTCTCCTTTTCATACGCGTTTGATGGTTGGTTTTCCCATCTCTTTAAAAAGCGATGATGGGAATTGGGTGGGGATTGCCCTCTATCTGCAGATTCCTTTGGGCGGTTGTAGTTGTTGTCATTGTTGGATGCCATTGAGTCTGTTCCAACTCATAGAGGCATCCCGTACAACTGAGCAAACACTGCCCGGTCTGCGCCGTCCTCACCCTTGCTCCTGGGCCCAAGGCCATGGTTGCAGCCATTGAGTCCATCCATCTTGTTGGGGGTCGTCCTCTTGTTCAAGGCCCTCCCCTTTACCAAGCGCGATGTCCTTCTCCAGGGACGGTCCCTCCTGAGAACATGCTCAAAGTAGGTGAGACCAAGTCTTGCCGTCTTTGCTTCTCAGGAGCACTCTGGTGCACTTGCTCCAAGACAGATTTGTCTGTTCTTTTGGCAGTCCGTGGTCCTTTCAGTGTTTCCTTTCGCCAGTCCCATCGTATCCATCTATTCTTCTTCCACCTTCCTTAGTCAATGTCATGTCCAACGTTCACATGCTTGTGGAGGGATTGACGACACCGTGGTTGGGCCAGTTGCACCTTAGTGCTCAGAGTAACATTCTTGCTTGGCAGATTTGCCCAATGCAACGTGTCCTTTGATCTCTTGACTGCTACTTCTGTGAGAATGGATTGTGGATTGATTCATTGTCTTGCTTGGGCAAGACAAAATCCTTGACAACATCAACCTTTTCTCTGTTCACCAGGGTGTCACAAATTGTCCCAGTTGTGAGGTGTGGGGAACAAAAGGAATTCTCTTAAGTTGTCTCC
>NW_022103898.1:3475555-3500244 GCF_000313985.2 Echinops telfairi | reverse complement strand
TATAATCTCTACTTATTATCGCTGTACAATTGCGCCTACCGAACCTGTGATGTTTTGTGGGGTTCCCTCTTACCCTTAACCCCACAGTGAGGACTTTGATGTTAGCTGAGTTCCATACTGAAACATTGATCTTCATTGGTAGTGTTGATATGGATATCAGTTTACAGTCTCTTCTGTTTTCTTATAGTACTATTTTTCAATTTTCTTTACTGTGCTTAGATGTATGCCTCAGTATTTCATCTTTTGGGTGGCTATTGTACATAGTATGGCTTTCTCAAATTATTCTCAGAGTTCTCTTTGTTCTGTCCAGCAATCCAAGATCTTTGTATGGTGACCTTATACCCTGCCATTCTGAGGAATCTTTCCATGATTTCCAGTCATTTTTCCCCTGGGCCTTCAGGATTTTCTATGTGCAGGATCATATCATCTCAGAGTTGGTATCACAGCTTCCTGGCCAATTTGGACATCTTTAATTTCCCTTTCTTGCCTTAAAGCTCTGGCTAGGACTTCCGACACACAATATTGAATCAGAGTGGTGATAAAGGGAATCCTTTTCTGGTTCCTGCTCACAAGGGGAATGCTTTCAGTCTCTCTGCATTGAGACTAATTTTGACTTGTGGTTTGTACATATACCCTTAATTATATTGAGCAATTTCCCTGCTATTCTAATGGCAGTTGGATTTTGTCAAGCGCTTTATCTGTGTTGATGGATATGGCCACGTGGTTCTTTTCCTCTGCTTTATTTAGGTGATGAGTTGCATTGAATTTTTTTTTTAATGCTGAACCATCATTACATACCTGGTATGAATTCCACTGCTTCATAGTGCATTATTTTCTAATATGTTACTGGATTCTATTGGCTAGGACTTCATTGACAATTTGGGGGTCTATGCTTATGATGGATATCGGTCTATAATGTTTGTGTGATGGATTTTCCTGGCTTTGGTCTGAGGATGACACATGCTTCATAAAATCACTGTAGGACTATTTTGCCTATGCTGCAAGAGATTGAGTAGTCATCTCTTCTCTCAGCGCTTGGTAGAATTTGTCAGGGCAACCGTCTGCTTTCATGCCCTTTTCTGCTAATTCTAATATCCGTGTCAGGTTTGATGGATTGAATTGTCTCCTTATCCTGGGTCATATTTTTCTGCCTCTTTGCATGAGTGGCGAGTTTTGGTTGAATGCCAAGCAGTGTCGCGTCTACCGTGTTTGATGTTGGGTATTTTGCATTCCTCGGACTGTGTTTGAGCTTCTTCTCTGGGATGCAGTTAAGGTGCTTGACACAGTCTGGGGCTTTTCGGTCTTGTTTTTAAAATGTGTCAGGTGGGAATTGGAACAGTCCAGAGCTAACCATTCCCCACCGCCAAGGTACCCAGGCCTGGTTTTGGGAGAAAAGCAAGGCTTTCCAGTCTGCATGGTGGGAATTGGTACTGCTGCCGGTCCTGTGTGTGCGTGGAGCCTTGCTACCTGAGCTTCCCAGGGGTGGTCCTCTCCCTGCCTCAGGTTGTCTTCCCATTTGCATGTGCTCATCAGTATTCAGTGAATAATCAGGCAGGGTTTCTGGAGTCTCTAGCTCTCTCTGGGCAGCCCACTCCACTCTGGTCAAATGGATTCTCTCTGCCTTGTTTTCCGCAGGCTCCTTGGTCTGTCTCCTCTACTCAGGCAGTCCACGAACCTCCCGGGGTTGTCAGCAAGCCCATCACAAAGGCTCCCTTCAGTTCTCCACCCATGTCACAGAATTACTCTGTCTTACAGATAGGATTTCACATGTGGGGTCCATCCTTTGGTCGCTTTAAAGGGGTGTGTTAATTCAGTCACTGCTTCTCCATCTTGGCTGGAAGCAAAATTTCTACCTGCCCTACATCTTCCTGACCCACCCACATCAGTCTTTGCAAACTCCTATGCAGCTGTTTCAACTTCAAGTGGGACTTGAACCTGCCAAGCCCTGGGACCAAATTTCCCACGGATCAGGGCCTTTTCACGGAGAATGCAGTCATGGTCAGCGGGTTCCTGGGCCAAGGCTTGGAGATGTGCATATGTGGGATGTGTATGCATGCACACATTTTTACACCTGCACATCCATCCAACCATGGCGCCAGGGTAGGTAAGCACTTGGCTCTGAAGTGAGAAGGCAGTGGGTCAAACCCACCAGCAGCTCTGCAGGAGGAAGGTGTGGTGGGCTGCTAACATAAGCATCGCCACCGCCTGTGGGCAGCTGTCCTCTCTGCTACAGGCTCACTACAAGTCGGAAGGGACTTGACAGCAGATTTGTCTATCCAGGAGTTCTACTCCATGAGAGGTTCGGTGGTTCGAATCCACCCAGTGTCTTCATGGGAGAAAGACCTAGCTATGTGCTCTTGTACAGAGGACAGGTTAGAAAGCCCCGTGGAGCAGGTCTCCTCTGTCACGTGTGGTCACGTGTGCTGGAAAAGACTGGACAGCACGCAATGACCATATCCTCAGGCTGCCATCTATGCACATCCGAGACCACGAATTACGGCAATACCTCCTCTCCCTGCCCAACATCACCCAATCTGTTCTCTCTTCCCTTCCATGTCTGCACCTTCCTACTGGGATTTCTAAAATGTGCATTTCAGAACACTGTCTTAAACCCAAACCAAAACACACACGCTCACTGCCATCCGGTTGATGCTGGGAACCTCCTAGGTCCAGGCGAAGGCTGATGCCATCACACACGGAAATCTCCAAGGAATTTTGGGTCCATAGAAGCCAAGAAATGATAAGGACCTTCCTCCCAAACGATGATCCAGCAGGGAAAGCAAGCCTCCTCCTGAAACCAGTATTCCTGAATTTGAACGTCTAGCTGCTGAACCTCGGCGAGAATACATTTCGATGAAGCCACCCACTGCTACCAGCTCTAGACTGGAGCTCTGCTGTGGCCTGTGCTTCTCCAGCCCAGGGTCTCCCACACAAGTCCTCTGCTATCCTTTGAGGAGACTGATTGGTGGCTGAGCCTCTTCTGGGTCCTTTGTCTCTTCACGGTCACATGTCCTGTCATGACGGCTCTGGGGGAGAGTGCCATGTCTGTTGCCAATGCAAGGAGAGGGACACTGAGACCCAAGGAGATGAACCAGCTTGTGTGAGGTCAGAGAGCCGGTCCTCATCCGATTGAGGACTGGTCTGTGAGTGTCTCAGAATGGCCTGGGCTCCCAGGCCTGCCCGTCTGGCAGGCACAGGGGCAAGGGTGAGGTGAGCCAAGGACTGGAAGTTTCCTAAGAGTAAGAGGATAATCAGTATTCAGAGGCTTTGAGGGGAAGCTTTGCAGCTGCTGGGAGGAGGAGGAGGGGGGCTCAAAGAGGATCATGATCCCTTTAGAAATGTAAAGTGTTGTAAATATGAACAACAAGGAGGCCATTTTCATAATCTCCCATTTTCCATTGTGTTGCAAATTCCTGTACATTTCCTTGCTCTCTGGGAAAGATGAAGGCAGCCAGTTTAATAACCACACTATTAGCAAGTTATCAAGTATTTGATTGCCTTCTCCAGAAAGCACCTCTGAGGCTGGGGGATCATTTTACATCTGCCTTTTCCACTCATTCTCAGCCATGCCAGCCGCCCAGCCTGGGCCCCTCCGTGTAAAATCGTCTGGGTATCATGGTGGAGGGAAATGGTTTGTTAAAGGGAGGAGAAGCGTATTCAATTTGCAGATGTCTCCTGTAATGCACGGAGCAGAGTGACTCTTCCCGGCCTGCGAGTGGACAGATTTCCCAGGTGTCAACAGAGGAGGCTGGAACGGGCATCTTCAACGCTCTCCACGCAGCCCATCTTCAGCTTCTTAGAATCTTTGCTTGGGGCCACGGGGTCTCTTTTTCTCCACAGCAGGGGCTCTCTGCCCGGTCTGTCCGAGACACATGGAGCCCACAGCACCCATGATGATTCAGAGAAGGCTGTGAAATGGGAGGTGTTCCTAGACTTTCTAGCCGTGGCAATGGCCCTTCAGAAGGGAGGCAGGGGCCGTGAAAGAGAGGAGTCGGAATGGCAGAAGCAAAGGATGGTGCAGTGCACTTTGAAGATGGAGGAAGGGCCACAAACCAAGAGATCCCGGTCGCTTCCAAATCAAATCCAAACTCACATCACCGCCATTGAGCTGTGCCGACTCAGAGTGAGCGTGCAGTGCAGCGTAGAACTGCCCCTGTGGGATTCTGAGACTGTAAGGAACAAGTCATCCCCGGAGCTTCCAGTAGACGCCAACTCTGCCAGTCACGGTGGATCTCTGAAGTCTGCAATGGCGAGATAATCAATCTGTGCTGTTGGAATCCATTTGTCAGTGAGACTTGTTCTAGCAGCGGTGAGGAACTAACACAGACCCCAGGGTTACGCACCAACGGCAAAATACAGACAATCCCAACCCATCCCCATACATGATGTGTTTCCTAAGGTCTTTGCTCAGCTTCCTCACGTCCATCCCTTTGTGCCCCGGAACCCCATCCATCACCACGTGGTCTCTAGAGGGGGCATCGCACACCTTCCCTGTCTTATCCGTTCACCAGTGCCATTCCAACCCCCACTCCACCCACTCCTCAGAGAATCCCTCAAGACATCAAAGCCTAAAACACAGAGGCCTCCTGGTATAAGGTCCAACCGCTCATGAAGGTTCCCAGAGCCCCAGAACTGGCTCACCCACAGCTCCAATGCCCACCCATCTCTCCCCTCATCCACCCGCATTGGCCCTAGCAGACTAAGGGGTTCTCTGCCTGGAACTTTCTTTTCCTCAGTTCCTGGGGGGAGACCCCTGTTATCCTTCAGTCTCAGCTCAATGTCCCTTCCCTTCTCACACTGTGTATCTGTGAGGCCCCTGGCCCTCGGGGCTCTGTCTGGTTAGTTCACCTGGTCCCCTGCCTGGGGCAGCAAAGTTCACTAAGCATGCGAGGAGCACGGGGAAGGCTCAGTAAATGATTGAGGGAAACAGAGAGGCTCAGTAAACCCTCTAGGAGAAAAGAAGGCTTAGTAAATCTGGTGGGGGCAGGGAAGCTCAGCTTCCTGCCTGAAATGCTTAGTAAAACCCTGGGGGCACAGGAAGGCTCAGGAGAGCTTGGTAAACACTTGGAGGCCCCAGGGGGCTCACTTAACACTTGGAGACTCAGAGAGGCTTAGTAAACCCTTGCAGTAGGAAAAGGAGGCTCAGTAAACACTTTGGGGGTTCAGAGAGGCTCAGTGAAAAGTTGAAGGGGAGCAAGGAGGTACAGGAAATACTTTGAGGTACAGAGAGGCACAGTATTCACTTTGAGGCAAAGAGAGGCTCAGTAAACACTTTGGGGCACAAGGAGGCTCAGTAAACACTTTGGAGCAAAGGCAAGCTCAGTTAACACTTTGGGGCACAGAGAGGCTCAGTAAACACTTTGGGTCATAGGGAGGCTCAGTATACACTCTGGGGCAAAGGCAAGCTCAGTTAACACTTTGGGGCACAAAGAGGCTCAGTAAACACTTTGGGGCACAAGGAGGCTCAGTAAACACTTTGGGGCAAAGGCAAGCTCAGTTAACACTTTGGGGCACAGAGAGGCTCAGTAAACACTTTGGGGCACAAGGAGGCTCAGTAAACACTTTGGGTCATAGGGAGGCTCAGTATACACTCTGGGGCACAAGGAGGCTCAGTATACACTTTGGGGCACAGGAGGCTCAGTTAACACTTTGGGGCACAGAGAGGCTCAGTAAACACTTTGGGGCAAAGGGAAGCTCAGTTAACACTTTGGGTCACAGGGAGGCTCAGCAGACACTGACTAGAGATGCCCTGCCATCATGGGCTCTCACGGTGTTCCTCAGTCATCACTCCACGTGCTGTACAGACACCATCTCCTGGATCTTCCACGGACACCTGGACCCAGAGACACGAGGTCCACCTCCCCACATGACCCCCGCCCCCACCTCCATGACAGTCACAGCCCGGGGCCCTGGCACTCAGGACCCCTGTTGATGTGCAAGAGCATGTGTTCTTTAAACTAAGACTCGGCAGCTGGGAGCAGGGAGCAGGGCTCTGGCTCTTCCTTACAGGGCCTCCCTCCGGAGGGAAAGTGAAGACGTCGTGTGGCTGAGGTGACCCTCTACCGATGGTCAGGAAGTGGTGCAGGGTGTGGCCATCTGTCCCACAGGAGAGTCCTTGCCCACCCAGGAGGGGCTGTCCTCCATGGGTCTCTGCTGCTCTCTGCCCGAGGCTCAGGCTTCCCATGCTGTCCACCCCACCCTGCTCCAAGTGACCAGAGGTCTCTTGCCTCTCAGAGCTCATCAGCAGCTTCCTCTGATGATCTCGGCATGTGCACACCGAGCCGGCGCTCCGCTCGCGGCAAAGGAGCCTGGGCCCAGCCGGGGACATAGCTTTACTGTTTGTCAACATACCTCCCCAGGGTAACTCATAAGTGATCAGAATTCAGTGCCCGCTCAAAGGAACGCCTCCTAGTACATGTCCCGTCGCCATCAGTCACGCAGTCCTCCCGTGTGTTTGTCTGTCCTCCTCTGGGCCTGCCCTGCCCACCTGCAGCTTGTCTGTCCGGGTCCCCTGCCCGCCCACCCCCGCCTGGCTCCCAGGCTCATTTTGATGGCTCATTCCGCGTGTGCAGGGTAACCCCATAAAGCAGTCTCTTAAAATGCGTCTTTGAAATTCAGGCGCTGTCGCCTCTAATAAAAGCCGTAGAAGGGAAATTTCAATAAGATAACTCAAGAACATTTAATTTTCTGCTCCTTTGGATTTGCTATCTTATTACAGCCATTCAGTTAGCTAATAAATGTCCAACCCTGTCCCATCTTCATGGTGAGCGCCGAGGCTGGGATTTAAATAATTGGATGGAATGTCCAGGGGGCAGCTTTTAGCAGAGTCTGCCGAGACGGCACGGGTGGGTGGGTGCCACATCGAGCTGGGGGCAGGAGCCACTTCCTGTCCCCTGTGCTGTCTGGTCCCCTGCACCTTGGCCGGCAGGGACAGTCTTCAACCTTGTGGCTGGAGCCCCAGTGGGGCCAAGGAGGTGCTGGGAGGCAGGTTCCTGGCTTCAGTCTCTGATAGACTATGGGCTGGCCTGGAGCACCGCCATCCTATGGAGGGCTTATTACCTTGTGGAGACAAGAGACTCTGCCCTGCTGCACACAGCAGAGAGGGCTGGGGCAGGGCTTGGCATTCCCAGGAAAGTGGAGGAGACACACCTGCCAAGGACGCTGGTGACAGGCTCTGGTCTCAAGGAGAGTGGCGCTTGGGCTTGTTCAACCGGTTCCCGAAGCTTCTCGCGATGGTGCAGCATGGCCCAGTCCAAGGACCATCCCACACACTGCCGGTCCAAAGTGGCACCAAAATGCCCTGGAAAATGCATCAAGAGCCCCCCACTGCAACACCATGGACCTCCAGATCGGTGGAGCCCGAGTTCCTGACATGATTTGCTGAGAAGCTGGACAAGGCGGTCCCGAGGACAACGCCGAGGCAGTGGTGCAGGTTCCTGGGGCCAGGACACACCTCAAGAGACCACCCAGTGCACGTGTTGTAGGAGGGAGGGAATGCTACATTTTGGGGGGCTGGCTTTCTGATAACCAAAGGAGCACACAGCCTGATGCATTCAACAAAACGAATGCATCTCAGCCCTGCCATCACTCCTGTTGTCTCTTTGGACCGGGAAGGAAATGGCCTTCCTTCTTCCGTAAGTCTCGCACCTCAGTCCCATTGTTCACGGTGACACCTTCGGGCGCCGTTCATCACTGGGGAGAGAGCCGGGAGTTGGTGGCTGACTGGGAACACATCCCAGCTTGGGTCTGCTGGGGGCACTGGGACTCCTCTTGTGCAAGGAGGGGGGTCTGGGGACTTTCAGTTCCCGCTGCTTCTCAGGCCTCTTGATCCGTCACAACCATTCTGCAACATCCTGGGGGGTCATCTCCAGCTCCCTGGATGCTCCTTCACCGCGCCGGCCCCGGGCAACAGACAACCACTCATCCCGAGGCGTCCAGAGGGTGGCGGAGGCATTAGCACTAATTGGCAATAAGAAATGCTAAATGTAGCGAGATTTCATATTAATGAACCGTTCATCAATACTAAACAGGCTGTCCACGCACTTCGATCTCTCGATTGGTGCAAGACTTATTTATACCCTGGGCATTTCACAGTGTTTTGAGCTGGATGCCAATCGAGTAAGCTCTGGGCGGTCCCCACGCTGGCCACAGGCTCCTCTCCCTGCTCCCCTCCTCTTCCACGCCGGAGACGACCAGAGCAGCCACAGGCGAAGCAAGTGTGAGCGGAAGGTGCTGCGGTCAGACCACCAACTCCCACTGGCCATGGGGCCCCATGCAGCCCTGGGGAGGTGGCAGACGGGGCAGTGCATGGACTTCCTCCCCAACAGATGTGCTCCGCTTTAAACCCCTGTCTCTGTGAACCCAGCCTGGCTCATTTAAAAATAAGGTCTTTGTGGAGGCCACCAGTTAGGTGATGGAGTGAATGCTGCCCTGGAGGAGGGGCCACCAATTCCCGCACTGACACCAGGAAGTGCCAGGCATGGCAAGACGCAGCAGCCTGTGAGCATGAACCACAGGTGATGAAGATTCCAAGCTGCGCAGAGGGCATCCGTCCAGGCAAACAAGGCTCTCAAAAGACGAAGTGTTCTCCTGGCCCCAGATCCCGGAAAGCAGAAATGCCTGCCACCCTAAGCCGCCAGTGGACCCTGCTCTGTGCCCACAGTGGCTGCAGGAGAGGCTAAGCCCAGGCAGGCAGGCAGCGTGCTCAGAGTCCCACTGCAGCAAGGTTGAGCAGAGATTGAGACCTGGATCTCTGGTGGCCTAGAGGTGAGGGGGAGGGGATGCCTTGGGGTGCTGACTTTAAGGTCAGCAGTTCGAAATCCCTAGCTGCCCTGCAGGAAAAAGATGAGACTTTGTGCTCTGGAAGGAGTCTCAGTTTTGGAAGCCCACGGGGGCAGTGCTACCTTGTCCTAGAGGGCACTTCAATGGCTGCCAGTTTGGTGTTGGCCGGTGAGTGAGCCTCCTGGGGCTTCAGTAAGAAATTACCCCAACAAGGCGGCTTACACCAAGGGAGATTAGTCTCGCCTGGAATTCTGAAGGCCAGATGGAGGGGGCTGGGGAGCCTCTCTCTGAATCCAGGCCTGGGAGGGACAGGGGTCCCAGAGAGAAGGGAAGGAGGGGGAGGGGAGGGGGAGGAGGGGCAGGAAGGGGTTCAGGGTGCAGGGGAGAGGACTAGGAAGATGGAGAGCGCTCAGCCTCCCAGACACTCCCAGAAGCTCTGAGCGTTTGAATATTTTATGCAAACTCATGGAAATTTGAGGAGCGGCTCCCAAACTCCAGGCCTTGAAGTCAGCCCCCAGCTGGCTCTGCCCTCTCCAGGGCCCTTGGAGTGACTTTGAAGGGAGCACTGGGGGTGGTGTCCAAGGCTTCAGGTTCCCCAGTTGTGGGTGGAGCCACAGTGTGTGTGGGGGGTGGGTGGGGTGAGGGTGGGGGTGTCTGCGGATGCTGGTGTCCCAGCCGCCGCAAGGACACAGCTCCAGTCAGAAGCAAAGTGCACATCCTGGGACCCTCAGTGTCATCTGGCCTGGCCAGGGCTAGTGTGGGGCGGTGCTGGCTGTCACCTGGGCAGTGCCCTCTGCCCCTGCTGCAGCCCAGAGGGTGAGCTGGGGGTGGGGGTGGAGGGAGACCTGAAGGTGATAAGGGGGCAGGAGAAGCAGGCACTGCCTGCAGGGCCTGGAGGATCTCCAGGAAGAGGCAGCAGCCTGGCCTGGGAAGACCAGAGAGCAGGGTCTCAGCCTTGGGGCAGGACACGGGACAGCTGGGGATGGGGTCAGAGAGGGTGCCTTGGGGGCAGGGCTGGTAGTGTGGGCTGGTGAGAGGCAGGCCCTGCCAGGGGGAGCTGGGCTGCCTCAGTGAGGGGTCATGCTGTGCTGGCCTTTGGCTAGAGGGAGTCAGCACAGGTGCTAGAAGGCTGATGACCCCACTGCTGAGGCTGTCCACTGGCTGGGATGCGTCCCTGCAGCCTCCGAAGCCCCCTGCCCTCATGGGTGTGGACTTCATGACCGTGGCTAGAGTGCATCGCAGCTCTGTTGTCCAGTCCCAGATGAAGAAGGGACCGTTTCCCTGACCAGCTGGTGTGCCGGAGCCCTGTGGAGGCAGGACACAGATGGCCACCACAGGCTGGACAGGAAGGGGGCAGCACGAGACCAGATGGATGCTGGGCCGGGAGGGAGCGTGGTCCCGGAGCTCAGTGCTGGTCATCAGGGAGGCTGCTGAGGGAGGAGGGGAGTCACTGTGCAGACACACACATGTGAGAGTGTGTGAATGCCGGGGGTGAGTGTGTGAGAGTGTGAGTGAGTGTGTGAATGCAGGGGGGTGAGCGTGTGAGAGTGTGAATGAGTGTGCGTGTGCGTGTGAGTGTGAGAATGTGAGTGAGTGTATGAGTGCAGGTAGATGAGTGTGTGAGTGGGTATGAGTGTGTGAGAGTGTGAGTGTGTGAATGCAGGTAGAAGTGTGTGAGAGTTTGTGCGTGTTAGTGGGTGTGAGGGTGCAAGTGTAAGTGTACATTTGTGAGTGTGTGGGATTGTGAGTCTATGTGTGAGTGTGGATGTGAGTATGAGTCTGTGTTCCTGAGTGAGTGTAAGTCTGTGTCCGTGTGGATGTGTGTGTGAGTGTGTGGATGTGAGTGTGAGTGTCTATCTGTCTGTGAGTGCGTGCATGTGTGTGTCTGGGTGTGAGTGTGTGTGTGAGTCTGCATCCCGGCGGGGACATCTGTCACACTCGGTCACTGGGTAGGAGAGTCTGATGGAGCTCTCGGGGCCTGCCCGGAGCTGTCCCTCTACCCAAGCCCCCAGCACGCAGGGCCTGGACACCCAGGAGGCAGGTGTTGGGGGAGTGCATGGGGTGCTGGGTGGAAGCTTTGATGGGATTCTGTCCCCATGACCCCCCACCCCACCCTCCTCTCCATCATGTGAGTCAGGTCCTGGCCCTGTGGGTCCTGATTCACTCCCCCAACTTGGCAACGAGCTGGGGGCTCTGGGATCTTGCTCAGAACTGCTCTGCCCGGACCCCGAGTTCCAGGGAGACTGTCTGTGTTCCTAGCAGGTGTCCCTCAGCATAGGGACAGGAGAAGCAAGGTCACCCCTTGGGGTGTAGCTGGGAGGCTCAGGGGCAGGGATCCTCTCCTCCTGGCCAACCACAGCCCGAGGGAATAAGACCGATGGGGGGCCTGAGTGCTGGGGGCCAAGGGTGGACCGAGCAACTGCACCTCCCTCTGGGGAGGTCGTGCTCTTTCTGAGGTCTCTCCAGGAG
Organism: Echinops telfairi; assembly: GCF_000313985.2. Lineage (NCBI taxonomy): Eukaryota > Metazoa > Chordata > Mammalia > Afrosoricida > Tenrecidae > Echinops > Echinops telfairi. Next base: position 3,488,994 of record NW_022103898.1, on the reverse strand, counting down.
CAAAGGTGGCCTGGCCACTCACCACCTACTTCCAGAGCCACCTTGTCCCTTCTCTGTCCCTGGTGGGCCCCCCAGTCCACATGGCCCTGCACAGCAGAGAGTGGGAGGGGCCAGGCAGGGGTCATCCTAGTGGCCAGGCTGCAGTTCTGGGGACGGCACATGCTACTGCTACCTCACATGGTCTCCGAGCCCCCACACTCCCACCCACCCAACCAGAGGCGGCTGGGCTTCCTGCTGGGATGAGCTCCGCTTTGGGCACCTTCCCCTGGGCTGCTGTATTTCTGCAAAGAGCACCCCTCATTTCTTTAGTGCCACCTCTGAGTGGAATCCTGCTTCCTGTGGGAACCTGATTTTTCTAAAGTGACATTGTGATTAATTTGATGTACTTAATTACTAAGAGGACATCATCTTTCTTCCACTTTGCTCATCTAACTCTCCCGCCAGGCCTGGCTCCCTCTGTTCTGACCACAGGGAGTCCTAGCTGCCCACACAGCCCACCTGCCACCCACACAGCCCACCCATGGAATCCACTCATCTGCTGCCCACACAGCATACCTGTTGCCCACAGGTACACCTGCTGCCTAGACAACCCATACACTATCCAAAGACTCCCTGCCCACACATGTGCCTGCTGTTCACCCACTCACTCACTGCCCACCGAATCTACTCATTCTCTGCCCACACAGCCCCCGTGCTGCCCAGAGTCCACTCACTGCCCATAGAGGCCACCCACTGCCTACATGTACACCTGCTGTCAAAGCAACCCACCCACTTCCCACAGAGGCCCCTTGCTGCCCCCATAGACCCCTACATCCACTCAGTCCATCACCACCCACAGAGCCCATCTACTGCCCACTTATTCCATTCACTTGCTGCCCACACAGCTCACCTGCTGGCCACAGGGCTTATACACTGCCCACATAGTCCACCCACTGCCCATATGTCTACCCACTGCCCACACAGTCCACCGACTGCTCATGGAGCCCATTCACTGCCCACATGCCCCCCTTCTGCTCACATAACACATCCTCTACCCAGAGACTCCACCCACTTCCCACGCACACACACTGGCTCCCACTGAGCGCACCCACTGTCCACCTGCTGTCCCCAGAGTGCACCCACTGCCCCCTTCTCGTGGTTCCCAGTGCCACTGATGGGCCTGGGGGCTCTTGGGGGATGGGTGCCAAGGACTGGTCACCCTTCATCGTGGGGGCCCCAGGGGCCTTGGCCAAGTACAAGTTGCCACCTTTGGCCAGACTGCTCCCCAATGACCGCTGGCCCCAGAACTCCCTAGCTCAGCCTTAAATGAACCCAGTTGGATAGAGCGACTTTCTAACCTGGTGACAGTCCTCACCAGACCACTTGTGTTTTCAGCTCAATGTTACAAAATGACCATCTCAGGGCTCATTAGCTCCGTGGCTGGCCAGACGGTCCCTGCAGCTGGCTGTACCCTAGACTCCACTGGGAGCCATCACCACCACACAGCGGACTTTGGGATTCATGTCTGAGGTGGGCTCATGGTGGGCTCCATGCTACCCAATAGCCTGGTCCTGGCTGTCCTGGGGAGGGCCTATCCTCCGTAGATCCCCCTAGCTTCCCCCATGGCATGTAGTCACCATCCCTGAAGGCTGGGTGTCCCCTGAGGACATCTGCAGCTGGGTTTCTGAGACTGTAAATCATTATGGGACTGGACAGCCTCATCTTTCTCCCCACAGAGCAGCCGGTGGGTTTGAACTGCTGACTCTAAGGTTACCAGCCCAACATCTAACCCACAGTACCAGTGGGGCTCCTTTTCTTAATGTCGAACACGTTAAATCTTTCTCTCATGCATGCTCGTTCCCCTTCCCTGGGGCTTTAATAAGAAAACACCACAGACGGGTTCCCTTTAAGGGACCACGCTCCCTGGTCTTGAAGCAGGTGTCAAACACCATGGTGTTATTGCTGTTGTTATTGTTGTTGTGTGGTCCGGTGGACCCGGTTCTGACCCACAGCGACCCAAGCACAGCAGAAGGAAACACTGCCCGGGCCTGTGCCGGGCTTGCAGTTGTTCTTGTGCCTGAGCTCGTTGTTGCAGCCACGGTGCCAATCCTTCTTGTTGAAGGACTCGCTCTCTCTCGCTGCCCCTCTGCCTTCCCAAGCATGGTGTCCTTCTCCAGGGACTGCGTGCTCCTGACAGCAGGCCCGAAGGTGTCCCTGGAGTCGTGCTTTCTCGGAGGCACTAGGTGAAGCTCTTTCCTGCCCCTTCCAGCTCTGACAGTGCCAGCCCTCCCCGTGGGTCGAAGCTGCAAGGGACCCTCTTGTCCCATGGTGCCTTCCTCCCATCCCATTGTGCCTGTGTCTGCTCTGACTAAGAGCGGCGCTCCCATTGGTCCCAGGACTCCCTCTGCGTTCCGTTGCACTTCGGGTCAGTGGTTGGAGTTGGAATCAACGCAAGGGCACCGAGCAACCACTATCCCGTGGAGCCTCATGGTAGCAGCTCCAGAGACCCTCTTTCCAAGCCTGGGCTCATCTGCAGCCCCCAGGGCATAGGACTGCAACATACATCTCACCATCTCAGCCTGCCCAGGCATGACAAGTCGACACCATCCTCACTTCCAATGTATCGAAGAGAGGAGAGGGGCCAAGGGCTTGCGGTTCAGTTGGGACATGTTGGTCGGCCAACCCCCGATTCCAATGTTGGGACCTCGTGATTTCCACCGCAGGGCAGAGAGGTGGCGGAGCCCTTTCTGCTGTTCCAGTCTCTGTGCAGGTGCGCACCCCTGGGCTCTCCTCCAGCAGAGGGCCCCACCCACAGCAGGGGCTTCGTAAGCACCTGCTCCGTCCATCTGCCCAAGGAGCGGTGGATTCACGCTTCTGTGTTCAGCTCAGTCTCCCTCTATTTGGGTCCCGCTGGAGCCCTGGTGGCTTGGTGGGCCAAGTGTTTAGGCTGTTACCTGCAAGGTTGGTGGTTTGAACCCACCAGGTGTTCAGTGGGAGAAAGAGGAGGTAAATCTGAAATGTACAGTCTTGACTACTCAGTAGCAGAGTTCCACTCTGTCTTTAGTGTTCCCTGCGAGCGGAGCTGACTCAGCAGGTCTGGGTTGGGCTGGAGGGTGCGGGTCGTGCCCTGAGCAGGGTTTATCCTTTGTATATTATCAGCTGCCCTGGGTGGGGGGTGGGGGGCAGTTCATTCTCTGAGACTGAAAGCCAGGGCAACTCCGGGCTCCGTTGCTGTTGGCTGGGTTGGGTATATTAAGCCCTGTTTTGTTTAGAACATCTACTGACCTTGGGAAAGGAGGGGGCTATGGGCCTGACTCTCATAAAATGAGGACCCTTTTGTGTGGCACTTACAACATACGGAGAAATTTCTCAGGTGCCCAGGCTTGACTACTTCTGACGTTGTATTGTCCTGTCTTCTCAGTGACAGGATGCCCGAGGCCCTGTGAGACCTGGGTGTATATGGGGGGCCCCTCTTATGGAGCACCTGAAGATTTCCAACTCTCCAAACACCTCCCTTCCATCCCGTGTGCTCCCTTTTCTTAGCTACGCAACCTCACCCATCTGACCCCACCCCCACCATGTGCCCCTTTCCTCCTTGATGGATCTAGGTGCCCGGCCCCCGTTAATCCATCAGGTTGGAGCAGGGTGGTGCGATCCAGCTGGCCTCCCCTGGATGCATGGGGGCATTATTCCAGGTTTAGTCTGGAAGTCCCCGGGCCTCCGTGTCATGCACCCCATGGGTCTGCATCATGCACCCCATGCTCTGATCACCCCCCTGCCCACCCTCAGGCTCCAGTTGGATGTGAAATGGTGGCTGTGAGTCACTCGGTGGGAGGCTTCCTGCCTGGGCAAAGTCCCTGCCTGGTTCTGGCCCATTTCCCCCTGGCGTCATCAGTCACGTGTCTTCTTCCCGGCCAACCGGGCCCACCGCGTCTTGGAGCAGGGATCATCAATTTCAATAATAAATTAAATGGGTTTGATTTTGTTTCCAGAAGAACCTACCGGGAGAGGGATTTTTTTAAAAGACTCCTGGGTTGAGTTTTACGTCTGCACTTCGGCCTCCAGCTGCGTGCGAGCTCATTGAGGATGGAGCCTGAGTAAACGTGGAGGGGCCAGCTACTCCTTCACTTCCACTTGGACCACGTGCCAGGCTGCAAACGTGGTGCTTGTCTGGATTAGTGTCTTAGTGACACCTTGCAAAGGATCCTGCGTGGTGTCCACTCCTGTCAGCCGCGAGTGTCCAAGTGGTCATTCAGAGCCGGATTGCTTTTCCTACCTGTCTAATATGCACATGGCACCCAAGACCCAATCCATCTCCACAGAGTCCATTCTAGCTCATGGGGACCATTGAGGACAGGGTAGACGTGCAGTGTTGGCTTTCAAGGTGATGCGTCTTCCCAGAAGTCTGCCTCTACATCTTTCTTCCCTGCTGTAACTGATTCCAATGGCCGGCCTTTGGGTGAGCAGCTGAACATTCAAGTACTGTGCTGCCCGGGATCCTTGTGTCCAAGACAAGGGATGGGGTTTTCTAAACACTGCAGCTCAGGCCTCTGGACATGAGTGTGGTAAAGCACACCCCTGACTCAGAGGCTGTGTTAATCCGGGTAGACTAGAGAAACAAATCCAGGAAGAGTTATATGTGTGTAAGAAAGAACTTTATGTCAAAGAACAATTTACGTTAAGAAAACATCCTAGCACAGTCCAGATCAAGTCCATAAGTCCGATATTAACCCATATGTCCGATACCAGTCTGTAAATCCCTCTTCAGACTCCCACAGCACATACAATGATGCTGAATGCAGGAAGATCACAGGCCAGTGGGTGGAAAGTCTTGTGGATCCAGTGGCAGTAGAAGCATCTCAGTGCTGGCGTGGGTCTTCACATGGTTCCTCCAGCTCCAGGGCTCTGGCTGCCATGAGCACAGCTCCATGTGGCTTGTTAACAGGCATATCTAGCAGGGAGAAGAAGCAGAGAGTGTATGTCCCACCCTAGGGAGGAATCCCCAAGTTCCCAGAATCATCAGGAGAAGGCCATGCCCACACAAAGGCCTCATTGGCCATGGCCTGATTGACAGGCTAGACTCCACCCCTCCTCAGGAGATGATGTAACTGTCACAGAGGTCCTGCCCCAAGGTTTTACAGCCCTCTGGACATACGGCAGCCTCTACTCCTGAGTGTGGGTGGTGTGTCCCTCCGACTCAGGGCTTAGCTTATCATCATCTTTGCTGGAAGAGGGAAGGCTGGATGTCTACTTGTGGGAATCCTGTGTGGCTCCCTGTTTTCCTTTGAGTTCTGCTGGGCCTGCCCTTGGCCGTGGTTCATTGACCTTCAGTATTGATTGATGACAGATACATCTTTTTGGTTGGTACTAAGAGCTGAGGATATTAAGGAGAAGGCAGCACTGCCGATAGCAGTGGTTTTCAGCGAAGGGCCGGGCGCCGACACAGAGGGAATTGTCCACTGAGTGTGGTAGGTGGTGACCATCTTCGTTCCCTCCATCCTCACTGTCTAGCACGGCTTGTGTGTTCTTCATTCTGCTCCGGGATACTGTTACTTGTCACAGAGACAGAGAACAGATCCCAGCTTCTTGACCTGCTCGTGACTCGATTTTCCCCTGCCTTGAAGATAACGAATCTCTCAGTGCCATTTGACTGTGTCTTGAGTTGTTTGGCTACATCTAGGCATTGGTACTCCCCATTATCTGGCTCCCTTCTTACTGTCCTCTCAAGTCATATCTGAATTCCTACTTCCTCCAAGAAGCTTTCCGGATGTCACCCTCACCATCACCCAGTACGCTCCCCCCACCCCCTTACTCTCTTGGAACCTGCTATGGAACAGAGTGCCGCGGGCCACAGATATTTGTGCACATGGTTTGTTGAAAGCAAGGCCCACACTCTATTAATCTTTGTTCCAAACGTGGGAGGTGCAGGGAGGTCGAAGCCAAAGATGACTGAGGTTCCAGCCAGGTTGACCGGGCAGCTGGTGTGTGTCCCCTCCTGTGAGCCTTTTGAGGACATGAGTCTGGTGCTAGTCCGTTGTTGGTTTTGGCTAACGAAGACTTGAAGTGGGGCTGCCCAGTGCACGGACTGAAAAGTGCATTCATCTGAATGATTGAACAGATGAAGGCTCGTCTTGCTCCTAACCAAACTGGACAACGACCTTTCTGAAAAGCATTTTCTCCATCTGGGAAAGCTCAGGTGGTCCAGGACCCAGAGACCGCCTCTCCAAAGGGCTTCGCTCCTAACCATCTGCCACATGCTTCCACTTGACGTGGTTTGTGAGATTCCTAGTAGATTACAAGGCATCTTTATCCTTTGAGTATCTTCTCTTGAGTGGCACACCTGTGCCTCAGCCGGGAAGATCTCAGCTCTCCTGCAGATGGCTAGCCATCCGTGCTCGCTACAACCTCTCTAATTCCCTTTAGTTTGTCCGTTAGTTGACATCCCCAAGGTGATGTCTGCAAGCTGCTACGTCATCTTATCACAGACGACGAAGCAGCGGGCCGGTGGTTTTCACCCAGAGAGTGTTGATTGATAACCAATCACTTGGGATTGGACAGCTGCAGCCATAGACGCAAACAGCTGGACGACCGAGTAGATGGCGCAGGACAGGACATTTCATTTTGTTGTACTCAAGGTCGCCATGAGTCGAAGTGGGTCAGCTGCAGCCAACAATAGCATAGGGCTTCTTAGAAGGAGAGGGCATCAGATTTGGGTGGACATGATGTAAAGGTCAACTGGTAAGGAGAAAACCCCAGCCAATCATGAGACCATGCCACGGAGAACCCTGCAATTGACACTGTCTACCACTTGGCATCACTATTGGTTATGTGTTGGGTTACCAACTGCAAGGCCTTTGGTTCAAACCCATCAGCTGCTCTGCGGGCGAAAGACGAGGCTGTCTGCTGCCGTGAAGATTTACTAATGCTCGGCAGCCCTCTGTGGGGTTGTGATGAGTCAGAATCAACTAGAATCTGGGCAGTGGGTTTGGGCACTCTTGGGCACAACAGCATCGAGGGCTTTTGCCCAAACATCTTGTCTCTACTTTCCCACGTTGTTCCTCTGAGTCCTGGAGCTTCCAGCTGTGTCAGGGGCCAATCAGGAGCAGTTCCAGATTGGCCCTTCCAAGCGTCCTGCCCAATCCCAGGCTTTCCATCCGGTCACTTTCAGGACTGGGCTTGGGAGGGTCCCAATATCTTCTCTTGGCAGCGCCCCATGTTTTGAAGAGCCAGCTGCAAACCAGGCTTGCATTTGCCGACCCAGAAGGCTGCAGGCAACATCACATGAGTTGGCACACCTTGTCCTCAACAACAAACCCCAACCACCCCTTCCTGGAGGGGACATCTCTTTCCCATGTGCTCCTTCTATAGCTACGTCTCAGGTGCCTGCGTGTTCCCTGGGCTTGTTCGCTTGCTGCTAAACACAGAACAAGAAGAGTTGAGCGATGTGGTCTTTGAGACAGGCCTCGAAGGAAATGAAAGCACAGATATTCCACCAATGGCCCTTGGGATGGTCGGGGAAGTGGAGGGTGTAGTGTGCCTCTTTGTCTGGGGAACGGCCCATCCACCATCAGAACAGGATGTCACTCAGCCTTGACCTAATCACCCCAACTCAATGTGCCGACTGTATAACTGTATAGTCTCCCAGTCACCCCTTACCTTCTCCTGGAGCCTGCGTGTTAAACCCCAGCATGTCTCCCCAGACTCTGAAAGTAGCTAATGTACCTCTTTGCCTCCTGTTTTGTCCTTTTGAATACTTTTCTTTAAAGGCAGCCAGAAGGGACTGTGGAGAAATGCAAATCTCTTCTTACCCCTTGCCTGCTAGGAGCCTCCCGTCTCTCTGAGCCTTCAGAAGGCAGCCCAGCCCCTTGGCAGGATGAGCCTCGTGCGTCCGGCATGTCCAAGTCTTTGCCCTCCTCCCCACTCTCGTCTCTATTGCCTGATGTTTATGAAACACTTGGTGTTCCATAAACATCGAACCCCCACAGTCCCCTGACGACCCCCCACAGTCCCTGCCTGTGTTTTCATTACCTTGAAAACCTGCTTCTCAGTTCCCACCCCCATTCAGTCCTCACCCTCAGTCTCAAGTCTTTCTTGAAAACCCCAAACAGAGATAATCACCCTCTTTATACTTCCCTGTGCCTGGAATATCCTGCAGCCATTATGGTGTAATTACTTGTTTACAAGCGAGGCACGCCTTTGGGGGAGTTTGGCTCTAAAGTCACGAGGGATGGGGGAAATGACTTGTAATCAAAATTGCCCCTTGAAATTCCCTTCAATTGCCCATAAGGAACAGCGTCCATGGCTTCTGGTCAGTGCCTTCTCGGTCACTTCCCCTCTTCCTGCCACCTTGGTTGGTCAGCGGTTCACCGGGACCGTCCTCTGCGAGCCCTTCTTTCTTTTCGTGAAAGCCGAAGACACCCTCCCAAACAGATGCGTGTGTCTCCCTCTCAGACAAAGACCAGGAACATCCTGAAGCTTCGACAGAATACCGGGGGTGGGTGGGGGCCTGTGAGCTTGCTATGGCCATCTTGGGTCTGTCTGCCCCACGGCCTGAGATGTACACTCACGGAGAGCAATGGAGGGGGATCTTCTGGCGCTCCCTGGCTCTTTCCATCTGATGCACAGAGCTAAATTCACTGCAGCTCAGTGGGTGCCCATTGCAAAGCCACGTGGTTCTCAGCCGCCCCGCTAGATCTTAAGTTCCCCAGAGCAGAAATGACGGGCTGCTCATAAATGTTTGTCTCCGAGAAGGGGCCCTGGGTGCTGGGAATGGACAAGCACCCCAGAGACACTGGTGATTGGAATCCACTCAGAGATGAAGGCAGCCAGCCATGGGGGGGACACTGGTGGAGGGCCGGTCTCCTCTCACACCAAGAGATTGCCGTGGGTCTGCTTCAGGCTTGTCTTCTCCCAGGAGCTGGAGTGAAGGTGCGTCCTTGTGGGGGTGAAGTTGTCCACCTGGCAGGGTTGCCCTGCTATAGACCTCCGAGTGATGGTGGCCTAGCGTGGGCAGCATTTCCTTCACTGCCCACCCTGTCCTGACAGCCGTGCCATCTGGCTCACTGCTGTTCCTATGGGGATGCACCTCCCCCCCTTATCCTCTGCATCCTCTAAAATCTGACCTGGTGCAGAGCTCACGGGAAAGGCTTTCTCCTTCTGTTGGCTCACAGTTTAGGAAGAGGTCTTTGCCTCTTCATCCCACAACTGGTGGGCCTGACATTCGCAGTCCTTGGAGAGGTCTATGCGTCTTGGCATTGACCATCTGCTGAGTCTAGGAGGTTCTCAGCGCAGGGAGCCAGCGTCCGGAGGAAGCTCTCTGTTCCCGGCTCTTCTTTCTTGGTGGCAGGCGGGACCTCTCTCTCTGCCGACTCACTTAATCCCTTTGGTGTCTTAAAAGAGATGGGCTCCAGATACTGCTGAATCCGTTAGACGCGTCTCCTGCCCATTAGCATAACTGCCTCTAAGTTTGCCTCGTTAAGACCATGGTGCCTGCCAGGGAGTCAGTCCCTCTCATGCCGACCACTTAGGATAATTACATCGTATCACAAAATGGACGATAATTGTATACGGTTAATGGCTTAGATAAGTTGGCACATGCTTTGAGTAATACAATTGAGAAGATGCCATCAGGAGAGAAAGGAAGTCCTATTTTTTTTGTTTTTTTCCTATTTGGTGATATGCTTTTTAGGAGCTGGGCTAATCTTTCCTCTCCCCAGTTCCCAAGGTGGCCAGATCAAGTCTTTGTTCCATCAAAGCAGCCTGCTGTGCCGTGGAGAGGGAGACGCGCACAGGCACCTACAGTCCAGTGATGGGGGAGAGGGGAGACATGAAGGCAAGGAGGGGACAGCGCTGTCCCATTGTCAGTCCCTGGGGGTTGCCAGGTGAACACAGGTAGGGCGACAGACAGACAGGGCATCCCTAGTGGTGACGCAGACCCTGTGGGAGTGGGCGTGGGCGAAGTGGGTTCTGAGGGCATGTCAGGCTGGGCTTCACTGTAAGACTTTCAGACCATGTCTTGTCTCCCCTTCCACCAGCTGGATTCCTCCTCAGCCACGCTCTTACTTTTCAGCGGTGACACATCCACACAGCCTCCGGCAAGTACCAAACCTAGCAGCTGACATCAGAGAGGGTGCAGCACCTCCTCTCTCCGGAGTGAATGAGTGGTGTCAGGGTGTCCCCAGAACTTTCCAGGCTGCCTCTGACTAGGCAGCCCTTTAGTGATGCTCCATGGCCGGCCAGGAACATCAGCAGGGGAGTCTTTCAGAGAATGGTGCTCAGGGTCAGAGCAGTAGAAGCTGGCTCTGAGCAGACATGGGCTCTAGCCAGGCCTAGGGACTTAGAACTTGGTGGCTCTGAGCATCCACCCTGCTACCGAGGCATGACAGAAGCTTGTAGCATCTCCTAAGGAGTGCTGGAGTGGCAGCAAAAGATTGGCTCTGAGTGAGGAAGACTTGGGAACCCCTCCTGTCGGGATGGTTGATGGTTGTTAGGGGCTGTGGGGTCAGCCCCACGTAGAGTGATCATAGGTGTTACAGACGGAAGCACTGTCCAGTCCCTGCTGAGCTGGAGTGCATGCGGCTGCCCCGTAAAGATCACAGGCCTAGGAAACCCTGCGGGGCAACTCTATCCTCTCACCAGGTTGAAACCACTCAATGGATGGCATTCAAGGTCAAGCTCAAGGAGAACCTCGTGACACCTTCGCTGGCTGGGCTCCTGGTGAAGGCCAGGGGCCATGGCGTGTGTGTGCATGGGAATGGCTTGCTTTCCGTCTTTTATTGATTTCCACTCATTTTGAGCCAGTTCCCTCCTTTCGCTCTTGTTCATGCACTAACGGTGCCTTCTTTGCCTGTCCACCCCGCCCCCACCCCGAGCCCTCCCAGTGGGAGGGGGTGGCGGTCTCACAGACAGTGGTTCCTATCTCTTAGGTTCTCAGGAATGACACCCCTGGGAGATGGGGACTCTGCCCAAAGGTCCAAGCTGACTTCCTGCAGTGTTCCTGGACAGTCCTCTCCGTAGGAGGGACTCTGCTCACAGGCTGCAACAAGCCTCACTTGAGAGCAGTCAGTTTCCTCAAACCCCGTGTGTTGATGAACTCCGGCTGTAAATGAAAGCACCCAGTGGTACAAATTAGGAATGAGCAAAGGAAAACAGGCCCTTCCCTTCCCTGCTCCGGCCTGGATCTGAATGCCAATACCTCTCAATCCAAATTGAAAATGGAAGGAAAAACAAACCCCTCATTACTATGCAGACAGACTGGAGACAGCTGACCTGTCCTCTCCGCTCTGAATCCAACAGGAGATGCCTGGACCACTTCCCTGGGGGAGCCTGGGAGGCCCCGAAAAGGATGATTAAAATGTGGGTGAAGATGTTGGGTGCCAGGGATTGAATGGTGTCCCCAGATAATGCACTGTGCATGCTGAGCTCTGTGTCTGTGGGTGGGTATAATCCCCTTGGGGAAATGGATTTTCTTGGTTATGTTAATGACTCAGGATTAGCCTGGGTCCGTTTTAAGTCACTCTCTTTTGAGATGTAAAAGAAGCAGAATGATGGAGCTGAATAGCCAATAGAGCGGTGTGTTAGTCTGGGTGGACTCGAGAAACAAATTCAGAGACCTCATATGTTTTACATCAAAGAGTAATTGTATATTAAGAAGATATCCCAGTCCAGACCAGATCAAGTCCATAAATCTGGTATTAGCCAATATATCCCATATCAGTCTGTAAATTAATCTTCAGATTCACGCAACACATGCAATGATGCAGAATGCAGGAAGATCACAGGGCAGTGGGTGGAAAATCTTGTGGATCCAGTGGTGATGGAAGCATCTCAGCGCTGGTGTGGAGGTCTCCACGTGGCTCCTCCAGCTCCAGGATCTGGCTCTATCAGTGCAGCTCCATGTGGCTTGTCCACAGGAATGTCAAGCAGGGAATCTGGGTGTGGCCTCCAGTGGGTTAGTTATTGCCATAGCACCTCCAAATGAGGTCATTAAGGTGCGACCTGACGGACAGGCTAAACCCTACCCTTTCACTCTTAATAGTCTCAAGTTGACACCAGATTGTGTAACTGCCACCGGTGGGCAGACCACAGATGCCACTGCACACGAAGATCACCGAGGAAGCAGGGAGCAAGGGCTGGAAAGAGCCCAGGACCTGCTGACGCACAGCGAAAGCCTTGTCCTAGAGCTGTGGCCCTAGTTCAGGCCCATAGCCTCCTAAACCGTGTGGACATAAATGTCTGAGTTTTGTGGCAGCAGGCCTAGCAGGCTAAGACTCTGGGATAGGAAGACACTTCTCAACGGGTCCCTCCATTCCACTGGACCCAGTCAGGTGAGCTCTGGATTTTAGGGTGGACACTGGAGATGACCTGTGAGGCTAGGGCAGGACCCATGGGCCCCCAAACCGGGCTGCTCATGTTTTACCCTCTCAACTCCAAGCCCGACAGCCAGGGCAGCTCTGGCTGGACTCTGGAGAGAGATCCAAGGCAACGATGTCCATTGGTTTGTCATCTCTGGGGGGTCCTGCTTTGTCTGTGGTGGCACCCACCACACCCAGGCTGCTGGGTGGGGGTTTGAGGAGGTGGTGAGTGAGGAAACCCTCTCTGGGGTGGTGGTGGCTGTCCCAGTGTTCCTTGTATGCGTGTGTATAGGAATTGTAAGCTTGGTTTGAGGAGGAATTGGATGTAGAGAAGTCCTGACAGCTGAGCACAGTGGACCAAGTGCTGGGAGAAACAGTGAGTGGGGTGGGGTGGGGGCAGTGGGGATGGACCCCAGCTTCCTGATAGAAAGCTGTATGTGCAGTGGGCCCAGGGACTGAACTTGGGGATCTTTACGGTGCCCCTGCATGTGTCACACTTTGAGGGTCCAGGCATGGGGACACCCCCCACCCTGTGGAAGTCGAATGGCATCCTTATGAAGTAACAGCCAGCCAGCTGGCTACAAACAAAGCCAAGGTCAAACAATGCCTCCTCTAGGAAGCCCTCTTGGCCTCCACTGTGGTCCCTGGTTCAGCTTTGCTTCAGAGCTTCGCTCCTTCTGTCTTGTCCCGGAACTTCCCTTTGTGCTTTCTTCAGCACCTAGGAAAGGGCTTGAGAGACATGAGCAGGGCATCCGCAGCAGAAGCCTGGGCTAAGAGAGCTCTGCCTTCTGTTCATGCTGGCTCCTGAGAGAGGGCTTCCTAGGGTGCTGATGGGAAAGCACAGACCTACAGCAGACATGCTCAGACCCCACCGCAGCACGTGGAAGAACGGGACTCAGAGCTCAAAGGTGAGGCGGGGAAGGGGGGCCCACCCACACCTGTGTTCAGCAGTTTTAGAGCCCCTTTAGGCTACCACCGTGAAACCAGGTCAGGCGACTAGAGGCAGGGCCTCCCGGGGCTCTGGGTTGGGGTCTGCTGGGCACACTCATCTGTGTGGCATTGCTGCAGACCCAGAAGGAGCCCCAGTGCCTGGCCACGGAGGCGGAG
>NW_022103898.1:3451555-3475027 GCF_000313985.2 Echinops telfairi | reverse complement strand
GGTGGTGGTGGTGATGGTGGTGATGATGATGATAATTCAGTGATGATGAGGGTGGTGGTTATGATGATGGTTGTGAGGTGATGGCAATGAAAAAGGTGGTGATGATGATGGTGGCAATGATGCTTTTGAGGTGGTAGTGGTGCTGTGGGTGGTGATGATGATGGTGGTGGTCACGGTGGCGATGATGATGATGGTGGTGGTGATGGTGGTGGTGTTGGCAGTGGTGACTTTCTGTATATGAAATCTGGGACAGGTAAATCTATAGGAACAGTAGCTAGATTAACAATTACCTACAGGCATGGCAGGGGAGGCTGGGGAAAACGGGGAGCTAAAAACAAGTGTAAGAGAAAGAAAATCCTGAAACTGATTGTGGCGATGATTACGCAACATGATATGTGAATTGCATACCACTCAAACTATTAATAGACAGGCTTGGCGATCTGCTTCCGCCACGGAACATCCTGTGGGCACAGTTCTCCTCTCAATCACACAGGTCACCGTGAGTCAGTGCCAACCTAGTGACAGGGGGTTTTATTCTATTTATTTTCCTATTTTTGGAATGCCATGTCTCTGTGGATGCGGCTCTCCTCAAAGTGTTCTGTGGCTTAGTCCTCTGCATGGGGGCAGTGGCCTGGTCCAGCCTGCCTGTCCTGATGGCCACTCGGCTCCTCCTGGGTCCTGCAGGACTGTTCTTCTTGGGTGCACGTGGTGTGCTTGTTAGCTGCTTTCTGGTTGGTTCCATCTCATTCTGCTCCCATATGACAGAGGATTGTTTCTGCACAGGTTTGGTTGTGGTTGTGTTGAAACCCTTGTTTTACATTCAACAATTCATACCCATTTCGTTTCATCTCATCCAGCGCCGTCCTCTCCTTCCCCATCACTTATCCCATGTCCTCTCTAGGTTTCTGTGTCTCGGGCCTGCTTCTTTCCTGTACCTTCTGCACTTGGTCCTTGGGTCACTGTTGTCCTTTTGATCTCGAACGGTTGATGGTTCTGAGATGCGCTCTGTAAGCAGATCACCAGGTGCTCTCCTCTGAGGTGCTGAAGTGGGCTGAACTTCCAACCTCTTGGCTAATAGTTGAGCGTGTAACTGTTGGTGCCACCAAGGACCCCTTCAGTGCAGGTGCAGAGATGAAGATGTGCAAACACTGGTGGAGTGGGCTGATGGCGATTATAGTCAGTGGCTACGCCTGGGCCAGCGAGATTCTGGAAGGAGGCATGAACTATGTGTGAAATGAAACAGGCTTGCCCCCCCCCCTCCCCCGAATGAGTGACAGACGGGCTGGTGAAGAACAAAACAAACAGACAGAGTGTCACCAGAGGACACAGGGAGGAGCACTGGCTGCCTCCGTCATGGCCCAGCACCGTTCCCACCCTGGCCAGGCCGTAAAGCCCAGATGTGGATTGGAGACCCTGAGCACATTGCACCTCCTCGTGCCTCGCCTGCCCTGGTAGTTACTCCCGCCATCAATCAGCACCTGTGGCATGTCCACAGCTCCGGCTTTACATCCTCGCTGCCCCAAGTCCAGGCCCAGTGGACATCCTTGAGGGTTCTAATGGATGCAGGCAGGGGAATGAGCAGCACAGCGTTCAGGCAACAGTTGCAAAAGGGGGGGGGGCAAGTGCGCCCACACAAGAAGGGGTCCAGAGAAAGTGCTGGTGCCAAGGTCATGGCGTGGGAGAGCCAGGATGCAGGGCTATGGCATCGTTGGTGGTTCGAGTCCACTGCCAATTCACAGTGGACCTGGCGTAGAAAAGACCAAAGCTCTGCCCAGCCTTCTCCACCCTCAAAGACACCGTGCTGCCTTTGACCCCTGGTTGCAGCCCCCTGTCAATCCACCTCCTGGAAGATCTTCCTCTTTTCCCAAGCATGCTGTCCTTCTCCAGGGACCGATCTTTCTAGATAGCATGTCAAAGGACCTGGGGTGAACTCTTGACATCTTTGCTTCTAAGGAGCATACAGCTGTACTTTTCCCAAGGCAGATGTGTTTATCCTGGAAGTCCACAGCACCTTCCCTATTCTTCGCCAGCAGCACAGTTCAAAGGCATCGATTTCCCTTTGGTCTTCCTTATTCCACGTCCACCTTTCCCATGTGTATGAGGCAGTGGACGAGACCCTGGCTTGGGTCAGGCACACCTAAGTCCTCAAAGTAACTTCCTTGCTCTTCAACGCTTTCAGGAGGTCTCGTGCAGCAGATTGACCCAGGACAACATGTCGTTTGATCTCTTGACTGCTGCTTCCCAAAGCATTGACTGTGGGTCCAACTTAAACAAAAACCTCAGCAACTTCAGTCCGGTTCCGGTTTATTCTGACGTTGCCTGTTGGTCCAGTTGTGAGAAGGACCCAGTGATCTGCTTTTGAGAACAAAACAAAACAAAACAGTCTAGTACAAGCCAGTCGGTAACCACAGGTGACGGTCATGCAAAGAGGCCATTCCACCTGCAAAGAGGAAATGTGTGTGCGCTTCAGTGACCTCTGCCCGACAGCTCTGTAAGCCTCTCGAATGGCCAGGTCCCCGGGAACCTTTGTCAGGAGGCTGACCTGGCTGAGGGAGTGAACTCTATACCTGACTCTGCTGCTGAGGGACCAGGCAGTCTTCCTGGCCCATCCCTCAGATGTCCTTTCTATGGAGCAGACACGTCTATGGAGTGGCCTCTGAGAGCTAGGGGCTGGTCCCCTGTCCACTGGGTGGGTCACTGTGGCAGAGGAGTAGCTGCAATTTGGGCAAGTGTTTTGGAACTCCACATGCACCAAAAGGTGCAAGCTGATGTTTGGAGGCTAATGAGAAAGACTAAGGACGAAGGACCCTTGGGTGGAGGCCAGAACACGAAATTGTTGGGGTCACGGTGGCTTGGTCTGTATTTGTTTTTCCCACCCCATAACTTGGCACTAGAGTTTTTCTCTGAGACCGGCTCTGAATGAGGCCTACCTCACACCTGGTAGACCAAATGAGAGCCCCTAGGTCTTGGCCTGGAGCCGAGATCCCTCCTTTCTCAATACTAACACATGTGCAATTTTGTTACTTGCATTTGTGCATCTATGTCTCTATAGGTGAGAGAATCATTTGGGGCAGGAGAAGGGACAGATGTGTTGTTCTTTAATATATTCCAAGTACTAACTCAATGCCTGCTACATATTCAGATTCACAATAGGTGGGGGGAATCATAAATGACCATAAGATATGCTATGTCCTTGGGAAGAGCTTCTGGTCAACATGTGTGAATGTCACCTCCACTGTTGGTGAATGGGTGCCTTCAGGATCAGGTGTGTTATCACATCTGTTGTTCAGTGAAGCAATACTGTCAGTGCTCACTCTTTTATTACACCTAGACATGTGCAAGGCACTGCCTGGTCACCCCACTGGAAGAGATCCATAGTCGTGCGCATTACAAAGAAAGGTCATCCACAAAATGCAAATAAACAAACAAATATATTCTCAAAGAATGCCATTACTGTCCCATGCAGGTAAAACTTTGTTGAAGATAGTTCTAAAGGGTTGCAGAAGTACATTAACAGGAAGCTGCCAAAAATTAAAATTGGATTAAAAAAAGGCCGTGTAATGATGTCTATCACTGACAACATCAAATGGATCTTGGCTGGAAATAGATAATACTAGAAATGTGGAAAATATGAGAAATTGGAGTTTTATTGACCATGCAAAGGCATTCGATCAAGTGAATCGTAACAAACCACAGATAACATTGTAAAGAATGGCAATTACAGAGCACTTCTGTGTGCATGCAGACCTTACATGTAGAGCAGGAGGCAGTCATTCGCACAGATTAAGGGAAGACCGCCTGGTTTTCAATCAGGAGAAATGTGTGTCAGGGTCCGATCCTTTCCCCACACCTACTGAATCTCCATGCTGACGATGTGGAGAAGAACGGGTGTCAGGGTTGGAGAAAGGCTCATCAGCAACCTGCAACATGCAGATGACCCTGCTTGCTGAGAGTGAGGAGGACCAAGGTATTTGCTGAAGATCAAAGACTTCAGTTTTCAGGGTGAACCACATCTCAACTTAAAGGAAACAAAACACTCACAGCTGGCCCAGCAGATAGCATCAGGATGAATGGAGAAATGACTGATGTTGTGAAGGGCATCTTCTGACGTGGATCCACAATCAACATTCATGAAAGCAGCAGTCGGGAACGCCAATGGCCTATTGCGCTGGGCAAATCTGCTGCAGGATGGGAAGAGCAGAGATGCTACTGTAAGGGCTGAGGAGGTCGCGACCAAGGCCATGGCATTTTCAATTGCTTCATAGGCAAGTTCAGTGTCGGTTTGTCGTGCTGCAGTGGTGTGTGTGCTCCTGTGGTGTTGAAGGCGATGCCACCAGCGTTTCAAATGCCAGCAGGGCCACCCAGTGAACAGTCTCCGTGGAGCTTCCAGACTGAGCGCAGACTAGGAAGAAGGAATAGGCTGTTGACTTTGGAGGGATCAGCCACTCAAAATCTTACCAAGAGCAGCAGAATCCTGTCTTATGTAATGCCAGACGGAGGTGGGAGGAGACTCCACTTATGACGGGGAAGACCTGCTTTCTCCGGTAGAGTCAACCTTAGCGACATGGGCGGAGGGAAACTTTCGAGATCATTATCTGCTATGGGGTATAACATGGAATGAGAGGAAACCTCTGCAAACATCCTTTAGTCATCGGAACATGGAACGTGGGAAGGAAGAAGCTAAGAAAATGAGAAATCACCAACATGTAATGTAATACACGAAGGTCACCATCTTGGGCATTAGTGAGCTTACTGAACTGTTGTGAGATGCCATCCAGTTGGCTCTGACCCATAGTGACCTCATGTGCAACAGAACGAAACACGGCACGGTCCTGTGCCTTCCCCACAATTGCTCCTATGCCCGGGCTACTGTGCAGCCACTGTGACCACCCATCTCGTCAAGGGCCTTCCTCTCTTTTGATGCCCTCCGCTTTACCCAGCACGATGCCCTTCGCCAGGGACTGGTCCCTCCTGACAGCATGTCCAAAGTATGTGAGACGTAGTCTTGCCATCCTTGCCTCTGAGGAGCACGCTGGCCTTACTTCTTCCAAGACAGCTTGGCCTGTCCTTTTAGCTGTCCGTGGTGCTTTCAGTCGGCTTTCCGGCAGCACCATTCAAGTGCACCTGTTCTTCTGAGGTCTTCCTTCTTCCAGGTGTGACTGAACTGGTCCTGGCCATTTGGAAGCAGACGATGTGGTTGACGATGCCAGCAATGAGACATTTAAGAGGAATGATATCACATTCTCTTCAAAAAGCACATTTCAGGGTCCACCTGGAAGGACCAGGCTGCCTGTGATCGCGTCATGTTCCTTTAAGGAGGAACCTCAGCAAGATGGATTGAGACCTGGCCGCCACAACGAGCTCACACATAACAACCATTGGGAAGTCGGGCAGGACTGGGAATCGTTGAGTTCTCTTGTGTGTCGGGTGGCGAGGACTCAGAGCCGGCTGGATAGCCTCTAAGAACCACAATAAGGGAGACGAGTTAATGCTGATGTTCACACCAGGCTCTAAAGTCCATCATGAAGAAATTGCAGAATTCTGTCCGCTTCTTGGCTCAAGGCAGAGAACAGCAGGGAGCTGTTGGCTTGTGTTTCATCCTCTCTGTGCAGGTGTTGGACGGTGCGGATACTAATGCTCTAAGGAGAGCCTTGAGAAGCACGAGAATCCCAGGATCGTCCATTGTGCTTACGTGGAGCCTCGGCGTAGACCAAGAGGCAGTCGTTGACAAAGAATAGGGGGATATGCATGCTTTACAACCAGGGAAGGTATGCATTGGGGTTGTATCCTTTTATCATACTTTTTAAATCTGTATCTGGAGCTAACGATAGGAGAGGCTGCACTCGATGAGGGAGAGGGCAGCATCAGGATCAGAGGAAGCCTCATGAACAACCTGCCATAGGCAGGTGACACAACCTTGCTTACTGAAGCCCTTCCTGATGAAGGTCAGAGGCTGCAGCTTTCAACATGGACGACAACTCTCTGTAAAGGACACACGGACCCTCACATGCACATTGAAAGTCGACATGGATAGCGAACACCAAAGGAAAATCGACCCACTTCAACCAGTAGCCACTACAACGAAGGGACCATTCTAACACATATTGTACTGACTACTATACAGCTCTTCTTGGGGCGATTGAACTATGGATGTGTGTGATAGATGAATTATACGCCAATAAAACTGTTAGAACAGAAAGTACCATGGACTGCTCAAAAAAAAAAGCTCCTTGGAGGTAAGGATGGTGAGACCTTGTCTCCTGTCCTTTGTCTCCAGTCCCCGGAGAAGTGGAGGGGCAGTGAGAAAGAGGAGGACCCTCGAGGAGATAGATGGACACAGTGGCTGCAGCAATGGATTAAACACAAGAACAGGATGAGGGTGGGGCGGGGCCTGGTGTGTTTCATCCTCTTGCACGTAGCATCTCCATGAGCCAGAGCCGATGGGATGGCACTTAACCACAGCAACACAACTGGCCCAATAGCCAACACTATGAGAAAATATGGGAGTGTTCAAATATTTCTTTTTCACTTGGGTCCACAGTCAGCGCTCATGGATGCAACAGTCGAGAAATCAAGCAAGGTATTGCGCTGGGTAAAATCTGGTGCACACCATCTCCTTCAAGTGTTAAGGACCCCAAATGACACCCTGAGGACTTGGGTGCCCTGCCCAAAGCTGTAGTATCTGCAGCCATCCCGCATGCACGTGAGGGCTGGACAATGACGAAGGAAGACCGAAGAAGAATCCATGAGTTTCAAATTAAGGTGTTTGAGAAGACTATGGGAAGTGTCTTGGGCTTCCGGAAGAACACATGCATCTATGTGGGAGGAAGGACAGCCAGAAGGTTCCTTGGAAGCAAGGATGGCCAGAACACGTCTCTCGTCCTTGGGCATGTGACCAGGCGAGGCCGGTCCCTGGAAAAGAAGAGCAGGCCGGGTAACGTGGAAGGTCCGAGACAAAGCAGGAAGACCCTCCGGGAGGTGGACAGCCGCAGCAGCTGCAACGGTGGGCTGGAACATCACAACGATCATCGTGACAGTGGGACAGTCTGGGGAGTGTTTAGTTTGGGGGTCCTGGGGTCCCTTTCATCCAGCGCCAACTTGAAGACATCTCAGAGCAACAACCTGTGTGTAAGGGAGAATGAAGATGGATTGAAGCATTTGAATGGCAGCAGTGTTGGAGGATATTGAATACGTACATCATGGTCGACCAGAAGAACGAACAGGTTTGTCTTGCAAAAAGCATAGCCGGAGTGCTGTGCAGAAGTGATGTGTGGTAGTTACATAATCTGTTGTTAATTTGAGACTTAAGAGTGAAAGGGTGGAGTTTAGCCTGTCAATTAGGTTGCAGCTTGATGACCTCATTTAGAAGCACTAGGGAGATTAATCACTCACTGGAGGTGGGACATACGCTCACTCCCTGTGAGACATTACTGACAACAAGCCACATGGAGCTATGCTGATGTAGCCAGAGCCCTGGAGCTGGAGGAGCCACGTGGAGAACCCTGCCAGCACTGAGATGCTTCCACCGCCACTGGATCCACAAAACTTTCCACCCACTGGCCTGTGATCTTTCTGCATTCAACATCATTGCATGTGTTTCGTGGGTCTGAAAAAGAATTTATACACTGGTATCAGACATATGGGCTAATATCGGAATTATGGACTTGATCTGGACTGGGCCGGGATGTTTTCTTAATGTACAATGACTCTTTATATAAAGCTCTTTCCTACACACATATTAGTGTCTATGAATTTGTTTCTCTGGTCCACCCAGACTCACACATGAGGATAAGGAGACGCTGCCCCCAGGTACTTCGGACGTGTTACTGGCAGGGACCAATCTTAGAGAAGTGCATCTCGCATGGTAAGTACAAACCGAAATCAAGCTCACCGCCGCCGAGTCAGAGCTGACTCACAGCGATGCCCCGTGAGTTTCCTGGACCGTCACTGTTGCCCAGAGGAGGAAGCCTGGCCTTTCTCCCAAGGGAGCTGATGGTTGGTGTCCAACTACTGAGCATGTGGATCACAGCCTAGCGTGCAACTACCACACAGCCAGGGCTCCTTGGTAAAAGCACAGGTGGGTGGAGAAAGAGGCAGGCCCTGGACAAGACGGGTTGACAAGGGGGGTGACAAGAGGTTTAAGCACAGTGAAGATGCTAAGGTCGCCGCCGGCTGGGCACAAGCACTCGCCGAGAGTCGGAGCTGACTGCACTTGATGTCACCTGACAACACACCTGGATTGTTGTGTGTTCTCTCCACTGTGCTGTGTGCTATCTCCCCCTTGCCATGCACCCCACTCCCTCACCCTGGTGTTGGGGACCCTGTGTTGTCATGGAATCATCCTCACCAGGTCACCCCAGGTCTGTTTGTGACTTGTTTATATTCTCACCCTGAGGTCTGGCAAAAATATTGAACCAAGTGCCTTTTTTAAAATTATGTCCATCTCGTATACTTTACATTACAGGAACAGCTCAATAATGCTTTAAGATCCAAATCGCCTCAGGAGCATTGCTCAATATCGCAGGATGGAATACCAGAGTTTTCTTTTTGTTTAACCCATAAACTATTCTGGAAAGTGCCACAGTGCCCTGATTCGATCGCCATTCTCCCCTTTATGGTGCCTTCTGCTCAATGCCTGGTGGATGTAAAATGAGGCCCCCCCACCCCCGGGGGGGGTGGCTAATGGGGATGCTGATGTTTATTACCTGCGGACGTGTTTGTATGCAGGTGGCCTGCTGGGGAGTGCGGGAGGAGGCCCTGGATGGAGACAGGTGGCGGGCTCCCCCCATCCTCCCCAGCTGTGTGTCCCTGTGCATCTGGGCAGCCTCTCTGAACTTGGGTCACGGGTCTATGGAGGAGCTGCTTGGAGGAAAGGCCCACAGGCGATGCTTGAGAGACCTTCTGGGGACCAGACGTGGTTTGGTGCCAGCACTCTAACGAGGTGAACCCGAGCAGGTTGACCAGCTGCCTTCTGTCTGGCCATACCAGTGCTATGGGTTGAAATGTCACCCCTCTCCCAAGACATGTCCAAACCCTAGCCCCGGTGCACGCGATTATGTTTGGAACACATCCTTGCAGCGGTGGGTGATTCTCAGCATGAGGTCCTGCTGGAGGAGGGCGGTTCTGCATGACTGATGTCTGTGTGAAGAGACGAAGAGACACAGAGGGACCCTTCTGTTTCCCACACGCATGCAAAGCGGGATCCAGGAGCTGGAGAGACGCGGCCACCAGCCCAGGACCACCTCCGTCCCCCAGCAGTCGGGAGAACCAAAGAAGTCCCCTTCCTTAGCCCTGAATCTGACTCCGGTCCCCGGAACGGGAGGGAATGCATCCCTGCTGTCCCCGGCCCCTCTGCTTGGGGTCCAAAGAACAGGATACACCAGGCAGAGCAGACTCACTTCTAGGGGTGCTGAACGGATGAACACGGTGGCCCAGTCCAGTGCTTCCACCATCTCAGACCTGTCAAAGCCTCTGCCCGGGGCAGCCATGGCCCTATTGACTGAGACCCACTGCCCACCCGGCTGTTTTCCTGTGGAGAGTGGGCCTCCTCAGTCAGGGTCCGTACGGCGTCTCCCAGATTAGCCCCAAGACTATCTTTAACTCAGATGGCATTTGCTGTCCCCAGGCAGCCATGGGGGCAGCTGCTCCTTGAGGGCCTTGGTAGATTTGGGGATTGCTGGGTCCCACTGGAGCCCCTTGTCCTTCAATGTCCCCAGGCCCTCAATATGCCCCGTGAGCAGCAGTGGGGGGTTGGGGTTGGGGGCAACATCATTGAGTGCAAGTGCCGGCCACTGTGTTGACCAGGCCGCCCCATCTGGGGGCAGCAGAGGTGGGGCAGCAGAGTGGTCTGGGCCTGTCTCCTGGAGGTCCACTGGGCAAGCCCTCATTTATGAGAAGAGAACTGTGTTTTAAAAGGTACAGCAGACCCAGTCCTATGAGCTCTGAGGAAGAGGAGGGGGTGCTTCCTGGGTGCCCCGTGCTGACTGCTGATGCCCCTGGCCTTAGAAAGATTCTGCTCAGTAAGTGGGGTGGTCTGGCAGCAAACAGAGGCAGGGAGCTCATCCAGTTCCGCTGCTGGAGTGGCCAGCATCCCTGATTTCCTCATTTCCGCTGTCCTCTGAGCAGGAGGCCTGCAAGGAGGTGGCCCATTCCTGGCCTGCTTGCTGCTGGCCTCTGGAGTGAGTGACAGGATGCTGTTCTTTTTCAGTAGAATAAGAGGTGCAGGGGCTCCCTGTGTCTTCCCTATGGGGCCTCTGTAAATCCCTGCTCCTTCCCACCTGGGAGGCTCTGTGACCTCCCCCTGCTCCATGCCATTTTAGGGGTTTTGTGACCCCTCATTCCTTCCACATCTGGGGTTCTTTGTGAGGAGTGAACAGCTGGGCAGGGTGCTTTGAAGGGGCAAGAGGGGGTGGGCTTCTGTGTGGAGAGGAGGGGATGGCAGGGAGGGTGAATGTTGCCCCTGAGGGGTGTCCAGAAACCCCAAGTACCCACTCAGCCATGGCCAGAATTGAATTGTGTCCCCAAAAGATATGCTGTATGTCCTAACCCCTCCACCAGGTGGTACTGTGGGCTAGGTGTTGGCCTTCTAGTCACGTGGTCCTTGGTTCAACCTCCCTGGGAGACCCTGTGCTGGGTGGATACGGGCTGGATCTCCCCAGAGGGCAGTGGTTTGGGCCTACACCTGTGATGTCATCCCCCGGGAGGAGAAAGCTTTCTTTGCAATGTTAATGAGACCATCTGCATGCAGACCTCAGCTCCCCAAGGGCTTTGAGTTCATTCTGACTCAGCGTGAACCTGCAGGGTGGAGCTGAACCACCCCATAGGGTCTCTGAGGATGCACCCCTTATGGACACAGAGAGCCTCTCTGTCCTGCCGGGTGGCTGGTGGTCTGAACCACACTAGGGTTACCCAGTCTGGGCACTGGGTTTGGATCCTGGCTGTGTGGGCCAGGAGCTGGGCTTTGGTGGGCAGTTTTACCCCACCTCTCCTGTCTCTAGAGAGTGTGTGTTGGTACCTGTTGCAGCCCACGATGGTGAGCATTCTTGGGGGTTCGGGGGTGTGGACAAGGGACTGTGCAACTGTGCAAGCTCTGTGGGCTCAGCAGAGGCAGCTGAGTCCCCGAGGGGGCAGCACCCTCCATGACAGCCCCCCTGGAGTGCCCTGCCTAACCTGTCCACAGCAGGCTGAGATGCGATGCATCCTGTAGGAGGGCCCTGCTGCACACAGGTGAGGGTCCACTTGACTCTGAGCTGTGCCTGGGGGTGCCTTACAACGTGACAGCTCCCCACCTCCAGAGAGAGAGCAGGGGGACATGGGGCTATGACCACCTCTTCTCAGAAGGAGAGGCGGCCACTCCACCGAGCTCGCGCATTGACTGTGTGACCAGGGGAGGCCCACAGGGCAGGGCTCCAGGTGACTAGGTCAGGTTTGCATTGGGGGACCTTCTGGGGACATGCTCTCCCTGCTGTCTGGAGGAAGGCTGGAGCAGGGAGCTGGGCCTCTGTGTACTCAGCAGTGTCTGACGGGCCCTGCGCTGGCTCATGGCTGCACCAGGCATGCGGGTGGGGCAACTGGGGTGGATGTGGCCTCGGTGGGCTTGGGGAGTGGGCATCAGCCCAGGGGGAGAAAGACGGGGAAACCAGGGAAGCCGCAAGGCCATCAGGAGAAACCCAGGTGGGGTGGGGTCACGGAGAAGCCAGTGCCCTGAAGGTGGGCGGGCACTCACCTCGACGTGGCCCAGAGAAGAATGCCCTCTGGCCCGGGAAGCTGGAGGGAGAGGGATCTGAGCTGCCCTTGAGGAGCCCCGGTGGTGCAGTGGGCTACATGCTGGGCTGCTCACCACCAGGTCAGCAGTTCAAAACCACCAGCCTCTCCATGGAAGAAAGAGGAGGCTTTCCATTTTCGTAAAGAGTGACAGTCTCAGAAACCCACAGGGGCAGTTCTACCCTGTCCTGTAGGGTTGCTGTGAGTCAGAATCGACTCAGTGGCAGTGAATTGTTGGTGAGTTTGAGACAGATCAACTAGATCAACCATCCTGGCTCCTGGCTGATGCTCAACCAAGGTGGGTTCCCTCCTACCTGTCTTCCGCCAGCAGGTGAGACAGAGCTGGCCCAGGGGGTGGTGGGGAAGGGAAGGGAGAGGTGAGCTGGCTCCTGCATGCAGGCCCTGGCTTTAGATAAAGAGCTACAAGGAGACCATCTGAATTTACAAATCCAGGGCCAAGGGGGTTCCTGATGGGTCGAGACAAAGCCCACCACCCCCGGTCAGGTGTGTGCCAGCTCGGCTCCAGAATGATTTATTTATCCCCGAGAAGTGCTTCCTGGGAGATGACAAACATTTGCTTTACAGAAGAGCCCAGAGGACTGACCCTGCCGAGAAAGATCAGATTATTAGCGCGCCGGCAATCGAGTTTACGCAAACTTTTACTTCCAGTTATTAAGGAAGGCAGCGCATTTACATTCACGGGGTGCCTGGGAGCTCCGGACGAGCACCTGCAGACTGCCCTCTGGCTCCAGCGGGCGCCTGCGGACACAGGTGGAGTTCCCCCGCCCGAGACCTGGGGTGGGGGTGGTGGAGTGCAGGTAAAGGGAACCTCTCTCGCATGGTCTCCCGGGTGGTTGGTGGATGCTCTGGAATCTGACTCCTCCCCAGCCCATGGGATGGAGTGGTTCCCAGGCTGTGGTTTGTCTTCACAGGGACAGGTCTCCTTGTCTTTCCTCCCTCGAAGCTTCCGGTGGGTTTAAACCATCACTGTTGGGTTCACAGCAGAGCACTTCACCACTGCACCACCAGGGGGTCTTTGTGGCCCGTCCTGGCGTCTCTCTCTCAGTCAGCACCCATCTGAGGAGGGAGGGAGGGTCTTGTCCCTCCCAACAGGAAACCAGCTGGACCCACTGCCGGTCAGATGGCCTGACTTCACTGCCAAGACCTTCATCCAATACCACCTACCCCGCTGTGGTCTAGAGGGTGGCCCCACAAGGACACCTGTCCCCCAATCATCTCCCATCCGACTCCCTCTTTACTGACCCCCCTCTCACCCCGAGTCCACCCTGCTTTGGCTGCAGCTCCCTCTACCCTACCCTCCTCTTTTCCACCTTATAAAATTTGTCATTTGCTTTTAAATGTTGTTTATAGTGTTTTTGCAAGGATAAAATTTTTTATTTTTATGTAGCAAATAGTAAAATTTATCCATCTCTCCCTTTATGGGGTTCTTGGCGGTTGTGCACAGGAAGCCTCCCCTCACCCCCTGCCCCACCTCCGATCCCCACCCCCACCCCCCACACACCTTCATCTGCGTGAGAACCCAGGTAAAACTTCTTCCACCTCCACCTCCTGGGTCTTTAGTGGGGTCTGCATGCCGCCCTCCCCCAAGCCCCCCCTGAAAAATTCCACTTAGAGGTTTAATTGACCAATGAAGGGAGTCAAGCTAGCAATTTCCCTGAATGTCGCCAATTACACAGCCCTCTCCCCACCCTCTCTAATTGAAATGCTCCTGCATCCTGGCCTGTCTCCTCTGCTCCGGGCTTCTCCTGTGTGGACTGGCCTGCTTCTGTTAGTCTGTCCTCCTGGTGGGCCCCTCCCTCTGCATACAGAGGATGACCATGGGCTCTGTTCCCAGCAAAGAAAATGAGCAAGCATTAAGCTTTCTCAAATTCCCTTGACAACGATTTTAAACACAAACAGCCCGTTTAGATACAATGGAATTCTCCAGGCTCCATCCTGACTCTCCCACACCCAGCCCTCTGCTTCTCCTCATGTGCGGATAGCCAGCCCCCCACAACTAATCACGGATTCGGTAGGTACAATCGTACAGTTAAGAGGTTAAGATATATAAAGATGATAGTAAAGTCATGGAGAATAGGAGAGATGGGAGAGAGTAACATAAAGAAGTCAGACACATTTCATGGTAGCTGCTCACCTCAGCTCCTCTTGGTGGGACACGTGGAGGTGGGAGACGAGAGGGCAAGAGAAAGCTCTCTTGAGGTTTTATTTTTAACCAAAGCTTATATCTCTTTGGGGCCATGCAAGCCCCCTGATTATAGATAACGACCTATGCCATGGGAAGGGGTTGTAACATAGGCAACACAAGCAATAGGAAGCGGATGACCTAGGGTTGTACATGCAGTGGTAAAGGGAGGAAATAGGGGTAATATGTGGCAAGATGGGCAGATCCTAGACTCAGTATAGTAGCCTAACCTTAGTCATCCTTGAGTGGTCCCGGGCTTGCCTTTGGGCACTCCTTCAAGGGAACACTATCAGAAGGGAGTGGGCCTTACGTAGAGTGGGACAGACTCTACACAGTCTGGTTGCTCTAGATGGCTGATTACCCGTGAGAGAATAACCTATGACCTACTTTTGTTTTCTCCGAGTGTACAAATTGACCATGTGTAGCGAGCAGCGTCTCGGGTTTGGCATATATTTGGGGGAGACAACTCGGGAGAAATCTTTCTGTATCCTACATCCTCGGAATCTTTTAGATGGGGAAGTTCGCGTATGTGGTTGTGAATCGTACTTCCTGTGTTTATGATGTACGTATCTATTAGAACATTAATAAGGCTGCTTTGGGGGTTGAAAACCTTACAGCTATGTTCTCATATCTTGTGTGCTCTTTTGTTTTTTACTGGCATGCTGAGACTTGAAATTCATTTGAACTCCTTTATCACACTTCGCCCTGTAATTATATAAAATGTGTGTGTTCATTTCTATGTTGATGGATGGGGAGTTTGTTCTTAATTTTCCAGCAGTAGAGCAAGGCAGCAGGGACCTTTGTACCAAGTGCCCTGCTTAAAGATACAAGGGCTCTTCTGGGATGCTTACCAGGAAATGAAGCTCCTCGCCTGCAGGGAGTTGTTGCCAGGTGCCATGGGAGTGTTTCCAACCCGTGTCAGCCCTTTGCATCACTGAATGGAGCACTGCTCTGTCCTTCACCTTCCTCGCAACGGTCCTATGTCTGAGGCCACGGCCATACCCACGGTGTTCATCGTCTCCTTGGGGGTCTTCCTCCTTCGTGCTGACCATACGTTTCCAAGCACACTGTCCTTCTCCAGGCTCTGGTCCCTCCTGATAATATGCCCGAAGTACCTGGGATGCCATCGTGCCTTCTGGCTTTTAAGGTGCCTTCTGGCTGTACCCTTTCTAAGACAGATTTGCAGGGTGAGCTTGTAGGTATTCTCAAACCCGTAGAGGTCTTGTCAACCCACTCTCCAGTAGTGGCAACGAGTCCCCCATGGTGTGCACGGGAGTTCCTTTGATCTTCTTGCCAACCCTCAGGTTGCTGGGACTTGAGATGCTCATCGAGTTCATAAGGCCCCAGGGTTGGAGCTCAGATAATATCTAAAAGGTTGGTAGTTCAACTCCACCCTGTGACTCCGTGGAAGAAAAGTCCCAGTGACTTCTGTCATAATTCTGGCTTAGAAAACCCTGTGGGGTAGCTATATGCGCTCACGCAGGGTTGTCACGAGTCACGGGAGACTCAAAGTGTAGCAATGGCACCGTGTGCTGGGAGGGAAAGCTTTTCGCTGCACTTTATGGTCCATGGTCCATGGCCCATGGCCCGTCACCAGAGGCAACGATCTTCTGGCTTTGCCGTGTCCGCGGTGGTCTCCTAAAGCGTCTTTGGGTTGCTTTTCTCTTGTCTTATTGATTTGTAGGTGCTCTTTACATATGCTGGATACTAATCCTTTCCCAACCGCATTAAAGACCAACTTTTCCTTGTCTGTGGCTCAGGTCTCACGTTTATTTTGATTGCTGTTTTTATTGAAAGAGTTTAAAATATCCTAAGGGTTTGACGGAGGTTTGTTAGCAACCTGAAATGTGCAGACAACACTATCTTGCTTGTTGTACTGACAAGAAAATCTTGCTTGCTGAAAGTGAAGAGGGCTTGAACCACTTGCTGTTGGAAATCAAGGACTGTAGGCTTCAGTTTCAGATCACAACTCAGTGTAAACAAATGGAATCCTCCCACCTGGGCCCACAGAGAAGTGGATGAGAGATGGAAGTTGTCAAGGAAGTTTTGGGGATTCACAATTTTGCTTGGATTCACAATCAATGCTCATGGAAGCGGAAGCAGCAGCCAAGGAATCAAGTGACGTGTTGCATTGGCTAAATCTCACACAAGACCTCTTTAAATGTTGAAGACAAGGGTTTCACCTTGAGGACTTCAGGTACGCTTGACCCAAACCATGGCATTTTTAGCCCCCTCAAATGCTTGTGAAAGTTGGACGATGAATAAGGAATGCCAAAGAAGAAGGAGCGCGTTTGAACTATGTTGTTGGTGAAGGATATGGAAAACAATGTTGACTTCCAGAGGAGGAAACAAATCCGTCTCGGACAAAGACCCGGCAGAATGTTCCTTGGAACCTGTCCCTTGGGCACACTCTCAGGCGAGACCAGTCCTTGTAGAAGAACATCATGTTGATAAGGCAGGAAGTCATGGAGAAAGAGGAAGACCCCCAAGGAGTCTGATTGACACTGTGGCTGCAACAATGGGCTCACACATAATGACACTGGTGTGGACGGGGCAGGGCTGGGCAGTGTTTTGCTCTGCTGCAGCGTGGGGTGGCTGGGAGCTGAAACGGACTAGGTGGAGCACCTAGCAACAACAGACACGACTGATGACAGGGAGCTATTCTAAACAGCTGCGCCCTAAGCTGCATCCCTCATGGTTCAAAATTTGCAGGTGATTGCCCTTTTTTCTCAGTATCTTCATGAAGTGGACCTTAATGTACCTGTGAGGAGTGGCACGAGAATGATAACATCAGCACATGACATGCTAGTACGCTGCGCATAGTACATAGTACCAACAGTAAGACACAATGCATGGAAGGCCCTAAGTGTGCCTCCTCGTTAACTCGAATACATTGCAAGTCAGAGACTACGATGCTCTCAATCAGTCTTTTCTTCATGGCGTGTACTGCTTGTATAGACTCACGGACACGTTCCCACCTTGACCAAACAGAGCACACCCCCTGATGTTTTCTTCTAAGGTGTTGTTCTCTGCTGGACACCAGTCCACCTGGGTGGGCCATTTGTGAATGGGAGGACTGAGGATGGCATCCCTTTTGGGTCTCACCATCATTTACCGACTCGCTCAACTTTCCCTGATTGGCTGTGGACCCTTGATGAAGGGCTGAAAAGCTCTCCGTGCCCCTGTGCCTCTACGGCTGGACCCTCAGCCCAAGCCAGGGAACTATGGGTCACGAAGCTGTGAGCCAATGTCGCCTGGCTTTAGCTACTGACTGCTCTTCCCAGCTCCACCTCATAGAGACCTTTACACCGGACTGAGCCGCATGTTGTTCGTTAGTGTCGTTGAGTTAGTTCCAACTCACAGTGACCCCAAGTATGACCGAGCAAAACACTGCCTGGTCCCCTGCCGTCTTCACAATCATTGCTATATGTTTAAACCTATTGTTCTAGACACCGTGTCCACCCATTTCTTTGAGGGTCTCTCTCTCTCTGTGTTAGGGCTGGTTGGCTAGAGAACCAAATCCAGAGGTGCTCATATGTGTGTAAGAGAGAGCTTTGCATCAAAGAGCAATTATACATTGAGAAAACATCCCAGCCCCATCTAGATCAGTCCATAAGTCTGATCATAGCCCGTATGTCCAATTCTAGTTCATAAATTCCTCTTTAGACTCACACAACACATGCAATGATACGAACGCAGGAAGATCACAGGCCGGTGGGTGTAAAGTCTTTTGGATCCAATCCAGCACTGGTTCTGTCAGCTCTCTGAATGTGTTTCCTCAACAGGAAGGTGAAGCAGAGAGAAAGTACGGCCCTGCACCCAAAGAGAAAGAGAGGAAGTTTCCAGAATCCTCATGAGAAGAAGGTCACACCCATCAGGAGCCCTCATCAGGCTGTGACCTGATTGACAGGCTAAGCTCCACAACCCCCACTCTGTTTATCAAGTTGACATGAAATTATGTAACTGACCCTCTACTTTACCAGGGGAGACACTTTTCTCCAAGGACTGATCCCTGCTGGTCCCATGTCCAGAGTCTGCAAGGTCAAGTCTCACCATCCCCTTCATTTCTCCTAGCGTCGATTTGCCCTTCCTTCTGGCAGTCCAGGGGGCAGCGTCCTCTTCCCCAACATCGTGATTCCAACGGTCAATCCTTCCTGGCCTTCCTTGGCCACTGCCCAGATTTTGCGCACACGGGAAGTGGTGGGAACCCCACACTCGATAAGGCGCATCTCAGTCCCCAAAGTGACATCTTCGCTCGTTAAGAGGCCTGTGATACTTTCGAGACGCCCTTGGCAGCAGACTAGCCTAGACATTCCATTAAATACACTCCTCTCTGGGTGCTCGCCGTGGCTCCGTGGAAAGTGAACACGGCACAGACATAAGCTGTCTCTGGTGTCTCTCTCTATCCATGCATAGAAATACGGTTTATATGCTCTTTATCTATAGCGTTTTCAGCCAATTATCAGTCATTTCCCTTGATTGAAGGCAAACAAACCCCAACCCCAAACTGTGAAGTTGGTTAAGGGCAGAGAAAGGCCGAGTGGCATACAGTTCACAGGCAGGTGCCCAGGCCTCTGCTTTGGTCCATGGGAGGGGGTTTTTGTTTCAGGACTCTTATGAAAAGATGGTTTGCTTCTTTTTTTTAATGAACCAGGTGGTTGGGAGCAGAGAGGATCCCAGTTCCCACAGCCCCGCCGACCCGCCCTCTTCAGTGGCCACGCTGATCGTGGACTCTGTGCTTCCACGCCACGGTCACGCACGCTCTGTGTGGGTTTCTCGCTTTCCTTGCTTGCGGGGATGATCGGGGGTGGAGACATATGCTCCTCGGGCTCTGATGTGAACAGCTTCTGTGTTGTTGTGACA
This sequence comes from Echinops telfairi, assembly GCF_000313985.2. Taxonomy (NCBI): domain Eukaryota; kingdom Metazoa; phylum Chordata; class Mammalia; order Afrosoricida; family Tenrecidae; genus Echinops; species Echinops telfairi. Next base: position 3,456,198 of record NW_022103898.1, on the reverse strand, counting down.
GAAACCCTGGTGGCACTGCAGTGATGCACTCGGCTGCTCACTGCGAGGCCGGCAGTTGGAGGCAACCAGAAAAAAGAGGTGGCAGTCAGCCAACGTGAGACGTGTGGGAGCCCGTGGGGCAGTCTGGCTCCTCGCACAGGGTGGCTTCACGGCAGCTCACGGGGGTCTGCGTCAAATAGACTTACGTAAAACAGACCAAAACAGACCAAAACGTGACCTGGTCCAGAGCCCTTTTCACAAGACCCACACCAAGCTCCCTGCCCTTGAGTCAACACCGACTCCTAGCGATCCCCGTGGGATCCCGGGACCATAAATGTTGGCGGGAATTGAAAACCCAGTCTTTGGCCCTTGGTGTTGCCAGTGGTTTGGAACTGCCAACCATGGGGATTGCAGCCCAACCCGTAACCAGGATACCACCAGGGTGTCCTGCCTTCACAAGTATTAGTGTGTTTGATGCTTTTTCTTTAAAAAAAAACAAACATGTTTCTTATTGTGGTTTCGGTGAAGGCTTACAGAGCAGATCATACGTTTTACATCCAACAATTTACACTGATTCTCTCTCAACGCATCCATTTCAGTCCCCTGCACGCACCATCACTTACCCCACTGCCTCCTATTGGCTCCTGTTGGCTGCCACTCTCATGTCAGCCCCGCCCTCCCAGGTGCCTTGCGGGAAACTCTTGTACTGAGTTCCCGTATGTGCACTCTGTGGCTGTTGTCAGGTGTGGTCCAGTTGGTTCCGGCTAGTCGCGACCCAATACACCACGAAACCGGCCGGGCCCTGCTCCCCACTCACCTTTGTCCTTCGGCTGGAGCCCGCTGTTGCAGCCATGTGTCCGTCCATCTTGTCCAAGCTCTTCCTCTTTTCCTGGCTGTCCCACCACTGTCCAAGGATGATGTCCCTCTCCAGGGCCTGGTCTTTCCTGACAACACGTCCCAAGTACCTGAGACCAGTGTCACACCCTTGCCTTTGAAGGAGCTTCCTGGCTGTGTTTCTTCCAAGACAGATCTGTGGGTTCTTCGGGCAGCCCACCGTACTTTCAATATTCTTCACCGGCACCAGCCTGCAACTACATCGGCTCTTCTTCCATCTTCCTTATCCCATGTCCGCCTTTCACATGTGTGTGAGTCTGAGTGAACTAGAGAAACAAATCTATGGACACACATATGTGTATAAGATAGAGATTTATATACAAGAGCAATTGAACACATTGAAAAACATCCCAGCCCAGTCCAGATCAAGTCCATAAGTCCAATATTAGCCCATCTGTCTGATACCAGTCTAAAAAGTCCTCTTCAGACTCATGTAACACATGCAATGACGCCGAATGTAGAAGGTCACAGGCCAGTGGGTGGAAAGTCTTTGGATCCAGTGGTGTTGTGAGCATCTCAGTGCTGGCAGGAGTCTCTACGTGGCTTCTCCGGCTTCAGAGGTCCAGTTGCATCAGGGTAGGTCCATGTGGCGTCTCCAACTTGGGGCACTAGTGTAGGTCCATGAGTCTTTTTAGCTGCAATGTCTCCCAGGGAGTGGCAGAGAGAGAGAAATGTCTCCCACCTCCAAGGAGGAAGTGCTGGATTTCCCAGAATTCTCAGGAGAAGGTCACACCCACACAGAGGCCTCATTGGGTATGATCTGATTGACAAGCTAGACTCCACCCCTACGCTCTTAATCCTCAAATTGACAATTATGTAACTACCACAACATGCATATGTGGTCGCTGAGAATACCATGGCTTGGGTCAGGCTCACTTTAGTCCTCAAAGTAACATTCTTGCTTTTCAACCCTTTAAAGTAGTCTTGTGCAGCCGATTTAGGTACCCAGTGCAGTGCATCCTTTCATCTCCTGACTGCTGCTCCCATGAGAGTTGCTTGTGGATCCAAGCAAGATGAAATCCTTGATGATTTGAATCTCATCTCTGTTGATCTCAATGTTACCTACAGGTCCAATTGCAAGGCTTTTGGAAACCAAAACACATGTGCATCCACCACACTTTATTTGTTCTCTTTGGTGTGAACTTTATCTTGGGATTTGGGTCCACTGTCCACATCGTTCTTATTCACTCTCTTTGACAGCAGGTGTGGAGGTTCTGCCATGTAGATCTGGAGGGGTGACTCCTAGTTCACAGGGTTCACACACCTGAGACGTGTTGTCAGGAGCGACACTCCCTGGAGGAGGACATCACGCTGGGCAAAGGCAAAGGGTGGCCCTTAACAAGATGCATGGACAGTGTGGCTGCAACCATGAGCTCACACATCAGAACCATGGGAGGACCACCTGGTACCAGGAGGTGTCTCCTTCTGCTGCACACAGGGTCCCTCTGAGTGGGAGCCAACTCAGACGCCTCTAACATCAACAGCAAGGGATCAGAAGGAACTCTGGTGGCCTAGAGGTTAAACGCTTGGCTGCTAGTCAGAACTCCAGTGGTTCAAATCCTCCAGTCCATAAAGGGGAAACCCTTGAAAAGAGAGTTTGATGCTGCCCGGGGGGGCTGCTCTGAATCAGAACCCACTCTCGACGGTGGGCTCATTTTTGGTTTAGGAAGCAGAAAGCTTCAGCTCCCGAGGCAGAGTGGCAGTCCCCACGGCGGTCCCCGGGTCTCCACCCAGCTATCTGCTCTCGAGAGAGTTTCAAGTCCCGCGCCACCTGTCTGTCCCTTTCTCCTCCTCTCTCTGCTGACTCACAGCAAGCTTGGCGATCTCATTAGGATGCTCACGGCCCGACTTTCAGCTCCGGTTGATCCTTTCTGTTTGAACTTCACCTCCCATTGATAAATTTGAGCTCATTAGCTCCCCAATATCCTCTCTTCCACCTTCCTGAGTTCACACTGGCTCCCTTCAACTTCTCAGATGGAACACCCAGTTCATTTATTTTCAGTCTTGCTGATTCCCCCCAGAAGTTGGCCTATAAATGTTCCTTCTCCTCCTCATTCAGTGCTTCCTCTTGCTGGCGGTCAAACTGGGATAATACCAAGGCTGGCTCGCTGGTCAACTTTGTCTGCTGTTGGTTGGTTTGAGTTCCTGGTCTCCAGGAGTTCCATCTTGGGTATATGCAAGTGGTTTCTCAGGCTCTACAGGGGAGCGCTCCTCGAGACGATGTCTACCTCTTTCATTTTCCAGAGAATTCACCAGTCAATGCTTCGCACTTTCTTCAACGCCCTCCAGGTGGCCCTTTCCCGCACTCCCTACTGTTCTGGAATTCTCTCCCCATCCTCCTCACGTCATCCCTCAGCTGCACTAAGTCTGCGGTTACTGTAGCTGCACGGATAAGACAACAGCTCTTGCTAGTTCATACGCGCATGGGTTTATACCAAATAAAGCATGTTCACACGCATCTCTCTGGTCAGTGGATGGCTGCAGGCAGGCTCGTTCAGTCTCACTGGGGCACCTTCACAAAAACTCCAATAGGAACAGTAGCTTCTTGGGGGGTTCTGCCAGGCCAGTGAAATTCAAGACAGGAGTTCAGCTGAGCAGGCGCTGGTGACTGATTTGAGGGATTCCAAAAGGGGTTACTTTTGGAGATTTGCTAGAAGCACCCAGGGCTACTGTGGGGCGTTTCTTATGAAGAAGGTTTAAGAGAAGACCCCAAACAAGCAATCATACCGATGTAAATGAGGGGGGCTGGAGTGGAGACCCAAAGTCCATCTGTAGACAATTGGACATCCCCTGACAGAAGGGATGAGCCACCCAGGGTGTACTATGGCACTGGTGAAGCATACAACATTTCTCTAATTCTTTCATGCTACCCCACACACACATACACACACACACATACATATACTATCATGACCCTAGTTCTACCTTACAAATCTGGCTAGATCAGAGCATGTACACTGGTACAGATAAGAGCTCTTCTGACACACGGAATCCAGGACAGATGGATGGGAGGAACAGGAATGGGAGTAGTGATACCATGAGGGTAGGGGGAAGGCATGGGGAGAAATGGGGAACTGATCTCAATGATCGACATATAACACAGCCCCCTAGAGTGAGCAACAACAGAAACATGGGTGAAGGGAGACTGAGGTCAGTGTAAGATATGAAAATAATAATAAATTTATAATTTATCCAGGGTTCGTGAGGGTGGGAGGGTTGAGGAGGGAGGACAAAAAAAGAGGAGCTGACCCCAAGGGCTCAAGTAGAAAGAAAATGTTTTGAAAAGGATGATGGCAACATATATACAAATGTGCCCGATGCAACGGATGTATGGATTATTATAAGAGCTATAAGAGCCCGCAATAAAATGATTTATTTTTTAAAATGAAAACTAAAACCTGGATTGGTGTGAAAAAGGGCAGGACATTGTCCCACAGGATTATTTCCTCCATCACCACCGCCCGCCCGCTCATTCTTTGGGGGTTACAAGTACTGCCCCTAGGGAAGCCCCTGGAACACCGTGCTCTTCAGACTCCTTTTGATCCCCAAACTCAATGACCAATGAAACGGAACACAGTTGACGTCCCTCAAGATGCCCAAACTGGAGATGGTGTGTGGGTCCGGGTAGACTAGAGAAACAAATTCATAGACATGCCTACCTATGTGTATAAGAAAGAGCTCTCTATACAAGAGCAAGTGTATATTAAGAAATCACTCCAGCCCACTCCAGATCAAGTCCATAAGTCTATAAATTCCTCTTCAGTCTCATG